>NC_061114.1:29557971-29609247 GCF_002878395.1 Capsicum annuum
TTTTTTTTTTTTTTTTTTTTTTGTATAATCTCTTCAACCAAACTTGGTAGTGTGGGTTCAAGTTTGTCAATTTGGTAAAATGTACCTCTCTAAGGTTCTTTAAAAGTGGTTAATTAGTTAGCACCAAAACAAATTAGTGTGGAGTTAATTAATTCGTAGAATAGAGTGTGGTAGGTTGTGGACATTTTTGTAAATTAACTTGCAGTACTTGTTATATAACTTTTGAACATCTAAAATTTAGTTGTAGAATATTGAGTTGATTTAATGCAGTTTAGTTTTAAAAGTTAGTCAATCCTTTTACGTATTTAGAATATTATAGTCTATTACGAAAATTTTTAATAAACTAAAAAAGATTCAAATCACTTTTTCAAAGATTTCTCACACTTTAATGTAATAATATAAATATAAACATATATTTTAGTGTAAACACATATAGTACTATTAATATGGGTCAGGACAGTTGGGCCAGTCCAGCCCAACCTATAATTTGATAGGGCTGGGCTACGATTTATACAACCCATTTTAGAATATGACTTTTTAGCTTGGCCCGCATAAGCCCGTTGGCCCATGGGGCTTAAGAAATATGGGTTGGGCTGGTCCGCGAGCAAATAAAAAATGATTAAAAAAAGAATAGAATACTAAGAATTAAAAGAAGAGTCCAAACTCAAAGTCTATTTGGACCATCACAAATATTTAAATATTAAATATGTTTATAAAATATATAAATAATGAAAATACTAAATTTTTAAGAAATCAAATATGTTTGATGAAGATAATGTGGCGATGTTGAATACGCTATAACTCATAAGTGTCATGGGATTTTTTTTTTCTTAGGAGTTCATTTTCACTTGTAATGGACTAAATATTGACATTTTTTTATATTTTATTGTGATCAATTAAAATAAAAAATAGATTAATTGTTATAAATATAGTACCATATATAGTAAATTTCTATTTTTACCATATATAATGAATGTCTATTTCACCATATAGAGTAAATGTCTATTTATGGAAAAGTTAGAAATCCCAAGGCTAGTTTCCCCCTATACATAAAAGGATTTTCCTTCAATGTAATTCACTCCTCAAGAATTCCCATGAGAAATAAAGAAATTTCCTCTCTTGTCTCTCTTTCTTCTTGTAATTACTTTTTATTTCATAACACGTTATCAGTACGAGACTCTGCCAAATAAAGTAAGATTATAAATCTAAAGTTTATTTTAAGGTTAGTGATTCCTTATGTTATTTATCTTTTGATATTAATGATATAATTATTGTTGGATTTGAGAAAAAATAATTGGTTTGAAACCATTTATGCTTTCAATTTGTTTATGAAGAACAATGTTGTTAAAAGACATGACGATGAATTTAAGTCTCATCTCATTAAGAGGATAAGATATTGGGTTAAAAATTTCAATGCACCATAATGATAAGATGTTGGATTCAAGTCTCATCAATTTATAGCCTAGGACATCTTTATATGAATAAGACATTGAGTTTGAATCTCAATGCACCATATTGATGATATTATGATGTCTAAGCCAAAAATAATGACTTTGATTAAAAGTCATGAGACATGTCCCATTGAATATGTTTCATTCTCTAAAGTGGATGTGATAGCAGTACATAATATGTCAGAAATAAGACAAGTGATTGAAGGTACGAATACAAGCGTGAAGGACAATATGATGATAATTCTCAAAAGTGATAGTATTTTTAAATGCTTATTATGACTATAAGATGTGTTAGAGAAAAATTCTCTACAAGAGGTTATAAGCTATAAATTTGATAGTCTTAAGGCACGATTATATTTCATTAATGGGAATAAGAATTTTAATTGTTATAAGCATAGATTCATTTCCTTGGGTGAATATGATGATATTTAGTAAAGCTTATCAACATAAACGTGCACTTGATTATGATGGTACTACAATTCACCTCCGAAAGAAGTAGAATAATTGAGAGGAGTAATTCTGAAATATATTTTTCAAGTAGTAAATCTAAAATCTATTCACATCATATTAAATTTGAAATTTACCAAAGAAAAAAGTACATGTCGCGATAAACTTTGAATTTACTAGTCTAAAAGTTTATAAGTTGACATGAACTATTGCGACATCCCAAAGATGTGCATATTAAGTATTAAATACATATTGAAGAATTCAAAAATTCTTCCCGAGCTTTTAATGTTTCTTGTTCTCATGATAAGTTGGTTGGAACAACTAATGTTGGAGTTGAATTTCCTAAATTCTGAAAAGTATAAAAGGTGAATATGGGTTGTTCACCCGTCATGTGATCTGTTAAGATACATTGATATAAGATGATCACTTGTACGTTTATTGTCAACCTGCAATCTGACATTCATAAAGTTGTTTGCTCAATGAAATTGAGTTAAGGGCATAATTTTCAAATTGTGTAATTAAGATAATTCATCTTGATGATGATGGTTTAGCATCAAATGTCTTTAATAAATAGTGCAACCATTGTGAACAAAAATTTTATTTGTTGGTTTGAAATATTATATACAAAATACTTGTATGCATCAGACCAATAGATTATGATTAATATCCCCTCAAAATTGGTTCTAAGTCAGGAATCACACATTGTCCATCTAATAGTTTTTAATGTGCGGTATATGATTAATAAACATGCCATGATGCACAAAGATCGATTCCTCAAAGAATATGAAGGATGTATGTTATCATTAGATCCTCATTCAAAAGATAATTCAAGTCAAATGTCGAATGCATCTCATATTTAAGCTGCAAGTGCTCCTATTTTATGTCCCTAAAGGACAAAGCCTATGTATATATAAAACGTAGTAGATCAATCGATTTCAAATGAAATACTTCTTAAAAAGAATAAAAAACAAATGATCATAATAAGAAGACAATATGCTCTTAAAAAACCTACG
Organism: Capsicum annuum; assembly: GCF_002878395.1. Taxonomy (NCBI): domain Eukaryota; kingdom Viridiplantae; phylum Streptophyta; class Magnoliopsida; order Solanales; family Solanaceae; genus Capsicum; species Capsicum annuum. The sequence goes on from NC_061114.1 coordinate 29,560,883, forward strand.
ATATAACACTTCATGAAACATTATGAGAGATTCAGGTACCTGAAAATAATAAAATGATTAGATTTCAAAATATTATACGATACGAAATGATATATTTTTAATCCAAAGGTCCAAAATTCTCAATTATTCTATTGTATATATCCTATATATATATTTAATTATTTCTTATCTTTATCTTAAGATTAAATTTAAACCGTCAGATCAAACATTGAACTATCTAGATTTTAGTCCATATTTTCAAAGAAACAGTACATCTTACGCGTCTTTCCTTTGGAAAATTAAATACACGCTCAGCTTTTTACAGTGAGCAGCCATCGATGGGTCACCATCTTCTTTCTCAAAACAGCGACCATGGCCAACCCCCTCCCCTCCCTCTCTTCACCGCCTCTCTCCCCCCCCCCCAAACCCCCCCCCCCCCCCCCAACTAAACCGATAGCTGGCCGCCTGTCACCCTACCTATACACGAATCTTTCATTTTCATCACCCAAAGCCAGCAAATCGCCAAAAATAAGAGAAAGTCCCAATTTGGTGCAACAATTCAAAATTGGTGTCAAATTCGCGTTTTTGAGTTCCGAAATCATGAAAAGGGGAGGTCTAAAAGCTGTGAGTTTGGACTTCAAATAAGGATTTTCTTCATTTTGGGGTTTTGCCCGTTGGAGCCTTTTTTGTGTGTTTAAATCCGGACTTTCGCGGCCGGATTTCACCTATAAATATGGGCGAATTAGTAGCGTAAGAGAGCAGTGAAAATTGTGGGAAAAAGCAGCAAGAGAGGTTCAAAAAATCCGGCAAAAGCGGCAAGGCAAGGCAAAGGTTTTTTTATTTTCTCGAAATTTGTTCTTGGCAAAAAGAAAGAAAAAATCAGTAAGTCACCAACGAGTGGCTGGAATAGTTGTTCTTTTCTTCGGGTTTGCAAGTCGAGCTTGAAACCTTAAATTTTGGGGTCTGAAGTTGAGTTTGCTGTCGGAACCTCGCCGTCGAAATCCCAGTTTCGCTGCGCCGAAAAAGGTGCGAACCCACACCCTTTGTTTTGTTCTCATCTTCTTCCACCCTATTTCGGTTTATATGATTCTGTTTCTGTCCTAGATTTTGTTGTTGTTTGTTTTCGTCGACTCTCCAAGTAGAAAAGCAATTCGATTTCGTTGGAATCATTTTGGGTATGAAGCATGTGACATAACTTGGTTTCGAATTTTGTTCATAGTATTTTGTTGCCGCTGTTTCGGCATCACAGATGGGAATGTGATTTCATCTTTATTAGGCTTATGTCGTTGCTGCATTTTCAAATTTTTGAATTACATAATTTTGAAAAAAAAATAATTCTATATGTGAATATATGGTACATTTAGGTGTCAAGTTTGGCCACTGTGTTGTTGCTCCCCATCTGTGAATTGATCCCAGTGATTCATTCAATATATACATTTTGTATGATTTTAATGGGTGATACATATGATATTAATGGGTGATACATATTGTATTATGGTGATTTATATGGTAGATATAATTATTGGGTGATTCATATGATATTAATTAGTAATATATATGGTATTATGATGATTCATATGGTAAATATAATTATTTATTTTAATTATTGGGCTATCCATATATATGGTATTATTGTGATTCATATGGGAGATATATTTATTTATTTCAATTATTGAGTGATTCATATGATATTAATGGGTGATATATATGTATTATGATGATTCATATGGTAGATACAATTGTTTATTTCGATTATTGGGTGATTCATATGTCATTAATGAAAGGTAATGGTGTAGTCAGTATAGGAAACAAAAGTAATAATATTTTAAAAAAAAGATTAAAAGCAGAAATGAAATATAATTAAAATTAAATCTAGAAAAAGTAGATTAAAATTAAAGACGAAAAAAAAAGAAAAAAGATAAAAAAAACACATCTTTCATAATTAAAGATGAAAAAGAGAAACGTTATTAAAACACCTAAATTAAATCTAAAAAAAGAGAAAAATTAGATATCTTTCCTTAAAATAAAATAATACAATGAATAAAAGAGAATCTATTATTTTCTTAAATAAATATCTTGTTAGTTTTAAATGTATTATTTTTTTATATGTATCACTATTTCAAAAAATCGGGATAAAATTTAATTAACAAAATAATCGAAATTTTATGTAATATCGTTTAAAGATTCAGGAATTTATGTAAGTTATTCATTTTTATATTATGCAAAATGGGGCATTTGGATACGGGTAGCATTCCATAGCCTCCAATTAATTGAAATGTCTTCCAAGTTGTGGATATTTGAACTTCAAATTACGGATCCTTATAGGACATTGCGAGTATTTGTCTCAAGGTTTAAATGTTGCTGTAGATGGCAAGAAACTTTGATTCTTTTAAATCTTTCAAAAAATGCATATATCCTTTCGGTCACTAATCCTTATCCTTTTATTTTTACATGTGAATACGGGAGTCGGAAACGGAGTTTTAATTGAAACTCGATCCCACTATCGGGTCGATCGCTACTAGGATTCAGAGCTTTGGAATTGCATAAACTTAAAACTCAAGCTCTGTTAGAAGTCTAGTATCTCTTAGTCCCTTCTTTTATTTAGTATTCATGCTATATTATCATTCTTTTGAAACTTGGGATGATATTATTATTGAAACTTTATTAATTGCTTGTTATGTTCATATCGCTTTAGAATTTGCGGATTCCTTTCTAAATAAACTAACGTCCTATAGAATTTGCGGATTCCTTTCTAAATAAACTAACGTCCTCACCTTTTTTCGCAACTACCACGTGACTAGTCAAAATGGTTCTTTTCTTTCTAAAAAATAAAAGGGCTTTAGCAGTTTTAATATTTGGTTAACTTCTCATAACTACTATTCACTTCAAAAAAAATATTTTATAGAATGTAACTAATGTCAATTTTTTTTTTTTTTTTATAGAATGTAACTAATGTCGTAGCCTCAATATCTTTTTTTTAAATAAAGGGAGTCTAGTTTTTCTTACTAATGGCTAAAATTTAAACTTTCTCCCCTTTTTCTTTTTCCTTAAAAAGAAGAGATTATTTATGTGTTCCAACTTACTTGAATAATTTAAACTGTATTGGAAGTTCTCTCCACTTTTAATTAAATAGTTTATATTAGTTTCTAGATTCAAAGACCCCAACAAAAAGAAAAAATAATAAAAGAAAAGCGTAAGGTATGTATATGTACACACTAATGAAATGTCTTACTGCTATTACTATTCATTCATAATTTTTAAATCAAATTATTGTTATTGGGACAAAGTGACTCGCATTGACCCAATTACAAAGGTTCCCTATGGCAAAGAATTGTGTGAAACCATTCTCAGAAAAAATGTTAGAAAATTTTCACGCTCCACAAAAAGAAATTATCGATGACAAAGGTCGTACAACACATTTCGTGGGCGGCCTTCAAAGACTATCATTCGTAGGATGAGATGCTAATTATTATTATTATTATTATTATTATTAGTACAAAAAGTACTAAACTTGAAGAGGTAGAATTACCTCAAAATCTTGATTTATTAAATAAATCAAATTTGATAAGAGATGGTAGAATTGTCATCAAATTGAAGACAACTCTTTTTATTTGAGTTTTGAGTTACATGAGATAACTCTGAATTGTTCACTTTTTCTGTAAGTTGTTTTGGAGAAACGACCGAATTTAAAACCCAAGTGTTAGGAAAGTTAATTTTTTTCCATCTTATAGGTCTCCTGGTACTAACCTTAGATTTTAAGAAATTGGTTTCTATAAGAATGGTATAATCAGAAGGGTCTTCAGTCAACTTACATTTAGGAGCCATAGTAGTCATAAGACGATAATAAACGCGATAAGATATTCCTACAAGTTCAGATCCGGGGGTATAATTATAACCATTGGTTTTAACATTTAAGGTTAAAACATCAAGAATATTTCTATCAATCAAAGATAATTAAAGATTTGGCTGAACATTAAAATATTCTGGACCATAAGTAAGAGTTGATTCTATAGTTCCCATAAGAGATTGTCTAAAATTTAGATTTCTAGCATCACGTAGAGCAGTTAAAAATGTTTTAGGCAAACCTCTCAGAGTAAGTGGTTTAAAAGCAATTTGTACCAAACCAATATGCATGAAACTGTAATGATTTTTAAAAGTATCAATGTCTTTTTTATCAAGCAAGTAAATAATTTGTTCATTAGCATTTAAAGCAATAGATTGTTCAGTAGTTTTAACTATTTGTTTATGCAGAATTTTATCAAAATAATCGTACTCATAAATAGTATTAACTTTGATTTTTGGAAGAGTCCATTTATTTAATAAATCAAGATTTTGAGGTAATTCTACCTCTTTAAGTTTAGTACTTTTTGTCCTTACTTCTTCCAAATCCATTAGAAAGAGAATTCATGCCTATGTCTTAAATCATCACACCTTTTCTTAGATAACTAGGAAATAACCAGGCTCTGATACCATAAGCAAGATCTTTTAGCAGTGGTAAGCCACGCTGCGTTCAAACTTATAAATATCGACTTAAGCTTTAGTCGAAATATCGAGCCAAAAGCACCAATCGAAATATAAGCAAATGTCAAATAACTTAATAACTGTATGAGAATCTTTTACCCAAATATAGGGCCTGTCAGAGACTTAATAAGCTTAGGTTGAACCATGTGTCTAGAAGTTCTAATTGTGCAAAATTGCCCTTTTCTTTAACTCAAATTGCTGGGCTAAAGAGGCACAACTTACTAGACGGAGTCACTGAGACAAGCCAACCTAAAACATATTAAACTTGACTGTACCACCATTTTGAAACCAAGTTAGAAGCTATAGAAACATTTCTCATATTTAGATAAAGTCTGAATATTTCATAATTATCTAATAATAGAAGTTAGATTTTAAACATAGACATGCAAATTTTCTTAGCCGGACATGATCATGGCTGGTAAGAAGAAGTAGTATAAAAAGTAGTTAAAAAGAAGAATAGTTATGTACCTTAAAGCCAACCAGATGTAAGGCCTGAACAGTATGTAATAGTGACTATTCGCCTTTTATTTATCTTCAGAATATATTACAAAAGTAGATAGAAGGGAGAGGCTAGACGTAGTGAGAGAAGGGAAAGGGAAAACTTCTGCCTCTCTAACAGGAATAAGGCATCTATTTATAATAAAAAAGAGAATCTTGCACAGTATATAATGGGACCCTGTGCACAGTGTTTTTAATAAAACAAGCATAGTAATGAATTTTAATAATTCCTGTGGGTCTTTGCTGTCACCTCGAGCTTTTTGAAATGGGACTTTATGTAGATCTGCTATCTGTCATTTTTTGTCTTTTCCCTTTTTCTTTAATTGAGAGAGAAGGGCTTCAGTTTGTTCCAATTCTGCATTTGTGAGAATATGTGCTGAAGGTAGTGGTTGTGAATCAAGAACATCTTCCGTATTTTCTGCTTCTTCGCTTGTGATGCTTTTCATCGATGTGTCTGAATTTTGTTCTACCATTTTAATCAATTTATTCAGAACCTTTGCTAAGTAATTTTCAATCATTTCCAATTTGTCACCTTCTTGAACTGAGATTCTTCTGGAGATATAGTTTAGACCTTTGTCATTGATCATTTCTTTTCGTGGAGTGTGAGAATTTTCGACGTTCTTTCTGATAATGGTTTCACGCAATTCTTTGCCATAGGGGACCTTTGTAATTAGGTCAATGCGAATCAATTTGTCCCAGAAGTTACAATAAAAAACCCTATATAGGCCGGATATTTGTTCTTTAGTGAATCCAAATTCATCACTCTACATGTGAGTCCATGGAATGAAAAATTCTATAAAAAATACATTTGATCGATGGTGTCTAATTTACAGACATGTTTCGAGAGATATAATTTTGGGTATTGGATACCTAATAAAAGAATTACCGTCGAAGGACTAAAGAAGAAAGAGATACTAGAAAAATTCATTGCAAGTCCTTTAGATTTACCAAAAATAGATCTAAGATAGATTTAACAAAAATCAAGTGCTATAACTGTAAACAGTTTGGGTATATTGCTCCAAATTGTAAGCTTCAGAAAATCAAGTCTCTAGGACTTTCTGATGATCTTCATGATCAAATTTATGGCTTGTTATATATTTCTGGTTCTGAGTTTGATTACAACTATGAATTTGAATCAGAAAATAATTTTGAATTGCCTGAATCTTCTGATAGTAATCATGAAAATGAAAATGAAAAAAATGCTTGCCCTGATTGTCCTGGTAACTCTTGTACTTGTGATAACATCATTTATCGATTACAGTCTTTGTTTGAAGACTTAGATTTAAATGTCCAAACTTTTAATTGCTGAAAATGTTCTTGAATTATTGAAAGAAATTTCGGACGATAAACTTCGTGAAAAAATTATTAATCTTGCTGCAAAAAAACAGCTAATAGCATTTCAACTAGTTCTAAAGCAGTTAATAAAACTTATGATTATGATATGCCTTATTCTTTAGCCGAGGTTAATCGACGCCGTGCTTTAAGTAAAACACTTGGTAGAGATACTTCTTTTGATGATTTAAAGATCGAGGTTGAAAATCTAAAAAAAGAAATTATTTCATTAAAACAAAATCAAATGATTTGTGATCACAGAATTTCAAAAATTGAAGAAAATACTTCTCATCATAATTTTCTCATGATATTCCTTCTACTTCTAAAGGTAAAGAAATTGCTGAACCTGATATTGATAATAATATTCAAACTCTTGATATAAAAAATGATTTATTTTTAGGAATGATGCAGATTATTACCGCCCATAAATGGTACATTAATTGCTCCATATTAATTAATAATGATATCTCTATAAATAATATTGCCATGATTGATAGTGGGGCAGATGTTAGTTACATTCAAGAAGGTTTAATCCCTACTAGATATTCTCAAAAAACTATTCATATCATTAGATCGACATCTGGTCATACTCTTGATATTAATTATAAATTGTCCAATGCACATGTCTGTAAAAATAAGACTTGCATTCTACATTTTTTTCTTTCTAGTAAAAAAATAATTATAACCCCCTATTATTTTAGGAACACCTTTTATAAATGCTATTTACCCTTTTACGCATCTTGATGCAAATGGTTTTCAAGCCACTTATAAAAATAAAAAAATCTCATATTCCTTTATTACTGATCCAGTTACTCGAGATATAAATGCTCTGATTGACATGAAACAAACTCAATTAAACTTCTTACAATTTGAAATTATGAGTATGAATGTTCAAAATACGTCGAGTTCTGTGAAAATACAAGAAAAAATAAAAATGATCTCGAGCCAGTTGATTACTGATATTTGTGTAGACCATCCAAATGCTTTTTTGAAAAGAAAAGAACATGTTTCTCTTCTTTATGAAAATAATTCCAGCGAAGCCAATATTCCAACAAAATTTCGACCCTATCAAATGAATGCGGAATTAGTAGAATTCTGTAAAAAGGAAATTGATAATCTTCAAGAAAATGGTCTTATTAAACCTTCTAAATCCTCGTGGTCATGCACTGCATTTTATGTTAACAATGCTGCTGAAAAAGAACGAGGTACACCTAGACTTGTTATTAATTACAAACCATTGAATAAAGTTTTGAAATGAATTAGGTAGCCAATACCCAATAAAAAGGACTTGCTATCTAGACTATATTATAGCAACATGTTTTCAAAGTTTGATTTAAAATCTGATTATTGGCAAATTCGTATTGATGATGAACATACTTATAGAACTGCTTTCAGTGTGCCTTTTGGGCAATATGAATGGAATGTTATGCCTTTTGGTTTGAAAAATGCTTCTTCTGAATTCCAAAAAATCATGAATGATATTTTTAATCCCTACATGAAATTTATAATTATTTATATAGATGATATTCTTGTTTTTTCTAAAACAATAGAATTACATTTTAAACACTTGAATATTTTCAAACAAATTGTGATGCAAAATGGTTTGGTTATCTCTAAACCAAAAATGTCATTATTTCAGACTAACATTCGATTTCTTAGACATAATATTTCTAAAGGTAAAATTGAACCAATTCAAAGATCTTTAGATTTTTCAAATTTTTTTTTGATATTATTACTGATAAAACTCAATTACAAAGATTTTTGGGCAGTCTCAATTATATTTTTCCTTTCTATCAGAACTTATCTCGTGATTTGACACCTTTGTATGATAGATTAAAGAAAATTACAAAGAACCGTGGACTGACACTCACACTAAGCTAGTCCAACTAATTAAAAAACGTGTTGAATCTTTACCTTGTGTAACTCTAGCAAATCCTGCATGGTTAAAGATTGTGGAGACTGATGCTTCAAACATTGATTATGGTGGGATTCTAAAACAAGTAAATCCCCATACTAATTTTGAAAGTCTTATTAGATTTCACTCTGAAAAATGGTCTGATAGTCAGAAAAAATACGTCACAGTGGCTCATGAAATGTTAATTATTGTTAAATGTGTTTTAAAATTTCAAGATGATTTATATAATCTAAAATTTATTGTTAGAACTGATGCACAAGCTGTTAAGTATATGTTTGATAAAGACTTTAAACATGATGCTTTCAAATTATTTTTTGCAAGATGGCAAGCTCAATTAACTCTTTTTAATTTTGAAATACAATATAAAAAGGGTAGTGAAAATTCTTTACCTGATTTTCTATCTCACGAATGCATTAATAATTCATAAATAAAAAATTTTTGCAGGTTACTTAGGGACAAGAAAAAAAATCAAGGAGAATGAATTACTATACTTTCTACCTTTCTGAAAAATTAGTTATCACTATCATAAAATGCATTCCTCTTTATGAAGATATACATTTTATTATCTTAGAAAAACTTGTTCATGATTTAATATAAAAAAATTTATTTTTTTCAAACTGGGAAGATATGCGTGATGAAATTGATTGGGAGGACATTAACTATTACTTTGATAGATTCTAATCTTATTTGCACTTGCAGTATGGGTACCGACCACCCATGGCTGGTGGTTCGAGGAAGAGGAAATAACGGCAGAAGCCAAAGTCAAAACACTAAAGGAAGAGGATCCTCATTTTCATTTTATACTTTAGGTTCTTCGAATTTTCCTGTATTACAAAGAGGAAATATGAGTTTGATAAATACGAAAATACAGCATATTACAGAACCATCGTCTTCAAAAACTCAGAATATAAGCCCTTCAATCTGTTTGGATGATATGCCAGAAGATCATTCTTTATATGAACAAGTACAATCCTATGTATCTGCCAAAAAGACTAATTCATATGTAGTAATTGCTTCAGAAAATACTGCAGATAGGCCCAATTATGAAAATCTCGAAGAAAGGGAATTGATACTCCTTGTTGAAAACTCTCAAATATGTAAACAGGAGGATCCATGGAGATTACTCCAAAAACATTTATTAACACATCTCTATTTTGCAGGAGAATCATTTAAAACTAGAGCTTATTATGAAAATATTTTAGTCGCCACTGGTAGCGCTGAAATAGAACATCATCAATTGATCGGAGCAACGACTGAATATGTGCATGACTATTCTAAAATGGTGATTAAAAAACTCCTTTCTATTGAAGATTGAGCCACAACCCGCATGGCTGAAAGATTCAAAAGTTACTTTTACCTACTGGGATTATATTAAAGCTTTTACTTAAACTCGTTACTACAATAATTCTAAAAACACGCATACTTGATTTCTAAAGGTTTGTGCAAAAGTCTTTGAAAATCAAATTCCCAACTGGTTTATCCAATGGTGGTCATATCATGGCCCCACCGTTAAAATCCTGCCATCAGAATACTCACCTCTACCAAGAATAAAAGAAGCATTCACCATTTCTAACTGAATTATATCTCTTGGAACATGTCTGTAAATTAGACACCATCGATCAAATGTATTTTTTTTATAGGATTTTTCATTCCATGAATTCACAAGTGGAGTGTTGAATTTGAATTCACCAAAGAACAAATACTCGGCCTATATAGAATTTTTTATTGTAACTTCTGGGATAAATTGACTGGCATTGATCCAATTACAAAGGTCCCCTATGGCAAAGAATTGTGTGAAACCATTATCAGAAAGAACGTCGAAAATTCTCACGCTCCACGAAAAGAAATTATTGATGACAAAGGTCTAAACTATATCTCCAGAAGAATCTCAGTTCAAGAAGGTGAAAAATTGAAAATGATTGAAAAATACTTAGCATAGGTTCAAAATAAATTGATAAAAACGGTAGAACAAAATTCAGACACATCGATGAAAAACATCACAAGCGAAGAAGCAGAAAATACGGAAGATGTTCTTAATTCACAATCACTATCTTCAGCACACATTCTCACAGATGCAGAATTGGAACAAACTGAAGCCCTTCTCTCTCAGTTAAAGAAAAAGGAAAAAGACAAAAAATGACAGACAATAGGTTTACATCAAGTCCCATTTGAAAAAGCTCAAGGTGACAGCAAGGACCCACAGGAATTATTAAAATTCATTACTATGCTTGTTTTATTAAAAACACTGTGCACAGGGTCCCATTATATATTGTGCAAGATTTTTTTTTAATTATAAATAGATGCCTCATTCCTGTTAGAAAGGCAGAAATTTTTCCTTTTCTTTCTCTCTCTACGTCTTGCCTCTCCCTTTTATCTACTTTTGTAATATATTCTGAAGATAAATAAAAGGCGGATAGCTACTATTATATACTGTTTAGGCCTTACATTCGGCCGTCTTTAAGGTACATAACTATTTTTCTTTTTAACTACTTTTTATACTACTTTTTCTTACCCATGACCATATCCGGCTAAGAAAATTCGCATGTCTATGTTTAAAATCTAACTTCTATTATTAGATAATTATGAAATATTCAGACTTTATCTAAATATGAGAAATGTTTCTATAGCTTCTAACTTGGTTCCAAAATGGTGGTACAGTCAAATTTAATATGTTTTAGGTTGGCTTTGTCTCAGTGACTCCGTCTAGTAAGTTGTGCCTTTTTAGCCCAGCAATTTGAGTTAAAGAAAAGAGCGATTTTGCACAATTAGAACTTCTAGACACATGGGTTCAACCTAAGCTTTTAAGTCTCTGACAGGCTCCATGTTTGGGTAAAATATTTTCATACAGTTATTAAGCTATTTGACATTTGCTTATATTTTGATTGGTGCTTTTGGCTCGATATTTCGACTAAAGCTTAAGCCGATATTTATAAGTAAGTTTGAACGCAGTGTGGCTTACCCCTGCTAAAAGATCCTGCTTATGTTATCATTATCATCAAATACACTTCATTCCAACTATGCATTCATATGCGTATTTTACCTTTACTTTAATTACTTTTAACTACTACTTCTACAAGTTTTTTTTTAAATAAATGAATAATATTATGATTTCTTACATTTCAAGAATATGCGAGTCTACTTTATACAAAGTTAGTATGTCAACGTATTTGATATTATTTATAGATTTTATCCTCAAGATAGAAAAGTTTCCACATTTTTGCAACTTACGTAATAATTTACGATCTACAAGTTGTGTTTTCTTTTACCTCGTAAATAATCTCTTTAGGCACGTAGCATTACATACCTTTGAATTTCATATTCTAGCGAAAATTAAACTTCAAAACAAAATACTAAGGTCAAACTTTAACGTTCCGTTTTCATTTTGAAGCATGCATATATATTTTGGAATACAATATGACATATTCACACATCATAAGTGTACATTTACATACTTTAGGTTTTCCTTTTAATTTGATAAATACTTGTATAACTATTATCATTTTAGCAAATAACGAAACAAAGTTTTTTCTAAACTAAGCATAAGGACTATCTTCAGATAGGTTCTGAGGGGTGCCGAATACCTTCCCCTCGAGTAACCAAAATCCTTACTCAGAATCTCAAAATATTTTCAATAGACTAAAACAGAGTTTTACAATAAAAAATAGTTTTTTCCTAATTTTTCTAAAAAGTTAGGTGGTGACTCTAAAAAATAATTTTTCAAATCCCAAGAGTCATGATACACCATCATGTGTCGTGTGATGTTTCGATCGGTTCGAAATAGGACGCGACATTGAGTACTTATCTGATTCGTATAAAGCTCAGTCTCAAATAAGTTATGTGTTCATATGTGGGGGTACTGCCATATCTTGGAGATATACAAAGTGGTCTATCTAGCCATTTCATTGAACCATGCTGCGATAATAGCTATTCATGAAGCTAGCCGAGAATATATATGATTGAGGTACATGATACATCTCATTCGCGAAAAATGTGATTTGAAATGTGATAAAGTACCCATGATTTTTTTTATGAGGATAATGCAGTATGTACAACACAACTTAAGGGAGGACTCAAGGAGATAGAATGAAGCACATTTCACTAAAGCTTTTCTATACACACGAGCTACAAAAAAATGGTGATATTAACATGCAACATATTTGCTCAAGTGACAATATGGTTGATTTATTTAACAAGTACCCTCTTATTGCAACTTTCAAGAAGATGGTACACAAAATCAGGATATAAAGGTTCAAGGATGTTCTCATTAGGGGGAGTTAATATGCGATGTACTCCTTTTCCCTTACGAGGTTTTATCCCACTGAGTTTTCCTTGTAAGGTTTTTAATGAGGTAGCCTATATATGTATTGTTAGAGATGTGTACTCTTTTTTCTTCACTAGATTTTTTTCCCATTGAATTTTTTCTAGTAAAGTTTTAACGAGACACATTATCTATCAATTAGACATTCAAGGGGGAGTGTTATAAATATATTACCATATATAGTGAATGTCTACTTTACCATATATAATGAGTGTCTATTTCACCATAAATAGTGAATGTCTATTTATGAAAAAGTTAGAAATCCAAAGGTTAGTTTTCCCCTATAAATAAAGAGATTTTTCTTCATTGTAATTCTCTCTTCAAGAATCCTTATAAGAAATAAAGAAGTCTCCTCTCTTGTCTCTCTATTCTTCTTATATTTACTTTAATTTTCATAACATTAATATTATTATTTAGCTAGTTGTATTATTACTCATAAACAATTTTGTTTGTTTTTCAACATTTCTATTTGATTTGAATTTGGTGTCAAAAGTTATTTAATTTCATAATTTTTTAGATTTTTTTATAAATTTGAGACTTGATTAACAAGTAGTAACTTCATTTAATATTATATTGTACATATTTATGTGATTAACAATTTAAAATTTAAATTAAAATTATAAAAATAATATATTTTAAAAAGTGGACTGGCCCATGGGGGCCCGCAACCCACAGTGTGATGGGTTGGACTTGCTATTTTCTGGCCTATCATGTTGATGGGCCAGCCCGGCCTGACCCATCAAACTTCAAAGTCCATGTGGGCTATCCCAAATGGGCTGAGCCGACCCGTATTGACATCTCTAAACACATATATATTTTACTAACATAAGTTTTAAATAGTTGATGGATCATCACTTTTACATTTACTATGTAGTATCTCTTTCTCTTGTTGTCTGACGCTAAGAGAGACGCTTCAATTTGAACTATATTTGTGGTACGATTATTTTTTTCTATATTTAAAATCTTTTCTTATTTTTAAAGTTAAGATCTTTACAAAATCTTTGATTACATTCTTATTACGTATTTAAAACTTACAAAAATTTGGTACATATTAAATTTTTCTTATTCTAACATTTTTATATTTATTTCTAGATTTTTTAAATCTATATAAAATTAAACTTAGTTAATTTAGAATTCGTAAACTAATAAAAAAGTATAAGTTGTCACTAATTATGATGACTTCTAATAAGGAAAGGTTTTACCATAAATATATTTAATCAATTTTCAATTCTTAAATAATAGAAAAATAGTGAAAAGACGATTTTATTTGAAGCAAAAACTTTTAATAAAGGAAAAAAAGTTCAAACAGCATTTCTAAGATGCTTCACACTTATAATATAGTATAGATAAGTTCTACAATTTTAAATCTTTTTACGTATTTAAAATTTGAGCCGTGTAATTCTTTGTATTTAGACATTTGAATGATTAGATAATGTGAAGGAAGCGTATGCACGTTTATTTCTGTTGAAATTTCATCTACTCAAAATGTATCAATCTCGTCAATAAAAACTAAATTACATTTATGATGAAATTTTATTTTTCTATGCCCCGATACATAGTTGACTAGTCGTGAAGTAAAACATGGAGAAAATTTCATTCATGATCACTTAGTTTTGTGTTTATTACATAAAAATTAATTTGTGGTTGACTGCACATCCAAGCATACATATTTAACTATGATAGTCAACTAGTCGTCAAGTAAAACGTGAAGAAAATTTCATTTATGATCACTTAATTTTGTGTCTACTAAACAAAAGTCACTTTGTGGTCGACTGCACATGTAAGGAACATAGTCAACTAGTCATCAAGTAAAAAATGGAGAAAATTTCATGCATGATCACATAGCTTTGTGTCTATTACACAAAAATCATTTTTTTTTAATTACATTAAAGTCATTTTACTTTACTTTGATCACCACAAAAGTCACTTTGATCGAATTTTATAATAATTTCAATGAAAAATGATGTGACAACTTTAATTAATATATTTGCTTAGCTAAATAAAGTTAATATACTAAACCAACAATACGTACATAATGGAGTATATATTCAGTCCATATTCACGGGTAACAAACGACCCAATATTGAACAAATGTTCATGGTTTGAACAAAAATCAATCAAATCGATTTTTATTTGATTTGTTTTTTACTTTTAAATATTTAGTTTGATTTTGATTTTGTTTAAAAAAACAGAAGAAATATATATATATATATATATATATATATATATATATATATATATATTCATCAAAATTTGTTTATGATTTAAATATCGTGTGTTAGATGTTCGATTTGTTACTGTTTTATGTGGTAAGCTCAAGATTTATTTTTCTTTTTGAATGAGCTGTTGTCTTTTTCTTTTCTTTTTGAATAAATCGCTGGTCCTTTTTTTTTTTTTTTTTCTTTTGAATGAATTATCTCTTGTATTTTCAATGTATGGTTAGTGACCAATCGAGCTCAAATCGATAAATATATATTATATTTAGTTTGGTTTGATTTTAGAAGTTTAAAAAATGATTATTTTGATTTTGATTTTAACAAATTACCGAATCGAATCGACCTATGAACACCCTTAATTATGATTTTTTTTAATTTCAATTACTCTTTTTATCTTGTTCTATTTTTTTCTTATTTTTATACATTTTCGTTTCAAAAAAATATCAATAAATTTTTTTAGTGAAAATAATTTCCACTAACTGACCTATTCTATTAAGAAAAAAGTTAGTATTCTCTCATTATATAATTCATTGCAGAAATTGGGTTGGCCATATATAAAATGAGTCAAGCATGGGTAGTATATTATATTTAACCAAAATCAAGAATTAATTAAGGATGCCACATCATTTGTTTTTGATGGAATTAATATAAAATTGATAAAAGTGACTTCTGTGATGATCGGAGCAAAGTATAATAAATTTTGTGTAATGAAAGAAAAAAGTAACTTTTGTGTGATGGACACCAAACTACGTAACCATGGATGAAATTTTCTCGAAAAAAAGGTCTAAAAATCGGATGTCGAAGTTATATGAATTTGTGATTAACTGTTAATTAAATTAAACTACCGTAAATCATCCAAATAAGAAATAAAATTTATATTTGTAATTATAAACGTACTAAAATAAAATAAATACAAATAATGAACTTTAATCAAGAAAGAACATATTCTTATGGTATCGATGAAGCACAATTGATCTAGGATCATGGGTTATCTAATAATCACATGGTCTTCAATTGATTTATTTAGTTGAAAAATTACTTTAACTACAACCTAAATTTTTATTATTACATAAAATCTCAATTATCAGAAGTAATTACAAAAAATCCTTTTAACACTTTCTTTCTCCAAACTTCACTTTCACCTACCCTTTTCTTTTGCTTAATACTCCTCAAAGAGTGCCTAAAATCAAGGAACCTCATCATTCAAATTCAAATTTTGAATTTACAAAAGAGGCTGCAAGAACTTCAACCTCTCTGCCACAAACCCTAATTCCCAAACTTCTGACCAAAATCCTTCGCTGGCTTCTTCCCGAATCCGTATTCTTCCTTCTAAATTCGATGCCCCTAAAGTCGACGAGACCATGCTCATTATAAATGTCGCCAGTGGCGAGCCATCTTCTTTTCCATTTTTGTTTTCTTCCTTTTCAATGGCGGTTGGGGCGGCGTTTATAGGAGAAGACGAGTCATACTTGTAGTTTCCTTCGCCGGCGACGTTTCTTTCATTCCTTTAAATGGTGGTTGTGGGATAAGACAACGTCATACTTGTACTTCTTATTTTTGGTTGCTTCTTCATCGAATGTGATATTTTGGTAGCGGCTTGATTGGTCGAAGCTCGTAATTATTAGATTTGTGAGCTCGTTTCATCGTTGATAAGCTTGCTATTGCGTTGGTTGGTTTGAGAATTAAAGGCATTATGTTATTTATAAACTGATACATAGCACAAGTATGTATATGTATGACATTTGATATTGCTGAAAGTTTTTATGTCACACTATATACATAACATAGTTATGTGTATATTTGACATAGACGTTACTATACATGACTTAGTTATTATATGTATGCCATACAAACTGCTGAGTTATTTTATTTATGTATATGTATGACCTAGACACTGTTGAACTATTTTATTCCAAACCGTTATGTATATGTATGCCATATAAGCTGATGAGTTATTTTATTTTTAAATCATATACATAACTATGTCATGTATATGGAAAACATAAGCAATTAAACATCTGTATTGACATACCACATACATAGCATAGTTATGTGACACGACCCAAATCAGGGCCTAGCCGTGTCGGGTATCTCAAGTCCAACCAGGGTGGGAGACCACTCCCAATACCCAGACCATCAACAACCTTACACCCCATATCGGATGAATTTCGAACATATAACAAGATAAGTGAAATATCAATTTAAAGACATTATGATAATTCTATAACCAAAACCAACCACCAACAACCAAACAACCAATCAATACTGCCCATGTCCACAGTAGTCCAACAAAGCCTCTAAATAAAATCAAAGAATATTCATTCGGGACATGCCCCCGACCATATCCAAAACAAGACCAAAAGTAGAGTCGTCAATATGGGCTAGGCCCGACCTGGCCTATAATTTGATGGGGTTGGGCTTCAATTTTTGAAGCCCATTTAAGAATAGGGCTTTTTAGCCCAGCTCAGATAAGCCCATAGCACGTGGGGCTTGAGCAATGTGGGTTGGGCTAGCCTGCGGGTCAACCCGTAAGTCAAATACATGCAACTATTTAGATTGCTTATTAGTATTTTTATTTGGTTCGAAGGATATCATGTCAAAAGTTATTTAATTTATCTATTAGGAGTATTTTTTGGGGTGTTAGAGACTTGATTAACAAATATTAACACTATGTAATATTGTATGGTAATATTTATGTTTATTAACATTCTAAAATTAAATTATAAAATATTATTTCTTAAAATGTGGGCTGGCCCGTGAGGCTTGCAACCCACAGAGTAATGGTGTGGCTTTGGTGTTTTTTGGCCCATCATTTTTATGGGCCAGCCCGGCCTGGCCCGTCAAACTTAAAGCTCGTGTGGGCTAGCCCAAATGGGTTGGGCCGACCTGTATCGACAGCTCTAACCAAAAGGAATAGTAAGGACATGAAGAAATCCATAGCATGAAATGGGGTCTTTCGAAGAATGAAAGATCACCACTTCAGTCTGACTCAAAAGTTGTCCCCGAATCTCCTAGTCACTATACATGAGGAGTGTAGGTATGGAGGATTCCTACATCGCATGGGGATACAACGTTCAAAGACAATTAGCGAGGTGAACGCTAGAATCTAACTCAGGGATAAAGATAAAGTAATGCCATTAATCTAAAACCAAGTTAAACCATTGCACATAACCATATGCTAATACATACAAACATACATATATATATACATACATATACATACATACATACATATATATATATATATATATATATATATCATGCCGGGATAGGGAACAAGGCTTAGCATGCACTTTAAATACTTAGCCTAGATTGTGAAATGTTACCGTCATAATCCACCCACGGGCCATATGGGTCCAGTTTACCCCTTGGACGGGCCCTAGTACGTGTTAGTCGCACGAACCAGAGATATCATAGGTGGCAGGGAATTTCTTTGTACCCTTCACCCTCTATGATACATATCTACAAATATAGACT
Source organism: Capsicum annuum (assembly GCF_002878395.1). Lineage (NCBI taxonomy): Eukaryota > Viridiplantae > Streptophyta > Magnoliopsida > Solanales > Solanaceae > Capsicum > Capsicum annuum. The sequence continues at coordinate 29,579,139 of NC_061114.1, forward strand.
TGGGGGATTTCCTTGTACCCCACAAGTACATGGTCATCAATACCAATATCGGCAAACATGAGTTTCCAATGTCAACCTTTCATATTCACACCTTCACGGCTAGCTATCACAACCCCATTATCGACTAATTAAAATATTTAATACATAACCAAACCACCAATTTCAGGAGTCAATTATTAAAGCATTATTAAGTGGTATCGTCATACCGACTATAGCTTGCAAGAAATGTCATTAAGCCAAGACTTAGGGGATTCTCATGTACCCCGCAAACTCTATTATTAAAGTCACTAGGGGGGACTTGTGTACCCTACAGGGTTTTCAAAACCATCCTTAGACAATTATCCATTTATGCCATGCATTAGTTTCAAGAAATAAGTCAAGCCAAGTGATAATTATTAAACCAAAATCAACTATGCAAGTGGGTTGAGGTTGTTACCAATTTTCCTACCAAACCAATAAATTTGGGGATTCCTTTGTACCCCTATTTCCATGATTTACCAATTTTGGGGATTCCATTGTACCCATATCCATCCACCATTCCCATGCACCCCAAAACATTTACCAACCATCAATTTTAGCAAAATAATTTCATAAATATCATAGAAGAAACATTTAAACAATTTATATTCAAAATCCTCAACCCATAATTCAAAACCAAACATCAATATCTCATGAACAAAACTTTAAATTACATGATTTTACAAAATTAAAAATGAGGGAAGAGTAACATGCCTTAAACACCAAGAAGTACGAAGAGAAGTCACCCTTGAAAGCCTTAATCGATTAACTTGATGAAACCCTAGCTTGACTTGCTTGAGGGAATAAAGAGAAGCTTTTGGAGTGTTTGAGAAGTTACTTTGAGGTGTCTTTTAAGTGCTAATAAAACCCTAAAGGGGTTATAAGATGTGGGTTTTAATTTGGGTAAGAGGAAAAATGTCCAGAATGCCCTTAAATTAAAAGATGGAAAAAGGCTCGCCTTTGATTATGAGTCAACCATTGACTCGTAACCACTCCTTACGACTCATCACCTCGAGTCGTAACCAAGATAGTGACTAGGACCCCTATACACTAACGACCTTATGACTCGACCAACCCACTCATAATGAGACCCTACAACTTGTAGGGTCTAGTCGTAGCCAACGCAGAACCCAAATGGGTTAAATATAGGACATCTACGATTTCATCCCATGACTCGTAAATGTCCTTATGACTTGTAGTTTTCCACTTTTACTCAGAGCAGAACTTATCCACTAACTTTATGATTTGGTTATGATTTAGGTCCCTAGGACCCGTAACCCCACCTTACGACTCGTACCCCCAAGTTGTACCCAAGACAGTAGCTCAAAACCTATCCACTGGATACCTTACGACTAGGGTCACATGACCCATCAAGACACCCTATGACTCATAGGGTGAGTCGTAATCAAGGCGGTGGGCACAAAGCTTAAGAAATTTTCAAGGACCAATAACCCAGGGCGTTTCATACTCCCCCAGTATAATCATTCATCCTCGAATGATGGGACAAGGCATTTATCAGCAGGATTTACCAGAGATGTACAACCACACTTCTCTTTAACAAAGTTAGGAAACAAAAGATATTAAGAGTACACACATACTTTAAGCACAATTATCCAAAACAGAGAGCAAGAATGGGTAGTCAGCTTCATATCCCCTCCAGCTTCCCACAGAGCTCCTCCATTCCCAACTAAAGCTGTTACCCTCAATGACCATCACAAAGGTTCTCACCACGCCTCTCCCCCTTAACTATTTTGTATAACAAAATTCATCCTATTCTCCCAGCTACACCTATAACCTTAGCCCTACTAGTCACCCTAAAATTTCACAACAAGGATATCTACTCGCTCATCCAAAACATCACTACGCTTCTATGGCTACTACCACCCTAACATAAGGAAGGTCACTAGGAAACTAGAGATAGAATGAGTGTTCGGAAGAAGATCAATCCCAAAATCAATTTCCTCATTGGGAGGGATACCATGAGGGTCATTAGGAAAGACCTTAGGAAATTATTTATCCACAGGAACGAAAGGTAACAAAGGAATTTTCGAGTGAGAATCTTTAACTTGGACCAAATGGTAAAGACATCTCTTGGAAATCAACTTTTGGCCTCGAGGATATGATATGAGCCTCCCTTTAGGCACTAGGGAACTCCCTTCCTATTTTTAAAACTTAATCCTTAAGGAATTTAAAAACAACCTTTCGAGTTCGACAGTCTAGAGAAGCATAGTGCGAGTGCAACCAATCCATCCCTAATATGACATTGAAACCGACCATGTTTAATTTGAAAATATCCACCAAAGTCTATCTACCACCCACAAATAACACACAACCCCTATAACTCTTCTAGCCACCACTAAGTTACCCACCAAGATAGAAACATAAAAGGGGTCTAACATACACTTGAGACTGAAACCAAGATGCACAACCACAAATGGGGTCATGTAAGAAAGAGTGGACCCCAGATCAAGCAAACAGTACACATCATGGAAAAAAAGTTTTAACATACTAGTAATAATATCAAGAGATACCTCAAACTCTTAAAGGATGGTGAGAGCATAGAGATGGTTCTGGTAAGTGCCGGAGCCAGAAATAGCACCTTTCAATACAGGAGCCAGAGAAGTGGAAACCAGTATCCTATTTGACCCAGTGGCAACCTTTGTGGGACATTCCTGCTGCATGAGACCCAACTGACCAAACCTATCCTCCCTAGATATTGCTACTTACTCCAAAAGAGGAGTAGTGACTAGGAAAAGATAAAGACAACAATAATTTGGAGTTTAATTGTCGATCCATATTTCTAGGTTATATCTACATAAGATGGTTAGGTTTTATCTAATAACTAGGGACTCAAAAGGTAATAGTTAACTGGGATTAAGATACAGGTTAGCAGTGCGACTCCTTGAGACTCTAAAGGTTAAGGGTAAAATCCTTCTACTCGTCCCAAAAATTGTAGAAGGTACGTAACTTATCGATTCTGCATGCAAGGTATTGGATTGGTTCAACAACACATGATAAGCCTACAAAGTAAAGAAACTAGGAGGAACACAATCCTAGTGTTCAGTTACGCCTGATTTCAACCAGGTTAATACTATTTTTTGCTCTCCATTATTACAAACAAAACCTCCTATTTACTTTTTCTATTTTGCCTATTAAATACAACTACTGAGATCTAAGCCACGTGTTCTCTTGGGATTCGACCCCAACCTTAGTTGGGTTACTATATCTTGACAGCGACCGTATCATCATCTAAAAGGAGGTGTTGCTTGGAAGTCATCAAGAAATTGGCGCCGTTGTCGAGGAACATAGTGTTTTTATAGATTTGAGTTTGTTGTAGTTTTTGGGTTTTTCTTTTTTTTTGTTCTTAATTGGGCATACGTCGGTGTATGCCTAGCACATAGAGTAGAGGCAAACCCTTACTCCCAGTTAATCTGAATCCAAAGAGGATCTTATAAATACCTAGTAGGATGTCTAAGTAGAAGAGAGGTGATAATACTAAAGGGGTTCATAATGTTGTACCTCCCTCACCTCCAAAAGGAGTGCAGGATATTTTTTATTATCAGAATGGTGAGTTATTGCTTAAGATGAGGTCGAGAAGAGGGCAACAGAAGAAGCTTAGAGGGTAGTTAGAGAGGCAGGGCTTAGTGAGTAGAGACAAGAAGTAGACCACAGGCCAGCACTCTGTGGGAATCAAAACATAGCTAGAGGTGCCTGTATTTAAGTAATCCCAACATATTAGTAAATGCAACCATAGATAGATGATGAAGAAGATCTGGGATATGTTGATCCAACCGAGACTAGAGCTATAGTACCTCCTGTTTTTGCCTCAGGCATCAAATTCGGCATCATGAGTGCCCTGATATAACTTCTAAATTTGGAGGGTGATTTTGTAGGATTGCCTACCGATGATGCAAATTTGCACCTTGCAAATTTTCTTTGGATCTGTACCTCGTATACTATTCCTAAGGTAGATCAGGAAGCACTTAGACTGAGGATTTTCCCCTTCTCACTTATAGAAGAAACATATTTATTGTTAAGGGAATTTTCAAGAGGCTCTATCACAACTTGGAACGAGTTGCACTAGCAATTCTTAAACAAGTTCTTCCCTCCATCAAGGATGTTACAACTCAAGGATGAGATCTATAATTTCAGCTAGCTACAGTCCGAGTCTATGTATGAGGCTTGCTTCAGGTTTAAGAAAAAGTTGAGCATGGTGCCAAATCATCAGTTGTCAGGGATGAACTTATTATAGATATTCTACAGAGTCCTGACCATCAGTTCTACTGCCATGGCAGACACTATCTCTGGAGGAGCTTTTATGAAATTACAATGGGAGGCAACGTTAGAGATGTTAGATCGAATCTTACTCACTAACCAAGGATGGAAAACTCAGGAGGTTGGAAGGGGATTTGGTACTTATGCTATTGGTGCCTCTTGTGACCAGAGAGCACCTGCTACTAAAAATTGATTTAGGGGTGCTAGCAAAGCAATTTATAACAGTAAATTATGAGAAAGTGAATGCAGTAGTAGCACAGGGGTTAGCTTTGAAAGTGTACGAGTTAGAATTAGAAGAGAAAGATAATTATTTGGATCATCAAATGACAGGTTTCCAAGCCCAAAGGCAAGAAAACCAAGGTCAAAACTACTATATAGATATAGAGATCGTAGCAAAGAGTGAGATAGTGTCTAGAGAAAGAGTGATGACATAAAGAGAAGGGATACAAGTACATATTGCCTGGAAGACGCGATAAAAAATCCAAAATAGAAGAGATGTTGGCTAAGTTGGTAAAGTTTCAGGAAAATCAAGAGGCCAGCCTTAAGGAGATTAAGGCAGATATTTTAGGGTTGACCCAGAAGGTCGAGTTACATGCCACTACTATTAAGCAGTTAGAGAACAAGCTTGGGCAGATGTCAGCAACTCTAAACCAGAGGCAGTTAGGCACCTTTCCAAGAAACACAGTGCAAAATCCAAAAAATGATGGTCATGTACCTTCTATTACCATGAGGAGTGGTATCACTACTATGGATCCCCCACTACCTACTGCTAAAGCTGTTGATGATGATACACCTGATGTTGAGTTTGAGAAGGTAACAGGTGATAAAGGTACAATTGAGTAAGATAAAGAAAAGGGTTCGGTCATTAAGACAAAAGTCAGATAGATCCCGAGATGGCCCCCACCTTATCCTCAGAGACTAAGTTAGAAGAAAAAGAAGGTAAGTTTAAGAAACTCATCGAGATACTGAGAGAATTGAGCTTGAACATACCTCTTCTTGAGGTGTTAGAGTAGATGCCTGAATACTCTAGGTTCATGAAACAGTTAGTCATAAGGAAGAAAGGAGCGACTATTAAGGATGTTGATGGTGTGCACCATTGAAGTGCAATCACAACTAGGTACTTGGCACAGAAAAAGGGTGATCCCAAAGCATTCACTATACCATGCAGTATTAGGTATCCCGATTTACCTAAGCCTAGTGTGATTTAAAGGCTAGCATTAATTTGATTCCGCTAGCTGTATTCAATCAATTAGGCTGTAGTTATCCAGAATCAACTTCGATGCGGCTATTAATGGCTTGACCCACAGTGAAGAAACCTATGGGAATCTTGTTTGATGTGATCGTGAGGGTGGATAACTTTATCTTTCTGACTAACTTTGTCATCTTGAACTATGAGGTTGACACCGAGATGCACATTATCTTGGGAAAACCATTTTTGGCTACAAGCATAGCTATGGTTGATATGGAAAAAGGTTAGCTGAAATTTTGAGTCAACGATGAGGAGCCGACATTCAACATCTGAAAGTCAATGAAGCAGCAACCGATATAAAGGTAGTTTTGGTGATTGATTCTATTGATGATCCTGGTTGATACTCATATGGGTATCTTTATGAATTTTGAGTTTTCAAAATACCCGCGTTGTGCCGCGATGTTAAATCAAGTGTTGCATGAGAGGCAACCCTTGGGCTTGTTGGTGAAGCATGAGCAACCAACATAGCCACGTCGTTCCACGACGTTAAATCAAGCATTGAGTGGGAGGCAACCCACTATTTTAGTGTTCACGTTTTTGTTGTTTTTGTCTTTTAATAGGTTTTCAGCTTTTGGACCTTACCCAAAATATGGTAAAAATTACTACATTAATCGATTTTCAGGTAAGGGGATTGTGTGATCAATCCATCATGGTCACAATTCCCATACAGTAAGTTGCGTAATAAGTTGAAAAGTAGAAATTTTGAGGATGAAAAATGGTAAGTTATGGACTCTGGCCCTAAATTTTACTTTTTGGACCTAAAACGTAGGTTGCGGGATCATAAGTATTTGAAAAAAATATCAAAACACCGAGTCTGGGTCGTAGAAAAGCAGACCAAAAATTTTGGACCGACACCTACAGGTCGCAGGTGGTACCTGTGCCCGTAGCTGAACCACCGGTACAGAGCGCGGGTTGATGTCGCGGCTAGGTTACTTTGTGGGACCAATTTTTAGTTTAAATTTTGGACCAACCAACATTTAAATATGACCTAAAATATACCCCACCTATATAAAAACATTCTTACCCTCACTTTAACTCATTCTAATCCTCAAAACTTAACTTTTCTCTTTGAATTCATACTTCCTCGTAAAAACATAAACTAACCCAACACTTGAGTAAAGGCTAGATTGACACTTATTTCATATACCAATTTGTCCCAATACTCTTAAAACAAGTTTCAACTTTGGTTTTGCTTGAGTTCTTCATTATTCTCTTTCGGATCTTCATTAAAGAGGTAACTTTCTTGGCTTCTAATGGTTATATATTGGTTTATCTATTATTTAAACAAGTTGATATGTGTATTACATTAAAAAATAAATAGATACTATCATGATTGTATGTAGGAGCCTTGAAGTAGCCTAAAATCATAATGTAGGGCCGTGTTTTGAAGAAAAATCTAAGTTTAGGCCCTAACCGAAAGTTGAACTTGAATGAATAAAAGTACTACCACTAGTTTGAACATGTTTGTTTTCTTTGAAATTCATGATCCTTGATTAGCGTGTATACATTGAACTTGTTGGGATTTCATATAGGTCTTAGGGGTGTGAAAATTGAGGAAAAATACGAACTTTTTGAATTTAGAGTTTTTCTTCAACTTTTGCTATCCGTCTCTTTTGTTGGAAATTAACAACTTGTTTTCAAGTACATATGACACATAAAGTGGTGAGGAAAATAATGGTCGGTAGTTTGAGGAGACGGGCAAAATCTCCTGAGCCTAGTGGATCAGTGGAGGAGTACCCAAGGTAAAGACGTAGAGATACTGCCAATGGGGTGACACGTAAAGTCACGGAGGACAGACTTACCAGGATGCTCAGTTAGCTGCAGCCCAAATAAGGATGAAGTCCCCATGGATATCACCCCGAACACTTGTCTACTTGATGATAATAAAGACAATGAGTAGATAGAGTCTGAGTCTACTCCACAGGTTGCTACTCAGGACCCCCAGTCTGAGGAGGGTCCTAAGATCCATCTGATAAGGTTAAATAGGAGCAATCATTTGTGGTTCCCTAGTCTATGAAGGGTACCGTTACTTATGTACAACAGACAGAGGTACCCCAGTCTGACAAGGGCATCGAGAAGCCTTCCCACGATGCTTCAATACAACAGAGTCCCACTTCTGCATCTTCTCCTGATGCACTTCCCGGGGAGGGCCATTAGAGGTGGTGTGTGGAAGGGATGCGAGGTATATTTCACATATACAGTCATAGTTGTAATATAGAAAAGACTTTGAGGTATATTTATGAGAAGCGCCAGATTGACCTATCGAGGTTAGATCGAGTACCACAATTGCATACAATATTTGACAGATATCAGCTAGAGTGGATGACCAGACCACTCGATTCAGCCCGACATGGTATGAGAGTTTTACGCTTCCTACAGAGCTACCATAGTCCTTCCTATGCACAGACATCCAGGCCTAATCAGATTTACTAGGTAATCAAAACTTGATCATACATTGGTTAGAAGGGTAAGAGTAAATATTATAGAGGAGACTATTCATAGAGTTTTCTTTGTCCCAAATCAATTACATCATTCCTGCATCTACAACTAAGTGTGACTATAGACTAAGGATCACATAAGATCGATACATTATGTGGGACGTTGAGCACCCATATGAGAGGTCGAGATAGTTAGGTAGATAGCCAGTTAATTTCACCACTGGTTGATGCGACCCCTTGGATTGAGGGGCAAAATGTGATTGAGAAGGGCCTCTTAACAATAGAGGCTAAGTTTTGGTGGTTGCTGATTAAATACTGATTGATACCCACTATTTTGGATAATACATTGACGTGGGAGGGAGCAACAATAGTTGCATGTCTGATGGCCGATAATGATGTTGATTTTTCTGCCATTATACAACATGAGTTATATGATAGAGCCTTTGGGGAGTTGGATAATATTCTATTTTCTTGCATGATTTAGAGGCTATACGATGAGGAATGCATGCCTGAGTTACCCGGTATTGTTGAGAGGGTACTTACGATTGCGACTGCATAAACAAGGACTATGAAAGGTCTGGCACCTCCAGGCACTTCTAGGAGATCGAGACAGCAAACAGCAGTACCATAGGAATTCTGAGGGCCCGAGAGTTTCCATAGAGCCTATTGAGATATATCAAGATGATGTGGGTGTTGGTATTGACATGGAGATAGAAGAGCAGAGAGAGGCTCTAGATTTGAGTACACAGGGTGGGGACACAGGTTGCTTCTTCTTCAGCCCCGACTTGGACCTCAGAGCAGGTTGGCACATCTACAAAGTTTGCTCGCCCATCCACTATAGCTCCTACGACCGATATTAATACTGTATCCAGTGAGTTTTGTAGAGCTTAGTGGACAGCTAGAGAGCTATAGCTATTTCGTTGAAGGTTGTGGAGACTGAGATGACTATACTCTTCAGGTAGATGAGATCATGGGTTAGGACTAGATTTGAGTAGACCGAGGCTAGATGGGAGGATGTTCAGAGAGTTGCACTGTCAGAGTTGTGTGCTGATTTCCAAACATGAATCGATGAGTTGGAGAGATGCATTACATCCTAATGTACAAAGACAGGTCCACCAGATCTAGTTCAGATAAGGAAGGATTTTGATATCCTATGAACAGAGGTACACACTCTTACAAATAGTCGTGTAGCAGCTATTTCCTCAATTATACCCCCGTGGTATATATATAACCTCTACTTGCGTTGAGACACCTTGATTTATTTACAAAGAATGATGAGGAGGTCCCAATAGTTAGGACCAAGAGAGGTCAATTCGATGACTTGCAGGATCCTGATATGATAGAGGAGGAGGCCGTTAAAAAGGCCAGGCATGATTTTTTAGAGACTGCATTCATTGACAGGCAAAGGTATGTATCTATAGTAGAGGGTGCATCCATTAGTAGTACACTGGCACCACCACCGCCTTCGTCAGCTGATATGCCCCCATCAGGGGATGCTCCTGATTCGGGTGCCTAGTGTATCCCAGGTATGTTATCACTACCCTATATTTTGCTTTGTTTTAGCACATTGAGGACAGTGTGTAGTTTTTAGTTGGGGGAGGGCATGCTATACCGTCGTAGGTTTTTATTGTTGTTCTTCTTTTCCTATAGGCTATGGTATGGTTGTAGAACCGACATGTTTAGGATAATTATGTATCGTATTGTGTTTTTTTCGTATTGTGTTATTTTGTGTAATTATGAGATTTTTAAGTATTTAGGGCAGTAGTCATATTTTGACTGATTTTTAATACCCCTCCAAAAATTTATATTTTAGAACTGTATTGATGTATATATGTGTGAAATTTGTAGATCTCATTATGGAATTAGTATTAGGGACATGATAACCATTTGCTAATCATTGCATGAACCGAATAGGTAGTAGTTGGTGATATTGACTTTGTGCTATGTGTGTGTGAGATACTACCTAGTTCCCTTTGTGTGTTAAATTCAGAACTTGCCTAGTTAGTCTTGCCTAGGTTGAAGGATAGTTAGTTAGGAAAGGATCATAGGCCATTTTTTATTTTAGTCCACTTTTGGCCTAAATGACCTTCCATGTGTAAAGTATATCCCTTGATCCCTGCTTCGAGTAATGTAGCCTATTTTTCTTGTTTTCACTTTTCACCTTCCCATTTGTATTCCAATTTACTTATTTTAGCCCAGTTCCTTATTGGACATTGTGCACCTCAACACAGGCAATATACCTAAGTTGAGGGTGTCTATCATAGGGTGCATAGTGCAAAATGGGTATGAAGAAGGGTAAAGTAAGAACAAGTTAGTAGTATTGGGTGTGGTAGAAATAAAAGAGAAAAAAAAAGAAAAAAAAAAGAAAATTGTGAAAAATAAAATAAAAAAGAAATAAAAGATCACATCCAACCTAAATGTGCATAAAAGAGTAAAAGGGAGAAATAAGGATGGAATAAAATGGAAGTTGGTTAGTAAGTGAGACCCCAAGGTTAGTGTAGTGGTAAGGAGGCTTAATCACTCCAAAGGTTCATATGTATCATACCAGTCCCCAAGCCTATATTATAAGTAGAGAAAAGTCCTATAGTGATCCTAACTTGACTATCTGAATGCTAAGGTAAAGAAAATAAGGCAAGCCTATGGTATTTGACATGCATTGATTGGAACTTCATTGTAGAGTGTGAGCGTATCTTGACCATCCTTACATTGACATGCATAATTCCATATGAGTGAGTGGGACATCTTTGTTATAAGGGAATTTGAGTCATATTGCTTGTTCGGGTCATGTAATTTATATATCTGAATGATTGTCTGTTGCTAATGTAATTGCCATACCTTGATCACATTGTGTGACACTGTCGTGCTTCATGTTCATACATAGTTGGTTTTGAAAATTAAGATTGGAGGAGGAGGTTGTGATTTGAACTTAATGTGATGACTGACTGCTATGAATAGCTTAGATTCTCCTAGTTAAGCATCGTTTTTGTTGTGTTGTGTTTTTTTTTCCTAAGGACATGGAAATATTCTAAGTTTAGGGTGTTGAGTACTATAGAAATATAGAACTTTCGATGATTTTGAGGAAAAGATGCAAGTTTTTAAGACCTTTTTGTTAGATATAATCTATTTTGGGTATGTTTTACAGGAAATCATGTTTTGGATGCTAAGTTCGTGAAAAAGGTTTAAAAATGTGTTTCGGCTACTTTTGGAGCAATTATTGATGAATGGGATATTTTTAGACTTGATCATGATCAATGCATGTTCGAGAGTCAAATAAGAGCTGAAAAACTGACTCTCGACACCTACTAAGTCAACTTATGGACCGCATGTAGACCTACAGACCAGATGTAGAAAAATTAGGTGCCAGAAATCCAAATTCTGAGAGCTGACTTGCAGGATTTTTCCCATCCGCAACTTATGGTTTACACCTGCGCCCTGTGCCAGACTGCAGGTACAACCTGTGCCTGTGCCAAGCTACAGGTACAGAGAGCAGGTGGCCTCCGACCCTGTTTTCTCCTAATTTATTTTGTTTTTAGGGTTTTCTCTTGTGCTATTAATACCCTTTATGTACTTTTTAGTAGGAGTTACGCACTTTTGATACCCAAAAATATATTTTGATTCCAAGATCCGTCTTTCATCTTGGAATTCTCTTGTATGGACTTTGATTGATTTATTCAGTATACAGTTGTGGGTTTCTATTCATTTTATCATTGTGATTACATTCATGCATTCAATTATGATTTTTATTGATTGTTTCACAACTGTGAGTAGCTAAAACCTATAACAAGGGTTGTGGAAACCCTGGCGAATCGATGAAGTAGGAGAAGTTCGATTATTTATCTATACCAATTGGCATGCATTACTTTATCTTCATTATGAATGATTTCTTAATGGGTTCACAGATTAGGATCCTGCCTAGATATTGCTACTTACTCCAAAAGAGTAGTGACTAGGAAAAGATAAAGAAATAGTAATTTGAAATTTAACTGTCGATCTATGCTTCTAGGTTATTGTAATACCCCAAAAATCCAAACCAATATTAGAGCCATGTTTCAAGATCATGTAAAGAACCTTGTAATTCTTATGTAGTTTTATGAGTGATTTTGATTATCTTAAGGCCTCGAATAACTCCCAGCTGTTACACGAATCAAAATATTCCTTACCGATTGAGTTTTAGGGAAGAATATTGCTTTAGTCAACTTCAAATGAGCATATATTTTTCTCTACTCATAATTTTCTAGCTCAAGACCCACCAAATAATAGAAAATTGAATTAGCTTTCCAACGATATCAATTTCTCCTTAATCCGATACTTGGATGAGAAGTAATGACACTTTTAGTGAAAACAGTAGCCCCATGCGATAAGGCCGCATCGCGGTGATGGACAAAATCATGTTCTTCATTTTCCAGTGGACCACCGCAATAATGCAGCATCATGCCAAGGGGTAAATTCGCATTCAGTGGGCACCACAATGACACCGTATCCCGCTAAGGTACCAATTTGGAATTGTCTTTTTCCAGTGGCGCAACGTAATAGCACCGCGTCACGCTGTTGGAAAAAATGGGGATTTTCCTTTTCCATTGGCCTGACACGATAAGCACCGCATCTCCCCAGAGCAAAAAATCAGGATTCCCAATTTTGCGATTTAAATTGCAGAGATTGTTTGGTCTTTTCCCATGGCTCCAAATCCGTCCAAAACACATAATTACAACCCTAAAGGGGCATTATGTGCCCTATTACTCATAATTCCTCTCCAAGAAACTATCTCTCAAGAATGAAACCATAGCCTTCAAAATTCAATATCAATGCTCAAGAAAAACCCCATGAACTCTCACAAATTCATCAACTCAGGTATGTTAAATGTTCATCCACGGGTCCCTTCCACCCATGGAGTCCAAGAATCAAACTTTAAATTCGAATTCAAGATCATTACAAGTTATTGTGACTTTAAATGCGATTTAAACCATGAATCCCCATGAATCTTGATTCTATACCATGTTTACATAAAATTGTTGTTGTTATTAAACCCCACGTGTTTTAATAATGTTATTCACTGATTTAATTCATAATTAGTGATGTTTATGCCGAAATCATGCTATTACTACAAGCTCTAAATTATTCCCATGCTTAGCTTACACTATGCATATCAAGTGTTTGATAAAATGCCTACAAGAATGAATTTTGAATAAATGCTTTCATATTATGTTCCCAAAGTTTTAGTACCATTTTGCTATTATTGCTATCAAGTCTTGGTGGTTATGAATACCCAAAAACATAACTGTTTACTTAGTCTCAGTATTCTCACAATAGTTTCAGACAAATCATGAGTGTCATCAGTTCAGTCAGTTATCATAATCAGTTAAACTTAGAATAGTAAGTATTCTGAGTCAGTTTAGTTTGGAGTAGGATTTAGCACCGAGCGAACCAGGGATTGGGGATCACCTACTAGTTTAGGGTGTGACCTATAGTAGCAGTGCCCACGTTCCATAACTATGTAGCCAGTGTAGGTTGAGATGTTAACCTGCCAGTTGAGGGTTGATCTTATACAAGTACCTGCCAGTTGAGGGTAACCCTTAGTCCTTTGGGACAACACTTTAGTGGATCCACGCAGCCAGTGTTAGTACTCGTGGCATGGTACTGACACCCTTCCAACTGGGGTCACAGGTTGGTCCCCAAATTTCTCATTGGGGCATATCGGTTAGATGATAGCTCCCACAGCATCAGTCCAGTCATCAGCTTAATAATTCAGTTTCCGTTTTGCTTAACCATTGGATACAAATATCAATTATTCATGTATCAGTACTCAGTATTTCAGTTTATAGATTATATTCAAAATATGTTTTATGCTTTGTTATGCATTCTCAGTATTTACAGTTTTCATGCATTCTATTCAGCACTTCATGCTACTCATTCAGTTAGTTATTAATCATGTACATTAAATCATGCATATCAGCCTACCTCATTTAGCATAACAGTATATTCAAAGTACTGATCGCATACACATTTATTGAACTGTGATGTATCATATCATAGGTTTGGATGCTCAGTTCTCGGATAGCGTATAGACTTTCTAGATTATCAGACATAGTAGTGGTGAGTCCTCATATTTTGAGGACATGGTTTACTATATCAACTATTTCTTTAGTTTTAATATTTTTTTCTATTCAGTTGGAGTTAGTTGGGGTTTTGTCCCATCAGCTCCACAGTTAGACAGTAGAGGCTTTTCAGACTAGTAGAGACAGTTAGTCAGTCTTCAGTATACAGTTGTCACTGTCAGACATTTTATCAGTATTATCAGTATTGTTTTACAAACTTCATCAGAACTATTATTTAAAACCTTATGGCATTCCTTAGTTAAATTCTACATATGATCTATTGTTATTAGTTTTATTCGGTGCTTACAACAGGTACCAACTCATGGGTTAGCTTGTGGTCCCTTGGTATTGTAAGCATTGTGTGGACTCTCAAGGCATTACAAACTTAGTGTCAAAGTCTATACTTTTAAAGTGTCCTAGGAAGTTTGAAAGTCGCGTCAAGTAGAGTCTTGTAAATGGGTGTGAAGTGCTCCACACTTATGCACAAGGGGCTACAAGGCGTTTTAGGAAAAGTTTCCCCTCTTTCAGTGTTCATGTCGTGCGACTGAGCATGAGATCATGTTAACTCTCTATCTAATTAATTCTCCCTTCCGTTTATAGAATATGCCTCCTAAAAAAAATGGAAGAATAAATGTGAACCAGCCAGCACCTCCGCCCGTTTAAAAGATCCCCTGAACTAGCATGTTTCTCATGAAGAGTTTAGAGTTGCATTCACTACTCTAGCTCTCTATATAGCGACTCAAAATGTTTAGCCAGCTGCTGTTCCATCCAACCCAGTGGCCAATACTGCCACAGCTAGGATTCGAGACTTTACTTGAATAAATCCTCCTCAGTTTTCAGGATCCAAATCTGAAGAGGATCCACAGGAATTCTTAGACATGGTTTGGAAAGTAATAGATATTATGGAGGTGACTTCTAGTAAGAATGCTGAATTGGCTTCTTATTAACTGTAGGATGTAGACCATACCTGGTTTAAGTATTAGAAAGGGGATAGAGGTGCAGATGCAGGGCGTATAGAATGGGAGAAATTTGCTACAACCTTCTTAGATAGATTCTTTCTGTTGGAGCTAAGAGAAGCCAAAGTGTTAGCGTTTATCAACTTGAGGTAGGGAAACATGAGTGTGAAGGAGTATTCCCTTAAGTTTACTTAGCTAGCTAGGTATGCTCCTCATGTGTTGGCTGATAACAGATCTAGGATGAGCAAGTTCGTGTCTGGAGTATCTGGTAGCATGGTTAAGGAGTGTAGGAATGCAATGTTAATTAAGGAGATGGACATATCTAGGCTTCTATTTCATGCTTAACAGATTAAGGAGCAGAAGAATAAGGAGAAGGAGAGAGAGAGAGCAAGTAGGCTAGGACAAGTAGCTTTAGTTTTACTCAATCAAAGTCAGAAGGTGGTAATCATGCTCAGTTCTATCAAAAATATTCAGCCCCAGCCCCATCTTCAGCTAGTTTCCCAGTACCCAAATTCAGGAATGATAATAGGGATAGAACGCCAGGCTCTAAGTTCCAAGGCAGTGTAAATAGTGGTCGTACGAATCCTCTTTGCCAAAAATATGGTAGGAACCATCAGGGTGTTTGTAGATCTGGTAGAGACGTATGTTTTGGGTGTGGCAATCCAGTCCATAGAGTTAGGGATTGCCCAAAGAGTGGTTATCAGGGTCAGTGCAGCCGTCCCCCAGTTTCAGCTGGTTTCAAACTGTGATACCATAAAAATCTAAACCAATGTTAGAGCCATATTTCAAGCTCATCCAAAGTACCTTGTAATTCTTTTGTAGTTTTATGAGAGATTTTGATGTATCTTAAGCCCTTGAATAACTCCCAACTGTTAGACGAATCAAAATATTCCTTACCGATTGAGTTTTCGGGAAGAATGTTGCTTTAGTCAACTTCAAACAAGCATATCTTTTTCTCTACTAAGAATTTTCTAGATCAATACCCACCAAATGATAGGAAATTGAATTGGATTTCCAATGATACCAATTTCTCCTTAATTAGATACTCGAGTGAGAAGTTATGACACTTTTAGTGAGAAAAAGTAGCCCAACGTGATAAGGCCGCATCGTGGTGATGGTCAAAATCACGTTCATCCTTTTTCATTGGACCACCACGATAACACCGCATTGCTCCAAGGGGAAAATTCATATTTAGTGAGGCACTACAATGGCACCGCGTCGCGCCAATATGACAGTTTGGAATTGTATTTTTCCAGTGGTGCAATGCGATAGCACCGTGTCGCGTCGTTGGACAAAATGAGGATTGTCCTATTCTAGTGGGATGATGAGATAAGCACCGCGTCGCGCCGGAGCCAAAAATTGGGATTCCCAGTTTCGTAATTTAAATTCCAAGGACTGTTTGGTCTTTTTTCGTGGCATTACCATCCTAAAGGGGTATATTTGCCCCATTACTAATAATTCCTCTATAAGAAACTAACTATCTCTCAAGAATACCTACAAGAATGAATTTTGCATTAATTCTTTCATATTATGTTCCCAAAGTTTTAGTACTATTTTGCTATTATTGCAATCGAGTCCTGGGGGTTATGACCCAAAAACATAGCTGTTTACTTAGTCTCAATATTATCAGAATAATTTTAGATAAATCATGATTGCCATCAGTTCAGTCAGTTACCATAATTAGTTAAACTTAGCACATTTCAGTATTCCGAGTCAGTTCAGTTGGGAGTAGGATTTAGCACCGAGCGAACCCAGGGATGGGGGCTCACCTACCAGTTGAGGGTATGACCTTTAGTAGAAGTCCCCATATTTAATAACTACGTATCCAGCATAGGTTGAGATGTTAACCTGCAAGTTGAGGGTTGATCTCATACGGGTACCTTCCAGTTGAGGGTAACTCTTAGTCTTTTGGGACATTACTTTAGTGGATCCACGTAGCCAGTGTTAGTACCCATGGCACGGTATTGACACCCTTCCAATTGAGGTCATAAGATGGACCCCAAATTGCTCATTGAAGCATGTTGGTTAGATGATAGCTCCCATAACTCAGTCTATTCATCAGCTCAGTAATTTATTTTCAGTTTTGCTTGACCATAGCATACAAAGATTAGTAATTTATGTTTCTGTACTTAGTATTTTAGTTTACAAATTATATTCAGAATATATTTTATGCTTGATTATGTATTCTTAATATTTACAAATTTCATGCATTTTATTCAGCACTTCATGCTATTCATTCAGTCAGTTATTACTCCTTTACATGGAACCATGTATATCAGCCTACCTCATTTAGCATAATAGTACATTCAAAATACTAATCTCATACTCATTTCTTCCGTTGTGATGTATTATATCATATGTTTGGATGCTCAATTCTCGGATCGCGCATAGACTTTCTAGATTATCAGACGTAGCATTGGTGAGTCCTCATATTTTGAGGACATAGTTTATTTATTTCAGCTATTTCTTTAGTTTCAGCATTTTTTTCTATTTAGCTGGAGTTAGTCGGGGGTTTTTCCCATCTGTTCCACAGTCAGACAGTCGAGGCTTTTTCAGACTAGTACAGATAGTTAGTCATTCTTTGGTATTCAGTTTTCATTGTCAGACATTTTATCAATATTATCAATATCATTTTATAGAGTTTATCAGGACTATGATTTAAAACCTTATGGCATTCCTCAGTTAAATTATAATGCCCCAAATATACTACTCGAAATGCTATACGGTGCTCATTACCCCAAAAGACCACAAGCTAAATCATGACTTATATCTGTACTTGTATTCTATATGACATCATGTAAAATACGGAAATAATAGACTGGAACATGCCATAAGGGTCAAAATGGATAAAACATACTATCTGAGAGTACGGTATATCAATACCAAAACATGAACTGAAATAAACTATCTGAACATACTGTAGTCTGAAAACCTCTAAAACTAAACTGTCTGAGTAAAGAGTTGATGGGACATGTACCCAACTAAATCCAACTATTGAAATAAACTAAGTAATGAAATAATAAAGAAATGATCATGTCCTAGAAGGATGAGGTCTCATTGCTAACTTTAACTGCTGAGACTGGAATGCTACTGATGCTCAAGAGCTTGTGCTTCAGAACCCATAGAATAAAAACCATAGCGCAAATACATCAGTACGATTGAATGTAATGGTATGAAAGTAAGGTAGGCTGAATGCAAGGGTTTATATTCATAAACTATGCTAATCGACTGTATAACATGAATGTGATAATACATGTATGAATGAACAACTGTAACTGAATTTGTGATGATACTAACTACTCAGTCTGAATATTGATAACATGAGTACTGATAACTGATACTGAGTGACTGTATTTGACAATCTAGGTTCTGGTGGAACTAGCTGAGTTTCATACTATTTTGAGTTAACTGTATTTGACAATCCTGAATTCTGTAGAACTACCTGAGTTCTATTACTGAGACTGAGACGGAAACTATAACTGTGGGATATAGTAATCTAACCGACATGCCCCAAATAAAACAATAACTGAGTTAGGGTCCAATCTGTAACCCCAATTAGAAGGGTGTTAATACCACACCATTGGTAAAGATAAGCTGTGAGTGATCCCTCATCTTACAGGTACTCTAAGAAGAACGGTAGGACTCTCATCTAATAGGTTAATCCACCTTATCAACCCTCATCTAACAGGTTAGTTGTCCCAACCTACGCTGGATACGTAGTTCTGGAGTACAAGGATTTCATCAAAGAATCACACCCTTTACTCGTAAGTGAGTTCCCATTCTTGGGCTCACTCGGTGCTCGGTGCTGAATCCTACTCTAATCTGATTAGATACTAAATTAATTAGACTGAACTGATTGGACTGAGTTTACTGAGTTCCATTAACTGATAGATTATCACTAAGATCTGATAACTGACTGAGATTACTGAGATTACTAAGTTTTTCCTAAGTCATAAGACTGACTAAATTCTACTAAACATGGCTTGACTGAGAGTATCTTGAAAATATAACACTGGCTCTAGGCACACAGATAAATTATTAGGTACACGTACCCCCAGGACTCGATATAATTAAACTGATAAGATATGACACTTCCTGGACTTACGACCATAATCAACAATCCATAATACAATAATTGGAGAATTTTATAAGGCACTTGAATATCATGGTTTGGTACATGAATAGGAAAGCATATAAATGTGTTATAATTTCATAGGCTAATCTCATGAACAACCCATCAAACAATTTCAATGAATAAATAATAACATGGAAGTCATTTTGAACATAAGGGCAAAGCATAGGTTCATCATTTTGGTCACAATTGAGTCATGAGGCATATTTCCTATTCTTTTAGGCATTTTATCAAACACCTTGCATGTATAACTATAAGCTTAGGCTTGGACATTAAATTAATTCATCATGGTTGCATAAATAAATATAATTTAGTATATTTGAATCCACATGCTAGCATAAATTAATGAAAACACTTTTAACGATTACAACTTGTGTATCATACACAACATCAACATGATCATAATCAATCCACAACATAAACATCATACTTTATAATTTAAAATTAGATTCTTCGGCTTTATGGAAGAAAGGAATCCATGAATGAATACTTGACATATCTGGGTGGATGATTTCTTGAAGATTAGTGGAGGAAAGCTTGAGTTCCTAACTTGGGATTAAGCACCTAGGGTATTTTGTTCTTGGGGATTGTTCTTTGAGAGAAACCCTAATTGGGTGTTGTGAATGAATAATGAAGTTATGAGCTATTGTCTGGTATAATTAGGGGTTAAAACGGGCGGAAAAGACCCAAATACCCTTTTAAAAATGGCTTTAAATTGCTGAACAGGTTCTGCAATGGCTCATGTGATGGTCCGTCGCTCGCTCGACGGTCCGTCGGCCTGACCATCGCACTTGGACCAGAATAGGGACTTACTGCCTTAGTATTGACAACTTGGGCAACGGTCCATCGTAAGCTCGATGTTTCATCAACCTGTCCATCGCACCTTAGCTAGAAGATTGACTTACTGCCTCACCTGCGATAGTCCATCGCTAGTTCGATGGTCCATCGGCCTGACTGTCTCTTCTGAGCTGTTCCAACAGTCCTCTGTAAAGCATCTATGACCATTTACTCCGATACCGTATTTGGACGAAATTGGTATCATTGGAAAGCTAATTCAATTTCCCACATGATAAAAAATCAAAATTAAGGAAATTGTATCTGATTTAAACATTAATCATTTAGGAAGTCATCACTAACCCTTTTGGAGGCTAGATTTGACTTAAAGAAAGTTTGGGGTATTACAATATCTCCTCCTTGGAAATATTCGTCCTCGAATGAGACTGACTGAGAGAGGAGAAATGGTAGACTGAAACACATCCTGAACATAAATGACCGAAACATGACTCCATGACTAGTATGACTAATAAACTGAATATATATCATACTGAACATGCACATCTGATGCATGAGTAACTGATTCATAAATGCATGAGTGAGTGTTCTGAGGAACTAAGTTTCTTACAATGAGAATGCATATATGATGCATAATTACTTGACTGAACTGGTACATGAATGAATGAATGAATATGCAATGGTATTTAATACCAAGTTTATAATGAAATTATGAACATGAAATGGATACCAAGCTTGTAACTGAAAAGCTTAAAGAGAACTGTTACCTTGAGCTAGATCCAAATTAGCAGAGAAGAGGTGAGGGTACTTGGTTCGCATATCTGCTTCTGCTTCCCAAGTAGCTCCCTCAACGGACTGATTTTTCCAAAGAAATTTGACTAGAGGGAGTTCTTTGTTCCTTAGTCTGCGAGTCTGATAGTCTAGGATTTTGACTAGAATCTCTTCATAAGAGAGGCTGTTCTGAACATCTATACTTTGAATAGGGACTATGACTGCCGGGTCACCTATGTACTTTTTAAGCAAAGAGACATGGAAGACTGGATGAACTGAGGCCAGATATGAAGGCAACTTGAGCTCATAAGCTACCTTGCCTAAACAAATGAGAATTTTGAAGGAAATGACATATCAGGGACTGAGCTTTCCCTTCTTGCCGAGATGCTTCACTCCCTTTATGGGAGAGATCTTTAGATAGACATAATCACTAATATCAAACTTGAGATCTCTTCTGTGCATATCTGTATGAGACTTCTGTCGGCTCTTAACAACCCAAAATCTTTATCTGATTAGTTGGACTTTTTCTAAGGCATCAAATACTAAGTCAGGCCCTATAACTCAGGCCTCACTAACTTCAAACCAACCAACCGGAGACCTACATCTCCTACCATAAAGAGCTTTGAATGGAGCCATCCGAATACTGGAATGATAAATATTATTATATGAAAACTCAATCAAAGGCAAGTGGTCATCCTAACTACCCTTAAAATCAATTGCACATGACCTTAGCATGTCTTCTAAGTCTGAATAGTCCTTTCTACTTGACCATCTGTCTGAGGATGAAAGGTTGTACTGATATAAACTTGGGTACCAAGACCCTTTTAGAATGCTTTCCAGAAATGAGCTGATTTGATCATCCTGTTTACAATCACCCAAACTGAATCATGTTGGTGATGAGTACGGGGAAAACCAGTCACAAAGTCCATGTTCACTTCTTCCTACTTCCAAGTAGGAATGCTAAAATCTTGTATGGACCCACTAGGCTTCTGATTGTCTATATTAACTTGCTGATATGTAAAGCACTTAGCCACAAACTCTGCAATATCTCTCTTCATCCCACTCCACTAATAAATCTCCCGTAAGTCGCGGTACATCTTTGTAGCCCCTGGATGAATAGAGTAACGTGCACCATGCACTTCTATAAAAATTTGCTGCCTTAATTCATCTACCCCTGGAACACAAAGAAGACCCTGACAATGCAAAACACCATCTCCCCTTTGGAAGAAAACCTCTACTTTCTGATCTTTGACTGACTCTTTCAACTTAACTAGACTGGGATCTCTATCTTGCTTTTATTTTACCTCGAAAACTAGAGATAATTCTGAACTATGCTCAACCCATATATTACCTTCTAAAGAATCAACTAGGCGGGCACCTAGTCGGGTAAGCTGATGAACTTCCTAAGCTAACTTTCACTTACTATCCTCAACATGAGCAACACTATCCATAGATAGTCTACTGAGAGTGTTGACTACCATATTGGCCTTGTATGAATGGTAAAAGATACTCATGTCATAATCTTTCAAGATATCTAACCACCTTCTTTGACAAAGATTGATATCTTTCTGAGAAAAGACATACTAAAGGCTTTTATGATCTGTGAACACCTCTACATAAACTCCATATAGATAATGCCTCCAGATCTTTAAGGCAAAAACTACGACTACTAACTCGAGTTCAGGAGTAGGATAATTCTTCTCATGGGGTTTAAGATGTCTGAGGCGTAGGCTATGAACTTACCATGATGAATGAGGACACAACCCAAACCAACTCTGGATGTATCACAATACACTATGAATCCATCGGAACCATATGGAAGAGCCAAAACTAGAGTTGAGGTTAGTCGAGTCTTCAACTTTTGAAAACTCTTCCCGCAAGGATCTGACCAGTGAAACTTGACTTTTTTTTGAGTCAATCTGGACATAGGGGATGCAATAGAAGAAATCTCTTAACAAACTGTCTATAATAGCCAGCTAAACCCAAGAAACTCCCGATATATGACAGAGATACAGGGCGAGTTTAGTTTCTTACTGCTTTGATCTTTTGAGGATGAACTCTAATACCATCACCAGAAATGATATGACCAAGGAATGCTACTGACCTTAGATAAAATTTGCACTTACTGAATTTGGCGAACAATTGATGATCTCTGAGAGTCTGAAGCACAATTTTGAGATGGTCTATATAATCATGCTCATTGCGGGAATAGCAAGAATGTCTTCTATGAAGACTGTGACGAACATGTCTAGGTACTGCTTGAACACATGGTTTATCAAGTCCATAAAAGTGGCTGGGGCATTAGTAAGACCAAAAGACATAACTAAGAATTAGAATTGACCAAACTGAGTACGAAAGTCTGTTTTTAGAATGTTACATTCTATGACTCTAAGCTGATAATAGCATGATCTGAGGTCTATCTTAGAGAAATAGCTGGCACCCTAAAGTTGGTTAAACAAGTCATCAATTCTGGGAAGTGGATACTTGTTCTTAACCGTGACTTTGTTAAGCTGATGGTAGTCTATACACATTCTAAGAGAACCATCTTTCTTGCGCATGAATAAGACTGGTGTGTCCCATGGGGACACACTGGGCTGATAAATCCCTTATCTAAGAGATCCTTCAACTGCTCTTTTAATTCTCTAATTTCTGCTGGTGCCATTCTGTATGGTGGAATAGTTATAAGCTAAGTATCTGGAAGAAGATCAATGTCGAAGCTATTTTCCTTTTGGGAGGAATTCTTGAAAGATCTTTTAGAAAAACATCTGAATATTCATTCCTGACTGGGACTGATTTAAGACTGGGAGTCTCAAAATTTGAATCCCTAACATGAACAAGATGATAGTCATATCTCTTTGATATTATTTTTCGTGCCCAAAGGTAGGAAATAAGATGACCTCTGAAAGCTGAAGTACTACCCCTCCACTCTAGGAAATGTTCATTTAAAAACTGGAACTGGACTATTCTGCTTCTGTAGTCAACTGTGGCATAGCAGGAATGAAGCCAATCCATGCTGAGAATAACATTAAAATCAGTCATCTCTAATTTGACTAAGTCTGCTGAGGTGACTTTCTGAAATATTATAATAGGATAGTTCCTGTATACCCACCAAGCTATGATGATTTTACCCATTAGGGTAGATACTGAGAAAGGCTCTGCTAGAATTTTAGGACTGACTCTGAAATCAACTGCTATATAAGAAGGAGCTGGAATGGATGACTTAGGATAGAATTGAGAATGATTCCCTCCTTTTGATTTAGGCTGAGCAAAGTTGAAACTACCTGTCGTGGACCTGCACTCATTAACCACACTATCATTCACCCCAGAAACAAACTTACTTATCTTAACCCTGTTATCTGAAATCATATGACTAGCATATCTGGATAATTGAGTACACTTAAGAAAATGCTTTTTCACCGTCGTGTTGCCCTGCCTATGGTTGATAAATTCTAACACCTTAGCTTCCCTCAGCTCTAAGGGAAAGAATCCATCTAAGAATGTAGTGACAAACTCCTCTTACTCAATAGGCCCTGCATTAACTAATTTCTCTAACTTCCATTGTTTGAACCAAGTGTGAGCAATATCCTGCAACTTATATGCAGCTATCTTATCACTCACACTAGGAGTAACCCCCATGATGTCTGTAACCTTCTGAACTAGATCAAGAAATTCCCAAGGGCCTCATCTGACTTAGACACAAAAAAAGATGGAGGATACATACGGGTGAAGCCTCAAATCCTAGCTGCAGTAGAATTGGCCACTGGGTTGGCCGAAATGACAGCTGGTCATTCATTTTGAGAAGCAACTAGATTAGCAAGAGTGGTGAATGCAACTCTAAACTCTGCATGAGAAACGTGTTCGTCCAAGGGATCTGCTTGGATAGACTGAGAGGCTGAATGATTTTGGTTTCTTCTTTTGGATGGAATGTTCTACAGAAAAAAGGGAGAAACGAATTAGACTGAGAGTTAAATTTGAGCTCACACTCACTGGCATGACATGAATACTGAAAGAAGGGAAACTGTTCCTAAAACATCTCAATGCCTCATGCACATAAATATGGCACGCAACACACCCATGTACAAGAATACTAGATGCGGCTTTCAAATTTCCAAGGACTCTATTGAACCTTAGGCTCTAATACCAAGTTTTTAATGCCCCAAATCTAGTACTTGAAATTCTACACAGTGCTTATGACCCCAAAGGACCACAAGCTAACCCATGAATGATATCTGTACCTGTATACTGTATCACATCATATAAAATATGGAAATAAAAGATTGGAACATGCCATAAGGTTCAAAACAGATAAAATATACTATCTGATATATGGTATATCAATACCAAACATGAATTGAAATAAATTGTTTGAACATATTATAGTCTGAAAGCCTCTAATACTGAACTGTCTGAATAAGGAGTTGATGGGACATGTACCCAACTAACTCCAACTACTAAAATAAACTAAGTAATGAAATAATAAAGAAATGATCATGTCCTCAAAGGATGAGGACTCGCTGCTAACTCTGACTGCTAAGACTGGAATGCTACTGATGCTTTGGAGCTCGTGCTTTTGAACCTATGGAATAAACCACCATAGTGCAAATGTGTTATTACGATTGAATGTACTGGTATACAAGTGAGGTTAGTTGAATTCAAGGGTTCATATGCATGAACTATGCTAATCAACTGTATAACATAAATGTGAGAATACATGTATGAATAAATGACTGTAATTGAATTTGTGATAATACTGATAATTGAGTCTAAATACTGATAATATGACATCAAAATCAGTCATCTCTAATTTGACTAAGTCTATTGAGATGACTTACTAAAATATCATAACCAGATAGTTCCTGTATACTCATCGAGCAATGATAGTTTTACCCACTGGGGTAGATACTGAGAAGGGCTCTGCTAGAATTTTGGGACTCCGAAATCAACTGCTATATAAGGAGTAACAAAAGACAAGGAAATTCCTGGATCTAGCAAAGCATTAATATACAATTGAAAGATCGATAATGTAGTAGTAACTACATGAGCATAATTTTCCTGATCTTGTCGGGACTGAAGAGCACAAAGTCTATTTGGGCGTTGCCCACTAGTAGCATTGAAAGTGGCATTCTGCTGATTTGGGTGATATGACTAGGCTGAGGAATGGTTTTACCGACCCTAATAACCTGACTGGGGATAATCTCTGACTCTGTGGCCTGGCTTTCCACATCCAAAATAGACATCATTGCCAGCTTTGCAAGTACCCTTGTGGTTCTTACCACAAGTCTGACAAAGGGGATTAGTTCAGGCATTGCTGACACTGCCCTGATACTTAGAGCCTGGCGCCCTATCTCTATTACCATCTCTAAATTTCAGCACTGGAGCACAAACTGTAGAAGGAGCTCGAATGGATGACTTAGGATGGAATTGAGAATGATTCCCCCCTTTTGATTTAGGTTGAGCAAAGTTGAAACTACCTATCCTTGCTCTCTTATTCTGCTTCTCTCCCATCTTAATCTTTTGCTCTTCTATCTATTGAGCATGGGTCATAAGCCTGGTTATATTCATATACTATTCAATATCACAGACCTGCACTCATTGGCCATACTATCATTCACCCCAGAAATAAACTTACTCATTTTGACCCTTTTATCTGCAACCATATGAGGAGCATGTCTGTCTCATTGAGTAAACTTAAGAGAATACACTTTCACCATCATGTTTCCCTGCCTGAGGTTGATAAATTCTAATACCTTAAATTTCCTTAGCTCTTGGGGAAAGAATCTATCTAAGAATGCAGTGACAAACTCATCCCACTCAGTAGGACCTACATCGACTGACCTCTCTGACTTCTACTGTTTGAGCCAAGTATGAGTGACATCCTACAACTGATATGCAGTTAGCTCAGCACTCTCACTTAGAGTAACCCCCATGATGTCTGTAACCTTCTGAACTTGATCAAGAAATTCCTAAAGGTCCTCATCTGACTTAGACCCAAAAAAAGATGGAGGATTTATTCGGGTGAAGTCTCAAATCCTGGCTACAACCGAATTGGCCACTGGGTTGGCTGGAATGACAGTTGGTCATTCATTTAGAGCAGTAACTAAATTAGTAATAGTGGTGAATGCAGCTCTGAATTCTGCATGAGAAATGTGTTCGTCCAAGGGATTTGCTTGGACGGGATGAAAGGCTGATAGATTTTCATTTCTTCTTTTGGGAGGCATGTTCTATAAAAGAAAGAGAGAAATAGATTAGAGTGAGAGTTAAATTTGATCTCAAGTTCATTGTCACGACATGAATACTGAAATAAGGGAAGCTGTTCCTAAAATATCTCATAGCCTCATGCACATAAATATGCGCGAAACACACCCAAGTACAAGACTCTACTAGATACGACTTTTAGAATTTCTAGAACTTTATTAATTCTTAGGCTTTGATGCCAAGTTTGTAATGCCATGAATTTAGTACCCAAAATGCTACACGATGCCTATGACCCCGAAGGACCACAAGCTAACCCACGACTGATATCTGTACCTGTATACTGTATGACATCATGTAAAATGTGGAAATAATAGACTAGAACATGCCATAAGGTTTAAAATAGACTAAACATACTATCTCAGAGTACGGTATATCAATAGCAAAACATGAATTAAAATAAACTGTCTGAATATACTGTAGTCTAAAAGCCTGTAAAACTAAATTGTCTGAATAAGGAGTTGATGTGACATGTCTCTAACTAACTCCAACTACTGAAATAAACTAAGTAATGAAATAATAAAGAAATGATCATGTCCTCGAAGGATGAGAACTCACTGCTAACTCTGATTGCTGAGAGAGAAATACTACTGATGCTTTGAAGCTCGTGCTTCTGAACCTATGGTATAAAACACCATATCCAAATGCATTAGTACGATTGAATATACCGGTATGCAAGTGAGGTAGGTTAAATATAATAGTTTATATGCATGAACTATGCTAATCGACTGTATAACATGAACATGAGAATACAAGTATGAATAAATAACTGTAACTGAATTTATGATGATACTGACTACTGAGTCTAAATACTAATAACATGAGTAATGATAACTGATACTGAATGACTGTATCTGACAATCTAGGTTGTGAAAGAACAAGCTAAGTTCTGTACTGTTTTGAGTTGCCTGTATCTAACAGTCCTGAATTTTGTAGAGCTATCTAAGTTCTATTACTGATAATGAGACTGAAACTGTAACTATGGGAAGTAGTCATCAAACTGACATTCCCCAAATAAAGCAATATAGCTGAGTTGGGTTCCAATCTGTAACCCCAATTGAAAGGGTGTCAATACTGAACCACTGGTAAAGACAAGTTGTCAGTGATCCCTCATCTAACAGGTACTCTAAGGAGAATAGTGGGACCCTTATCTAACAGGTTAAGCCACCTCATCAACCTTTATCTAACAAGTTAGATATCCCAACCTATGCTGGCTACGTAGTTATGGAGTGCAAGGATTTCTTCTAAGAATCGAACCCTCTACTCGCAGGTGAGTTTCCATCCTTAGGATCACTCGATGCTGAATCCTACTCCCATATGATTAGACACTAAATTAATTATACTGAACTGACTGGACTGAGTTTACTGAGTTCCATTAATTAACGGAGTATCACTGAGATCTGATAACTAACTGAGATTACTGAGTTTTTCTGAGTCATGAGACTGACTGAATTCTACTGAATGTGGCTTGACTGAGAGTATCTTGAAAACATAAACTGGCTCTAGGCACACAGCTAAATTATCGGGTACACGTACCCCCAGGACTTGATAGCATGAAACTGACAAGACATGACACTTCCTGGACTCAAGGCCATAATCAACAATCCATAATACAATCATTAGGGAATTTCATAAGGCACTTGATTATCATGGTTTGGTACATGAATAGGAAAGCATATAAACATATCATAATTTCATAGGCTAATCTCATAAACAACCTATAAAATAATTTCAATGCATAACAATAAGATGGAAGTCATTTTGAACATAAAGGTTAAGCGTTGGTTCATCATTTTGGTCACAATTTAGTCATAAGGCATATTTCGTATTATCTTAGGCATTTTATCAAACATCTTGCATGCATAACTATAAGCTTAGGCCTGGACATTAAATTAATTCATCATGGTTGCATAAATCAACACTATTTAGTAAATTTCAAACCATATGCTAGCATAAATTAATGAAAACACGTTTAACGATTCCAACTTGGGTACCATACACAATATCAATATGATCATAATCAATCCACAACATAAACATCATACTTTATAATTTAAAATTGGATTCTTGGGCTTCATGGATAAAAAGAATTCATGAATGAACACTTGATATACCTGGGTGGATGATTTCTTGAAGATTGATGGAGAAAATCTTGAGTTCTTGACTTGGGATTAAGCACCTAGGGTTTGTTGTTCTTGGGGATTGGTCTTTGAGAGAAACCCTAATTGGGTGTTGTGAATGAATGATAAAGTTATGAGCTATTGTTTGGTATAATTAGGGGTTAAAATGGGTGAAAAAAGATCTAAATACCCTTTTAAAAATGGCTTTAAATTGCTAAACGGGATCTGTGATGGCTCATCCGATTATTTGTCACTGGCTCGACGGTCCATCGGCCTGACCGTCATACTTGGACCAAAATTGGGATTTACTGCCTTAGTATCGATGGCTTGGGCGATAGTCCATTGCAAGCTCGATGGTTCGTCAACCTGTTCGTCGCACCTTAGCTAGAAGATTGATTTATTGCCTCACCTGTGATGATTTGGGTGATGGTTCATTGCTAGCTTGACAGTCCGTCGGCCTGACCATCGCTTCTGAGTAGTTCCTACAGTCCTCTGTATAAGTGTTCATAAATTTTTATTCCAATACTGGATTTGGATAAAATTGGTATCGTTGGAAAGCTAATTTAATTTCCTACAATTTTTACCATGACTTTGTTGAGTTGACAGTAATCTATACACATTCTAAGAGAACTAACTTTCTTGTAGATAAATAAGACTGGTGCGACCCACGAGGACACACTAGGCCTGATGAATCCCTTATCTAAGAGATCTTTCAACTGCTCCTTCAATTCTCTAAGTTCTCCTGGTGCCAATTCTGTATGGAGGAATAGATATAGGCTGAGTATCTAGAAAAAGATTAATGTCAAAGTCTCTTTTCCTTTCGGGAGGAATTCCTGGAAGATCTTCAGGAAAGATATCTCAATATTTATTCATGACTGGGATTGATTGAAGATAGGGAGTCTAGGAACAAAAATCTCTAACATGAACAAGATTATAGACACATCCATTAGATATCATTTTCTGTGCTCGAAGGTAGGAAATAAGCTGACCTCTGAAAGCTGAAGTACTACCCCT
>NC_061114.1:29612247-29617871 GCF_002878395.1 Capsicum annuum
CTCTGCTAGAATTTTAGGACTGACTCTGAAATCAACTGCTATATAAGGAGTAACAAAAGACAAGGAAATTCCTGGATCTAGCAAAGCTTAAACATGTAAGTGAAAGATTTGTAATGTACCAGTAACTACATCAGGAGAATTTTCCTAATCATGCCGGGACTGAAGAGCATAAAGTCTATTTGGGCATTGCCCACTAGTAGCACTAGAAGTAGCACCCTACCGATTTGGGTAACTGGACTAGGCTGAGTAATTGTTTTGTTGACCCTGATAACCTGACTGGGGACAATTCTTGACTTTGTCGCCTGGCTTGCCACATTCGAAATAGACATCACTGCCAGCTCTGCAAGTACCCTTGCGGTTCTTACCATAAGTCTTACAAAGGGGATTAGTTCAGGCATTGCTGACACTACCCTGAGACTCAGAGCCTGGCTCCCTATATATATTGCCATATCTGAATTACTACACTAGAGTACTAGCTGAAAAAGGAGTCAGAATGGATGACTTAGGATGGAATTAAGAACGATTCTCTCCTTCTGATTTAGGCCGAGCAAAGTTGAAACTACTTATCTTTGCTCTCCTATTCTGCCTCTCTCATCTTAATCTTTTTCTCTTCTATCTGTTGAGCATGGGTCATAAGACTGGCTATGTTCATATTTCTATTTAACATTGCGGACCTGTACTCATTAACCACACTATCATTCACCCCAGAAATAAACTTACTCATCTTAGTCCTGCTATCTGCAACCACATGAGGAACATATCTGGCTAATTGAGTAAACTTTAGAGAATACTCCTTCACGGTCATATTTCCCTACCTGAGGTTGATAAATTATAACATCTTAGCTTTCCTCAGCTCTTGGAGAAAGGATCTATCTAAGAATACAACGACAAACTCCTCCCACTCAATAGGCCCTGTATCAACTGACCTCTCAGACTTCCACTGTTTGAACCAAGTGTGAACAATATCCTACAATTGATATAAAGCTAGCTCAACATTCTCACTAGGAGTTACCCTCATGATGTCTGTAACCTTATGAACTTGATCAAGAAATTCCTGAGGGTCCTCATCTGACTTAGACCCAAAAAATATAGAGGATTCATTCGTTGAAGTCTTGAATCCTGGCTGTAGATGAATTAGCCACTGGTTTGGCCGAAATGACAGCTAGTCATTTATTTTGAGAAGAAACTGAATTAGCAAGAGTGGTGAATGCAGCTCTAAACTCTGCATGAGAAACATTTTCATCCAAGGGATCTCTTGGATGGGCTGACTGATTTCCGTCTCTTCTTTTGGGAGGCATGTTCTGTAAAAAAAAGGGAGAAACGGATTAGACTGAGAGTTAAATTTGAGCTCATGCTCATTGGCATGACATAAATACTGAAAGAAGGAAAACTATTCCTAAAACATCTCATATCCTCTTGCACATAAATGTGGCGCACAACGCACCTATTTAAAAGACTTCAATTTATGCAATTTTCAGACTTCCTAGGACTCTATTGAACCTTAGGCTCTGATACCAAGTTTTTAAAGCCTAGAATCTACTACCCGAAATTCTACATGGTGCTTATGACCCTGAAGGACCACAAGCTAACCCATGACTGATATCTATACCTGTATACTATATGACATCATGTAAATTATAGAAATAATAGAATGGAATATGCGATAAGGTTCAAAATGCATAAAACATACTATCTGAGAGTACGGTATATCAATACCAAAACATGAACTAAAATGAACTGTCTGAACATAATATAGTCTGAAAGCCTCTAAGATTGAACTATCTGAATAAGTAGTTAGTGAGACATGTCCCCTACTAACTCCAACTACTGAAATAAATTAAGTAATGAAATAATAAAGAAATGATCATATCCTCGAAGGATGAGGACTCACTGCTAACTTTGACTGTTGAGACTGGAATGCTAATGATGCTCTAGAGCTCGTGCTTTTGAACCTATGGTATAAAACATCATAGTGCAAATACATCAGTACGATTGAATATACTAGTATGCAAGTGAGGTACATTGAATGCAAGGGTTTATATGCATGAACTATGCTAATCGATTGTATAACATGAATGTGAGAATACATGTATGAATAAATGATTGTAACTGAATTTGTGATGATATTGACTACTGACTCTAAATAATGATAAATGAGTACTGATAACTGATACTGAATAACTGTATCTGATAGTCTAGGTTCTGATGGAACTGGCTGAGTTCCGTACTATTTTGAGTTGACTATATTTGACAATTCTGAATTCTGTAGAACTATCTGAGTTCTATTATTAAGACTGAGACTAAAACTGTAACTATGGAAAGTAGTCATCTAACCGATATGCCCCAAATAAAGCAATATAGCTGAGTTGGGGTCCAATCTGTAGCCCCAATTGGAATGGTGTCAATACTGCGCCACTAGTAATGACAAGCTGTCAGTGATCCCTCATCTAACAGGTACTCTAAAGAGAATGGTGGAGCCCTCATCTAATAGGTTAAGCCACCTCATCAACCCTTATCTAACAGGTTAGATATCCTAACTTACGCTGGCTACGTAGTTCTGGAGTGCAAGGATTTTTTCTAAGAATCACACCCTCTACTCGCAAGTGAGTTTCTATTCTTGGGCTCACTCGGTGCTGAATCCTACTCCCATCTGAATAGACACTAAATTAATTATACTGAACTGACTGGACTGAGTTTTTGAGTTCTATTAACTGAAGGAGTATCACTGAGATCATATAACAAACTGAGATTACTAAGATTACTGAGTTTTCCTGAGTCATAAGACTGACTGAATTCTACTGAATATGGCTTGACTGAGAGTATCTTGAAAACATGACACTGGCTCTAGGCACATTGCTAAATTATCGGGTACACGTACCCTTAGGACTTGATAGCATAAAACTGACAAGACATGACACTTCCTGGACTCACGACCATAATCAACAATCCATAATACAATCACTTGGGAATTTCATAAGGCACTTGATTATTATGGTTTGGTACATGAATAGAAAAGCATATAAACAAGTCATACTTTCATAGGCTAATCTCATGTATAGGCTCATCTCATGAACAACCCATAAAACAATTTCAATATATAACAATAACATGGAAGTCAATTGGAACATAAGGGTAAAGCATAGGTTCATCATTTTGGTCATAACTGAGTCATAAGGTAGGAAATAAGCTGACCTCTGAAAGCTGAAGTACTACCCCTCCACTCTAGGATAGGTTCATTCAGAAACTAAAATTTGACTAATCTATTTCTGTAATCGACTGTTGCATAGCAGGAATGAAGCCAATCTATATCAAGAATGATATTGAAATCAGTCATATCTAATTTGACTAAGTCTATTGAGGTGACTTTCTAAAATATCATAATCTGACAGTTCCTGTATACCCGTTGGGCTATGATGGTTTTACCCACTGGGTTATTAAGATATATTAAGATGATATAGGTGTTGGTATTAACATAGAGATAGAAGAGCAGAGAGACGCTCTAGATTTGAGTACACAGGGTGGGGACACAGGTTGCTTCTTTTTCAGCCCCGACTTAGACCTCAGGGCAGGTTGGCATAGTTACAAAGTTTGCTCGACCATCCAATATAGCTCCTGCGACTGATATTGATAGCGTATCCAGTGAGTTTTGTAGATTTTACTGGATAGCTAGAGAGCTATAGCTATTCGATTGAAGGTTGTAGAGACTGAGATGACTATACTCTTCAGGCAGATGAGATCATGAGTTAGGACTAGATTTGAGTAGAGCGAGGCTAGATGGGAGGATGTTCAGAGAGTCGCACTGTCAGAGTTGTGTGCTGATTTCTAGACATGAATCGATGAGCTGGAGAGATGCATTACATCCCAATGTACAGAGACAGGTCCACCAGATCTAGTTCAGATAAGGGAGGATTTTGATATCCTATGAACAGAGGTACACACTCTTGCAAAGAGCAGTGTAGAAGCTATTCCCTCGATTATACCCCCATGGTATATATATCACCTCTACATGCGTTGAGACACTTTGATTTATTAACAAAGAATGATAAAGAGGTCCCAATAGTTAGGACCAATAGAGGTCAATTCGATGACTTGCAGGATCCTGATATGATAGAGGAGAAGGCTGTTAAAAAGGCCAGACATGATTTTTTAGTGACTGCATTCATTGACAGGCAAAGGTATGCATCTATAGTAGAGGGTGCATCCACTAGTAGTGGACTGCCACCACCACCGCCTCCGTCAGCTGATATGCCCCCATCTGGGGATGCTCCTGATTTGGGTGCCTAGTGTACCCAGGTATGTTATCACTACCCTATATTTTGCTTTGTTTTAGCACATTGAGGACAGTGTGTAGTTTTTAGTTGGGGGTGGGCATGCTATACCATCGTAGGTTTTTATTGTTGTTCTTCTTTTCCTATCGGCTATGGTATGGTTGTAGAACCGACATGTTTAGGATAATTATGTATCGTATTGTGTTTTTTTTGTATTTTATTATTTTTTGTAATTATGAGATTTTTAAGTATTTAGGGCAGTAGTCATATTTTGACTAATTTTTAATACCCCTCCAACAATTTATATTTTAGAACTGTATGGATGTATATATGTGTGAAATTTGTAGATCTCATTATGGCATTAGTATTAGGGACATGATAACCATTTGCTAATCATTGCAAGAACCGAATAGGTAGTGGTTGGTGATATTGACTTTGTGCTATGTGTGTGTGAGATACTACCTAGTTCCCTTTGTGTGTTAAATTTAGAACTTGCCTAGTTAGTCTTGCCTAGGTTGAAGGATAGTTAGTTAGGAAAGGATCATAGGTCATTTTTTATTTTAGTCCACTTTTGGCCTAAATGACCTTCCGTGTGTAAAGTATATCCCTTGATCCCTGCTTCAAGTAATGTAGCCTATTTTTCTTGTTTTCACTTTTCACCTTCCTATTTGTATTACAATTTACTTGTTTTAGTCCAGTTCCTTATTGGACATTGTGTACCTCAACACAGGCAATATGCCTAAGTTGAGGGTGTCTATCATAGGGGTGCATAGTGCAAAATGTGTATGAAGAAGGGTAAAGTAAGAAAAAGTTAGTAGTATTGGGTATGGTAGAAATAAAAGAGAAAAAAAGAAAAAGAAAAAGAAAATTGTGAAAAATAAAATAAAAAAGGAATAAAAGACCACATCCAACCTAAATGTTCATAAAAGAGTAAAAGGGAGAAATAAGGATGGAATAAAATGGAAGTTGGTTAGTAAGTGAGACCCCAAGGTTAGTGTAGTGGTAAGGAGGCTTAGTTACTCTAAAGGTCCATATGTATCATACCAGTCCCCAAGCCTATACTATAAGTAGAGAAAAGTCCTATAGTGATCCTAACTTGACTATCTGAATGCTAAGGTAAAGAAAATAAGGCAAGCCTATGGTATTTGACATGCATTGATTGGAACTTCATTGTAGAGTGTGAGCGTATCTTGACCATCCCTACATTGACATGCATGATTCCATATGAGTGAGTGGGACATCTTTGTTATGAGGGAACTTGAGTCATATTACTTGTTCGGGTCATGTAATTTGTATATCTGAATGATTATCTGTTGCTAATGTAATTGCCATACCTTGATCACATTGTGTGACACT
>NC_061114.1:29620871-29708524 GCF_002878395.1 Capsicum annuum
AGGAGGTTGTGATTTGAACTTAATGTGATGACTGACTGCTATGAATAACTTAGATTCTCCTAGTTAAGAATCGTTTTTGTTGTGTTGTGTTTTTTTTCCCTAAGGACATGGAAATATTCTAAGTTTAGGGTATTGAGTACTATAGAAATATAGAACTTTCAATCCTTTTGAGGAAAAGATGCAAGTTTTTAAGGCCTTTTTGTTAGATATAATCTATTTTGGGTATGTTTTGCCGGAAACCATGTTTTGGATGCTAAGTTTGTGAAAAAGGTTTAAAAATGTGTTTCGGCTACTTTTGGAGCAATTATTAATTAATGGGATATTTTTAGACTTGATCATGTTCAATGCATGTTCGAGAGTCAAATAAGAGCTGAAAAACTGACTCTCGACACCTACTAAGTCAACTTATGGACCGCATGTAGACCTACAGACCAGATGTAAAAAAATCAGGTGCCAGAAATCCAAATTCTGAGAGCTGACTTGCAGGATTTTTCCCATCCACAACCTATGGTCTACACCTGCGCCCTGTGCCAGATCGTAGGGACAACTTGCGCATATGCCAGGCTACAGGTACAGAGAGCAGGTGGCCACCGACCCTGATTTTTCCTAATTTGTTTTGTTTTTAGGGTTTTCTCTTGTACTATTAATACCCTTTATGTACTTTTTAGTAGGAGTTACACACTTTTGATACCCAAAATATATTTTGATTCCAAGATCCGTCTTTGATCTTGGGATTCTCTTGTATGGACTTTGATTGATTTATTCAGTACAGTTGTGGGTTTCTATTCATTTTATCATTGTGATTACATTCATGCATTCAATTATGATTTTTATTGATTGTTTCACAACTGTGAGCAGCTAAACCCCATAACAAGGGTTGTGGAAACCCTGGCTAATCGATGAAGTAGGAGAAGTTTGATTATTGATCTGAATCAATGCCAATTGGCATGCATTACTTTATCTTCATTATGAATGATTTCTTAATGGGTTCACACATTAGGATCCTGCCTAGATATTGCTACTTACTCGAAAAGAGGAGTAGTGACTAGGAAAAGATAAAGAAATAGTAATTTGGAATTTAACTGTCGATCTATGCTTCTAGGTTATTGTAATACCCCAAAAATCAAAACCAATATTAGAGCCATGTTTCAAGCTCATGTAAAGAACCTTGTAATTCTAATGTAGTTTTATGAGTGATTTTGATGTATCTTAAGGCCTCGAATAACTCCCAGCTGTTACACGAATCAAAATATTCCTTACCGATTGAGTTTTAGGGAAGAATGTTGCTTTAGTCAACTTCAAACGAGAATATATTTTTCTCTACTCATAATTTTCCATCTCAAGATCCACCAAATGATAGAAAATTGAATTAGCTTTCCAACGATATCAATTTCTCCTTAATCCGATACTCGGATGAGAAGTTATGACACTTTTAGTGAAAACAATAGCCCAATGAAATAAGGCCGCATCGCGATGATGGACAAAATCATGTTCGTCATTTTCCAGTGGACCACTGCAATAATGCAGCATCATGCCAAGGGATAAATTCGCATTCAGTGAGGCACCATGATGACACCGTGTCCCGCTAAGGTACCAATTTGGAATTGTCTTTTTTCTGTGGCGCAACGTAATAGCACCACGTCACGCTGTTGGAAAAAATGGGGATTTTCCTTTTTCAGTGGCCTAACACGATAAGCATCGCATCGTACCAAAGCCAAAAATCAGGATTCCCAATTTTGCGATTTAAATTGCAGAGACTGTTTGGTCTTTTCCCATGGCCCCAAATCCGTCCAAAACACATAATTACAACCCTAAAGGGGCATTATGTGCCCCATTACTCATAATTTCTCTCCAAGAAACTATCTCTCAAGAACGAAACCTTAGCCTTCAAAATTCAATATCAATGCTCAAGAAAAACCCCAAGAACTCTCACAAATTCATCAACTCAGGTATGTTATATGTTCATCCACAGGTCCCTTCCACCCATGGAGTCCAAGAATCAAACTTTAAATTCAAATTCAAGATCATTACAAGTTATTGTGATTTTAAATGCGATTTAAACCATGAATCCCCATGAATCTTGATTCTATACCATGTTTACATAAAATTGTTGTTGTTATTAAACCCCATGTGTTTTAATAATGTTATTCGCTGATTTAATTCATAATTAGTGATGTTGATGCCGAAATCATGCTATTACTACAAGCTCTAAATTATTCCCATGCTTAGCTTACACTATGCATATCAAGTGTTTGATAAAATGCCTACAAGAATGAATTTTGAATAAATGCTTTCATATTATGTTCCCAAAGTTTTAGTACAATTTTACTATTATTGCTATTGAGTCCTGATGGTTATGAATATCCAAAAACATAACTGTTTACTTAGTCTCAGTATTCTCACAATAGTTTCAGACAAATCATGAGTGCCATCAGTTCAGTTAGTTATCATAATCAGTTAAACTTAGAATAGTTAAGTATTCTGAGTCAGTTTAGTTTGGAGTATGATTTAGCACCGAGCAAACCAGGGATTGGGGATCACCTACTAGTTTAGGGTGTGACCTATAGTAGCAGTGCCCGCGTTCCATAACTATGTAGCCAGCTTAGGTTGAGATGTTAACCTGCCAGTTGAGGGTAACCCTTAGTCCTTTGGGACAACACTTTAGTGGATCCACGCAGCCAGTGTTAGTACCCGTGGCATGGTACTGACACCCTTCCAACTGGGGTCACAGGTTGATCCCTAAATTTCTCATTAGGGCATATCGGTTAGATGATAGCTCCCACAGTCTCAGTCCAGTCATCAACCCAATAATTCAGTTTTTGTTTTGCTTAACCATTGGATACAAATATCAATTATTCATGTATCAGTACTCAGTATTTCAGTTTATAGATTATATTCAAAATATGTTTTATGCTTTGTTATGCATTCTCAGTATTTACAGATTTCATGTATTCTATTCAGCATTTCATGCTACTAATTCAGTCAGTTATTAATCATGTACATAAAATCATGCATATCAACCTACCTCATTTAGCATAATAGTATATTCAAAGTACTGATCGCATACACGTTTATTGAACTTTGATGTATTATATCATAGGTTTGGATGCTCAGTTCTCGGATAGAGTATAGACTTTCCAGAATATCAGACATAGTAGTGGTGAGTCCTCATATTTTGAGGACATGGTTTACTATATCAACTATTTCTTTAGTTTTAATATTTTTTTCTATTCAGTCGAAGTTAGTTGGGGGTTTGTCCCATCAGCTCCACAGTCAGACAGTAGAGGCTTTTCAAACTAGTACAGACAGTTAGTCAGTCTTCAGTATACAGTTGTCACTGTCAGACATTTTATCAGTATTACCAGTATTGTTTTACAAACTTCATCAGAACTATTATTTAAAACCTTATGGAATTCCTCAGTTAAATTCTACATATGATCTATTGTTATTAGTTTTATTTGTTGCTTACAATAGGTACTAACTCATTAGTTAGCTTGTGGTCCCTTGGGACTGTAAGCATTGTGTGGACTCTCAAGGCATTACAAACTTAGTGTCAAAGTCTATACTTTTAAAGTGTCCTAGGAAGTTTGAAAGTCACGTTAAGTAGAGTCTTGTACATGGGTGTGAAGCGCACCACACTTATGTATAAAGGGCTACAAGGCATTTTAGGAAAAGTTTCCCTTCTTTCAGTGTTCATGTCGTGCGACTGAGCATGAGATCATGTTAAACTCACTATCTAATTTATTCTCCCTTCCGTTTATAGCATATGCCTCCCAAAAAGAAAAATGGAAGAATAAATGTGAACCAGCCAGCACCTCCGCCCGTTTAAAAGATCCCCTGAACGAGCATATTTCTTATGAAGAGTTTAGAGTTGCATTCACTACTCTAGCTCTCTATATAGCGACTCAAAATGTTCAGCCAGCTGCCGTTCCAGCCAACCCAGTGGCCAATACTGCCATAGCTAGGATTCGAGACTTTACTTGAATAAATTCTCCTCAGTTTTCAGGATCCAAATCTGAAGATGATCCACAGGAATTCTTAGACATGGTTTGGAAAGTAATAGATATTATGGAGGTGACTTCTAGTAAGAATGCTGAATTGGCTGCTTATCAACTGTAGAATGTAGACCATACCTGGTTTAAGTATTAGAAAGGGGATAGAGGTGCAGATGCAGGGCGTATAGAATGGGAGAAATTTGCTACAACCTTCTTAGATAGATTCTTTCTGTTGGAGCTAAGAGAAGACAAAGTGTTAGAGTTTATCAACTTGAGGTAGGGAAACATGAGTGTGAAGGAGTATTCCCTTAAGTTTACTTAGCTAGCTAGGTATGCTCCTCATGTGTTGGCTGATAACAGATCTAGGATGAGCAAGTTCGTGTCTGGAGTATTTGACAGCATGGTTAAGGAGTGTAGGACTGTAATGTTAATTAAGGAGATGGACATATCTAGGCTTCTATTTCATGCTTAACAGATTAAGAAGCAGAAAAATAAGGAGAATGAGAGAGAGAGAGCAAGTGGGCTAGGACAAGTAGCTTTAATTTTACTCAATCAAAGTCAGAAGGTGGTAATCATGCTCAGTTCTATCAAAAATCTTCAGCCCCAGCCCCATCTTCATCTAGTTCCCCAGTACCCAAATTCAGGAATGATAATAGGGATAGAGCGCCAGGATCTAAGTTCCAAGGCAGTGTAAATAGTGGTCGTACGAATCCTCTTTGCCAAAAATATGGTAGGAACCATCAGGGTGTTTGTAGATCTGGTAGAGACGTATGTTTTGGGTGTGGCAATCCAGTCCACAGAGTTAGGGATTGCCCAAAGAGTGGTTAGCAGGGTCAGTGTAGCCGTCCCCCAGTTTCAGCCTGTTTCAAGCTGTGATACCACAAAAATCCAAACCAATGTTAGAGCCATGTTTCAATCTTATCTAAAGTACCTTGTATTTATTTTGTAGTTTTATGAGTGATTTTGATGTATCTTAAGGCCTTGAATAACTCCCAACTGTTAGACAAATCAAAATATTCCTTACCGATTGAGTTTTTGGGAAGAATGTTGCTTTAGTCAACTTTAAACAAGCATATCTTTTTCTCTACTCAGAATTTTCCAGATCAAGACCGACCAAATGATAGGAAATTGAATTGGCTTTCCAATGATACCAATTTCTCATTAATTAGATACTCGAGTGAGAAGTTATGACACTTTTAGTGAGTAAAAGTAGCCTAACGTGATAAGGCCGCATCACGGTGATGGTCAAAATCACGTTCATCCTTTTTCATTAGACCACCACGATAACACCGCGTTGCACCAAGGGGCAAATTCATGTTTAGTGAGGCACCGTAATGGCACCGCGTCACGCTAATGTGACAGTTTTTATCTTTTTCCAGTGGTGCAATGCGATAGCACCATGTTACGCCATTGGACAAAATGAGGATTGTCCTATTCTAGTGGGATGATGAGATAAGCACCGCATCGTGCCAGAGCCAAAAATTGGGATTCCCAGTTTTGCAATTTAAATTCCAAGGACTGTTTGGTCTTTTTCATGGCATTACCATCCTAAAGGGGTATATGTGCCCCATTACTAATAATTCCTCTCTATGAAACTAACTATCTCTCAAGAAAAAAGCCTTAGCCTTTAAGATTCAAGATCAATTCTCAAGAAAAACTGAAAGAACTCTCACGAATTCATTAACTCAGGTATATTAAATGTTCATCCATGGGTCCCTTTCTCACATTGAGTCAAAGAATCAAAATTTAAATTTAAAGTCATGATCATTACAAGTTATTGTGATTTTTAAATGGGATTTAAATCATGAATCCCCATGAATATTGATTCTATACCATATTTACATGAAATTGTTATTGTTATTAAACTCCACTTGTTTTAATAATGTTATTTGCTGATTTAATTCATAATTAGTGATGTTGATGTTGAAATCATGCTATTACTACAAGCTCTAAACTATTTCTATGCTTAGCTTACACTATGTATCAAGTGTTTAATGAAATACCTACAAGAATGATTTTTGAATAGATTCTTTCATATTATGTTCCCAAAGTTTTAGTACTATTTTGCTATTACTGCAATCGAGTCCTGGGGGTTATGAATACCCAAAAACATAGCTATTTACTTAGTCTCAATATTCTCAGAATAATTTCAGATAAATCATGATTGCCATCAGTTCAGTCAGTTACCATAATCAGTTAAACTTAGAACAGTTCAGTATTCTGAGTCAGTTCAGTTGGGAGTAGGAATTAGCACTGAGCGAACCCAGGGATGGGGGATCACCTACCAGTTGAGGGTATGAACTTTAGTAGAAGTCCTCACATTTAATAACTACGTAGCCAGCATAGGTTGAGATGTTAACCTGCCAGTTGAGGGTTGGTCTCATACGGGTACCTTCCAGTTGAGGGTAACTCTTAGTCTTTTGGGACATTACTTTAGTGGATCCACGTAGCCAGTGTTAGTACCCATGGCACGATATTGACACCCTTCCAATTGAGGTCACAAGATGGACCCCAAATTGCTCATTGGAGCATGTTGGTTAGATGATAACTCCCATAATCTTAGTCCATTCATCAGCTCAGTAATTTATTTTCAGTTTTGCTTGACCATAGCATACAAAGATTAGTAATTTATGTTTCCGTACTTAGTATTTTAGTTTACAAATTATATTCAGAATATATTTTATGGTTGATCATGTATTCTTAATATTTACAAATTTCATGCATTTTATTCAACACTTCATGCTATTCATTCAGTCAGTTATTACTCCTTTACATGGAACCATGCATATCATCCTACCTCATTTAGCATAATAGTACATTCAAAGTACTAATCTCATACTCATTTCTTGTGTTGTAATGTATTATATCATAGGTTTGGATGCTCAATTCTCGGATCGCGCATAGACTTTCCAGATTATCAGATGTAGCATTGGTGAGTCCTCATATTTTGAGGACATAGTTTATTTATCTCAGCTATTTCTTTAGTTTCAGCATTTTTTTCTATTCAGTTGGAGTTAGTCGGGGGTCTGTCCTATTTGCTCCACAGTCAGACAGTAGAGGCTTTTCAGACTAGTACAGATAGTTAGTCAGTCTTTAGTATTCAATTTTCTTTGTCAGACATTTTATCAGTATTATCAGTATCATTTTACAGAATTTATCAAAACTATGATTTAAAACCTTATGGCATTCCTCAGTTAAATTGTAATGCCCCAAATCTACTACTCGAAATGCTATACGGTGCTCATTACCCCGAAGGACCACAAGCTAAATCATGACTTATATCTGTACTTGTATACTATATGACATCATGTAAAATACAGAAATAATATACTGGAACATGCCATAAGGCTCAAAATAGATAAAACATACTATCTGAGAGTACGGTATATCAATGCCAAAACATGAACTGAAATAAACTATCTGAACATACTGTAGTCTG
The DNA here is from genome assembly GCF_002878395.1 of Capsicum annuum. Lineage (NCBI taxonomy): Eukaryota > Viridiplantae > Streptophyta > Magnoliopsida > Solanales > Solanaceae > Capsicum > Capsicum annuum. Next base: position 29,628,306 of record NC_061114.1, read on the forward strand.
AAAGCCTATAAAACTAAACTATCTGAGTAAGGAGTTGATGGGACATGTCCCCAACTAACTCCAACTATAGAAATAAACTAAGTAATGAAATAATAAAGAAATGATAATGTCCTAGAAGGATGAGGTCTCATTGCTAACTTTAACTGCTGAGACTGGAATGCTACTGATGCTCAAGAGCTTGTGCTTCTGAACCCATGGAATAAAAACCATAGTGCAAATACATCAGTACGATTGAATGTAATGGTATACAAGTAAGGTAGGCTGAATGCAAGGGTTTATATGCATGAACTATGCTAATCGACTGTATAACATGAATGTGATAATACATGTATGAATGAACAACTATAACTGAATTTGTGATGATACTGACTACTCAATCTGAATATTGATAACATGAGTACTGATAACTGATACTGGTAACTGTATTTGATAGTCTAGGTTCTGGTAGAACTAGCTGAGTTTCGTACTATTTTGAGTTAACTGTATTTGACAATCTTGAATTCTGTAGAACTACCTGAGTTCTATTACTGAGACTGAGATGAAAACTATAACTGTGGGATGTAGCAATCTAACCGATATGCCCCAAATAAAACAATAGCTTAGTTAGGGTCCAATCTCTAACCCCAATTGAAAGGGTATTAATACCACGCCATTGGTAAAGACAAGCTCTGAGTGATCCTTCATCTTACAAGTACTCTAAGAAGAACGGTAGGACCCTCATCTAATAGGTTAAGCCACCTCATCAACCCTCATCTAACAGGTTAGATGTCCCAACCTACGCTAGCTACGTAGTTTTGGAGTACAAGGATTTCATCAAAGAATCACACCTTTTACTCGCACTGAGTTCCTATTCTTGGGCTCACTCGGTGCTGAATCCTACTCTAATCTGATTAGACACTGAATTAATTAGACGGAATTGACTGGACTAAGTTTACTGAGTTCCATTAACTGATGGAGTATCACTAAGATCTGATAACTGACTGAGATTACTGAGATTACTAAGTTTTTCTTGAGTCATAAGACTGACTAAATTCTACTGAACATGGCTTGACTGAGAGTATCTTGAAAATATAACACTGGCTCTAGGCACACAGATAAATTATCAGGTACACGTACCCCCAGGACTCAATATAATTAAACTGATAAGATATGACACTTCCTGGACTCACGACCATAATCAAATCCATAGTACAATAATTGGAGAATTTTATAAGGCACTTGAATATCATGGTTTGGTACATGAATAGGAAAGCATATAAACATGTCATAATTTCATAGGCTAATCTCATGAACAACCCATCAAACAATTTCAATGAATAAATAATAACATGGAAGTCATTTTGAACGTAAGGGCAAAGCATAGGTTCATCATTTTGGTCACAATTGAGTCATGAGGCATATTTCCTATTCTTTTAGGCATTTTATCAAACACCTTGCATGTATAACTATAAGCTTAGGCTTGGACATTAAATTAATTCATCATGGTTGCATAAATAAATATAATTTAGTATATTTGAATCCACATGCTAGCATAAATTAATGAAAACACATTTAACGATTCCAACTTGGGTATCATACACAACATCAACATGATCATAATCAATCCACAACATAAACATCATACTTTATAATTTAAAATTAGATTCTTGGGCTTTATGGAAGAAAGGAATCCATGAATGAACACTTGACATATCTGGGTGGATGATTTCTTGAAGATTAGTGGAAGAAAGCTTGAGTTCTTGACTTGGGATTAAGCACCTAGGGTATTTTGTTCTTGGGGATTGTTCTTTGAGAGAAACCCTAATTGGGTGTTGTGAATGAATAATGAAGTTGTGAGCTATTGTCTAGTATAATTAGGGGTTAAAGCGGGTGAAAAAGACCCAAATACCCTTTTAAAAATGGCTTTAAATAGCTGAACGGGTTCTGCGATGGCTCATCTGATGGTCCATCGCTCGCTCGACGGTCCGTTGGCTTGACCATCATACTTGGACCAGAATAGGGACTTATTGCCTTAGTATCAACGGCTTGGGCAACGGTCCATCGTAAGCTCGATGGTCCGTCAACCTGTCCATCGCACCTTAGCCAAAAGATTGACTTACTGCCTCGCCTGCGATGGTCCATCGCTAGTTCGATGGTCCATCGGCCTGACTGTCACTTCTGAGCTGTTCCAACAGTCCTCTGTAAAACATCTATTTACTTTTACTCCGATACCATATTTGGATGAAATTGGTATCGTTGGAAAGCTAATTCAATTTCCCATATGATAAAAAGTCAAAATGAAGGAAAATGTATCTGATTTAAACATTAATCATTTAGGAAGTCATCACTAACCCTTTTGGAGACTAGATTTGACTTAAATAAAGTTTGGGGTATTACAATATCTCCCTCTTGGAAATATTCGTCCTCGAATGAGACTGACTGAGAGAGGAGAAATGGTAGACTGAAACACATACTGAACATGAATGACCGAAACATGACTCCATGACTAGTATGACTGATAAACTGAATATATATCATACTGAACATGCATATCTGATGCATGAGTAACTGATTCATAAATGCATGAGTGAGTGTTCTGAGGAACTAAGTTTCTTACAATGAGAATGCATATCTGATGGATAATTACTTGACTGAACTGGTACATGAATGAATGAATGAATATGCAATGGTATTTAATACCAAGTTTATAATGAAATTATGAACATGAAATGGATACCAAGCTTGTAACTGAAAAGCTTAAAGAGAACTATTACCTTGAGCTAGATCCGAGTTAGCAGAGAAGAGGTGAGGGTACTTAGTTTGCATATCTGCTTCTGCTTCCCAAGTAGCTCCCTCAACGGACTGATTTCGCCAAAGAAATTTGACTAGAGGGACTTCTTTGTTCCTCAGTCTACGAGTCTGATAGTCTAGGATTTTGACTAGAATCTCTTCATAAGAGAGGCTGTTTGATCATCTATTCTGAGTAGGGAATACGACTGCCGGGTCACCTATGTACTTCTTAAGCAAAGAGACATGGAAGACTGGATGAACTGAGGCCAGATATGAAGGCCACTTGAGCTCATAAGCTACCTTTCCTAAACGACTGAGAATTTTGAAGGGAATGACATATCAGGGACTGAACTTTCCCTTTTTGCCATGACGCTTTACTCCATTCATGTGAGAGATCTTTAGATAGACATAATCATCAATATCAAACTTTAGATCCCTTCTGTGCACATCTGTATAAGACTTCTGGAGGCTCTTAGTAGCCCAAAATTTTCATCTGATCAGCTGGACTCTTTCTAAGGCATCAAATACTAAGTCAGGCCCTATAACTCAGGCCTCACTAACTTCAAACCAACCAACTGGAGACCTACATCTCCTACCATAAAGAGCTTTGAATGGAGCCATCCGAATACTGGAATGATAGCTATTATTATATGAAAACTCAATCAAAGGCAAGTGGTCATCCTAACTACCCTTGAAATCAATTGCACATGACCTTAGCATGTCTTCTAAAGTCTGAATAGTCCTTTCTACTTGACCATCTGTTTGAGGATGAAAGGTTGTACTGATATAAACTTGGGTACCAAGACCCTTTTGGAATGCTTTCCAAAAATGAGAGGTGAAATGGGTACCTCTGTCTGAGATAATAGATAATGAAACACCGTACAATCTAATCAACTCCTTAATATAGAGTCTGGCATAATCCTCGGCTGAATAAGAGGTATGGACTGGAAAAAAATGAGCTGATTTGATCATCTTGTTTACAATGACCCAAATTGAATCATGTTGGCAATGAGTACGAGGCAAACTAGTCACAAAGTCCATGTTCACTTCTTCCCACTTCTAAGTAGGAATGCTAAAATCTTGTATGGACCCACTAGGCTTCTGATTATCTATATTAACTTGCTGACATGTAAAGCACTTAGCCACAAACTCTGCAATATCTCTCTTCATCCCACTCCACTAATAGATCTCCCGTAAGTTATGGTACATCTTTGTAGCCCCTGGATGAATAGAGGAACGCGCACTATGCACTTCTGTAAAAATTTGCTGCCTTAATTCATCTACCCATGGAACACACAGAAGACCCTGACAATGTAGAACACCATCTCCCCCTTGGAAGAAAACCTCTATCTTCTGATCTTTGACTGACTCTTTCAACTTGACTAGACTGGGATCTCCATCTTGCTTTTCTTTCACCTCAGAAACTAGAGATAATTCTGAACTATGCTGAACCCATATATTACCTTCTATAGAATCAACTAGGCGGGCACCTAGTCGGGTAATCTGATGAACTTCCTAAGCTAACTTTCACTTACTATCCTCAACATAAGCAACACTATCCATAGACAGTCTACTGAGAGCTTCGGCCACCATATTGGCCTTGTACGGATGGTAAAAGATACTCATGTCATAATCTTTCAAGATATCTAACCACCTTCTTTGACAAATATTGAGATCTTTCTGAGAAAAGACATACTAAAGGCTTTTATGATCTGTGAACACATCTACATAAACTCCATATAGATAATGCCTTTAGATCTTTAAGGCAAAAACTATGACTACTAACTCGAGTTCAGGAGTAGGATAATTCTTTTCATGGGGTTTAAGATGTATGAGGCGTAGGCTATGACCTTACCATGATGAATAAGGACACAACCCAAACCTACTCTGGATGTAACACAATACACTATGAATCCATCAGAACCATATGGAAGAGCCAAAACCAGAGTTGAGGTTAGTCGAGTCTTCAACTTTTGAAAAATCTTCTCGCAAGGATCTAACCACTGAAACTTAACTTTTTTCTGAGTCAATATGGACATAGGGGATGCAATAGAAGAAATCCCTTAACAAACTATCTATAATAGCCAGCTAAACCCAAGAAACTCATGATATATTACAGATATACAGGGCGAGTTTAGTTTCTTACTACTTTGATCTTTTGAGGATGAACTCTAATACCATCACTAGAAATGATATGATCAAGGAATGCTACTGACCTTAGGTGAAATTTGCACTTATTGAATTTGGCAAACAATTAATGATCTCTGAGAGTCTGAAGCACGATTTTGAGATGGTCTATATAATCATGATCACAGTGGGAATAGACAAGAATGTCATCTATGAAGACTATGACGAACATATCTCGGTACTGTTTGAACACATGGTTTATTAAGTCCATGAAAATGGATGGGTCATTGGTAAGACCAAAAGACACAACTAAGAATTGGAATTGACCAAACCAAGTATGAAAGTCTATTTTTGGAATGTTACATTCTATGACTATAAGCTGATGATAGCCTGATCTGAGGTCTATCTTAGAGAAATAGCTGGCACCCTAAAGTTGGTTAAACAAGTCATCGATTCTGGGAAGTGGATACTTGTTCTTAACCGTTACTTTGTTAAGCTGATGGTAGTCTATACACATTCTGAGAGAACCATCTTTCTTGCGCATGAATAAGACTGGTGTGTCCCACGGAGACACACCGGGCCTGATGAATCCCTTATCTAAGAGATCCTTCAACTGCTCTTTTAATTCTCTGAGTTCTGCTAGTGCCATTCTGTATGGTAGAATAGTTATAACCTAAGTATCTGGAAGAAGATCAATGTCGAAGCTATTTTCCTTTTGCGAGGAATTCTTAAAAGATCTTTGAGAAAAATATCTGAATATTCATTCCTGACTGGGACTGATTTAAGACTGGGAGTCTCGAAACTTGAATCCTTAACATGAATAAGATGATAGACATATCTCTTAGATATTATTTTTCATGCCCAAAGGTAGGAAACAAGCTGACCTCTGAAAGCTGAAGTACTACCCCTCCACTCTAGGAAAGGTTCATTTGGAAACTGGAACTAGACTATTCTATTTTTGTAGTTGACTGTGGCATAGCAGGAATGAAGCCAATCCTTGCAAAAAATGAGATTAAAATCACTCATCTCTAATTTGACTAAGTTTGCTGAGGTGACTTTCTGAAATATCATAATGGGACAGTTCCTGTATACCCACCAAGCTATGATGGTTTTACCCATTGGGGTAGATACTGAGAAAGGGTATGCTAGAATTTTAAGACTGACTCTAAAATCAATTGCTATATAAGAAGGAGCTGGAACGGATGACTTAGGATAGAATTGAGAATGATTCCCTCTTTCTGATTTAGGCTGAGCAAAGTTGAAACTACTTGTCCTTGCCCTCTTATTTTGCCTCTCTCTCATCTTAATCTTTTGATCTTCTATCTGTTTAGCATGGGTCATAAGCCTAGCTATGTTCATTTTACTATTCAACATCGTGGACCTGCACTCATTAAACACACTATCATTCAACCCAAAAACAAACTTACTCATCTTAACCCTGCTATCTGCAATTATATGACCAGCATATCTGGCTAATTGAGTAAACTTAAGAGAATACTCTTTCACCGTCGTGTTGCCCTGCCTATGGTTGATAAATTCTAACACCTTAGCTTCCCTCAGCTCTAAGGAAAAGAATCTATCTAAGAATGTAGTGACAAACTCCTCTTACTCAATAGGCCCTGCATTAACTGACTTCTCTAACTTCCATTGTTTGAACCAAGTGTGAGCAACATCCTCCAATTAATATGTAGCTATCTTATCACTCACACTAGGAGTAACCCCCATGATGTTTGTAACCTTCTGAACTTGATCAAGAAATTCCTAAGGGCCTCATCTGACTTAGAGATAAAAAAAGATGGAGGATACATACGGGTGAAGCCCCGAATCCTAGCTGTAGTAGAATTAGCCACTGGGTTGGCCAGAACGACAGCTGGTCATTCATTTTGAGAAGCAACTGAATTAGCAAGAGTGGTGAATGCAACTCTAAACTTCGCATGAGAAACACGTTCGTCCAAGGGATCTGCTTGGATAGGCTGACTGATTTTGGTTTCTTCTTTTGGATGGCATATTCTATAGAAAAAAGGGAGAAGCGGATTAGACTGAGAGTTAAATTTGAGTTCACGATCACTGGCATGACATGAATACTAAAAGAAGGGAAACTATTCCTAAAGCATTTCAATTCGTCATGCACATAAATATAGCACACAACACACCCATGTACAAGACTACTAGATGCGGCTTTCAGATTTCCAAGGACTCTATTGAACCTTAGGCTCTGATACCAAGTTTGTAACGCCCCAAATCTAGTACATAAAATTCTACACGGTGCTCATGACCCCAAAGGACGACAAGCTAACCCATGAATGATATCTGTACCTGTATACTGTATCACATCAAATAAAATATGGCAATAAAAGGTTGGAACACGCCATAAGGTTCAAAATAGATAAAATATACTATCTGAGATACGGTATATCAATACCAAACATGAATTGAAATACACTGTTTGAACATACTATAGTCTGAAAGCCTCTAAAACTGAACTGTCTGAATAAAGAGTTGATGGGACATGTCCCCAACTAACTCCAACTGCTAAAATAAACTAAGTAATGAAATAATAAAGAAATGATTATGTCCTCGAACGATGAGGACTCGCTACTAACTCTGACTGCTGAGATTGGAATGCTACTGATGCTTTGGAGCTCGTGCTTTTGAACCTATGGAATAAACCACCATAGCGCAAATGTGTTAGTACGATTGAATGTATTGGTATACAAGTGAGGTTGGTTGAACGCAAGGGTTTATATGTATGAACTATGCTAATCGACTGTATAACATGAATGTGAGAATATATGTATAAATAAACGACTGTAACTAAATTTGTAATGATACTGATAATTAAGTCTAAATACTGATAACATGACATCAAAATCTGTCATCTCTAATTTGGCTAAGTCTGCTGAGATGACCTACTGAAATATCATAATCGGACAGTTCCTGCATACCCGTTGGGCAATGATAGTTTTACCCACTGGGGTAGATACTGAGAAGGGCTCTACTAGAATTTTAGGACTGGCTCCGAAATCAACTACTATATAAAGAGTAACAAAAGACAAGGAAATTCCTGGATCTAGCAAAGCGTTAATATGCAATTGAAAGATCTGTAATGTAATAGTAACTACATCAGGATAATTTTCCTGATCTTGTCGGGACTGAAGAGCACAAAGTCCACTAGTAGCACTGGAAGTGGCACCCTGCTGATTTGAGCGATATGACTAGGCTGAGGAATGGTTTTGCTAAACCTGATAACCTGACTGGGGACAATCTATGACTCTGTGGCTTGGCTTTCCACATCCAAAATAGATATCATTGCCAGCTCTGCAAGTACCCTTGTGGTTTTTACCACAAGTCTGACAAAGGGGATTAGTTCAGGCATTGCTGACACTGCCCTGATACTTAGAGCCTGGCGCCCTATCTCTATTACCATCTCTAAATTTTAGCACTGGAGCACAAACTACAGAAGGAGCTAGAATGGATGACTTAGGATAGAATTGAGAATGATTCCCCTCTTCTGATTTAGGTTTAGCAAATTGAAACTACCTATCCTTGCTCTCTTATTCCGCCTCTCTCTCATCTTAATATTTTGCTCTTCTATTTATTGAGCATGGGTCATAAGCCTGGTTATATTCATATACTATTCAATATCACAGACTTGCACTCATTGGCCACACTATCAATCACCCCAGAAACAAACCTACTCATTTTGACCCTTCTATCTGCAACCACATGAGGAGCATATCTGTCTCATTATGTAAACTTAAGAGAATACACTTTCACCATCATGTTTCCCTGCCTGAGGTTGATAAATTCTAACACCTTAGATTTCCTTAGCTCTTGGGGAAAAATCTATCTAAGAATGTAATGACAAACTCATCCCACTCAATAGGACCTACATCAACTGACCTCTCTGACTTCTACTGTTTGAGCCAAGTGTGAGCAACATCCTACAACTGATATGCAGTTAGCTCAGCACTCTCACTAGGAGTAACCCCCATGAAGTCTATAACCTTCAGAACTTGATCAAGAAATTCCTGAAGGTCCTTATCTGATTTAGACCCAAAAAAAGATGAAGGATTTATTCGGGTAAAGCCTCGAATCCTGGCTATAGCCGAATTAGCCACTGGGTTGGCTGGAATGAAAAGTGGTCATTTATTCAGAGCAGTAACTAAATTAGCAATAGTGGTGAATGCAACTCTGAATTTCGTATGAGAAATATATTCGTCCAAGGGATTTGCTTGGACGGGTTGAGAGGCTGATAAATTTTCATTTCTTCTTTTGGGAGGCATGTTCTATAGAAGAAAGAGAGAAAAAGATTAGAGTGAGAGTTAAATTTGAGTTCAAGATCATTATCACGACATGAATACTGAAATAAGAAAACTGTTCCTAAAATATCTTATAGCCTCATGCACATAAATGTGCGCGAAACACACCCAAGTACAAGACTCTACTAGATGCAACTTTCAAACTTTCTAGAACTCTATTAAACCTTAGGCTCTGATACCAAGTTTGTAATGCCTTGAATTTAGTACCCAAAATACTACACGGTGCCCATGACCCCGAAGGACCACAAGCTAATCCATAATTGATATCTGTACCTGTATACTGTATGACATCATGTAAAATATGGAAATAATAGACTAGAACTCGCCATAAGGTTTAAAATAGACTAAATATACTATCTGAGAGTACGGTATATCAATAGCAAAACATGAACTGAAATAAATTGTCTGAACATACTGTAGGCTAAAAGCCTGTAAAACTAAACTTTCTGAATAAGGAGTTGATGTGACATGTCCCTAACTAACTCCAACTACTGAAATAAACTAAGTAATGAAATAATAAAGAAATGATCATGTCCTCGAAGGATGAGAACTCACTACTAACTCTGACTGCTAAGACTGGAATGCTACTGATGCTTTGGAGCTCGTGATTCTGAACCTATGGTATAAAACACCATAGCACAAATGCGTCAGTACGATTGAATATACTGGTATGCAAGTGAGGTAGGTTAAATACAATAGTTTATATGCATGAACTATGCTAATCGACTGTATAACATGAACGTGGGAATACATGTATGAATAAATAACTGTAACTGAATTTATGATGATACTGACTACTGAGTCTAAATACTAATAACATGAGTACTGATAACTGATACTGAATGACTGTATCTGACAATCTAGGTTATGATAGAACAAGCCAAGTTTTGTACTGTTTTGAGTTGATTATATCTGATAGTCCTGAATTTTGTAGAACTATCTAAGTTCTATTACCGATACTGAGACTGAAACTGTAACTATGGGAAGTAGTCATCAAATTGACATTCCCCAAATAAAGCAATATAGCTGAGTTGGCGTCTAATCTGTAACCCCAATTAAAGGGTGTCAATACCGCACCACTGGTAAAGACAAGTTGTTAGTGATCCCTCATCTAACAGGTACTCTAAGGAGAATAGTGGGACCCTTATCTAATAGGTTAAGCCACCTTATCAACCTTTATCTAACAAGTTAGATGTCCCAACCTATGCTGGCTACGTAGTTATGGAGTACAAGGATTTCTGCTAAGAATCACTCTCTCTACTCGCAGGTGAGTTTCCATCCTTAGGCTCACTCTATGCTAAATCCTACTCCCATATGATTAGACACTAAATTAATTATACTAAACTGACTGGACTGAGTTTACTGAGTTCCATTAACTAACAGAGTATCACTGATATCTGATAACTGAGATTACTGAGTTTTTCTGAGTCATGAGACTAACTGAATTCTACTGAATGTGGCTTGACTGAGAGTATCTTGAAAACATAAAACTGGCTCTAGGCACGCAACTAAATTATCGGGTACACGTACCCCCAGGACTCGATAGCATGAAACTGATAAGACATGACACTTCCTGGACTTATGACCATAATCAACAATCCATAATATAATCATTAGGGAATTTCATAAGGCACTTGATTATCATGGTTTGGTACATGAATAGGAAAGCATATAAACATATCATAATTTCATAGGCTAATCTCATAAACAACCCATAAAATAATTTCAATGCATAACAATAAGATGGAAGTCATTTTGAACATAAAGGTAAAGTATTGGTTCATCATTTTGGACACAATTGAGTCATAAGGCATATTTCCTATTCTCTTAGGTATTTTATCCAACATCTTGCATGCATAACTATAAGCTTAGGCCTGGACATTAAATTAATTCATCATGATTGCATAAATCAACACTATTTAGTAAATTTCAATCCACATGCTAGCATAAATTAATGAAAACACATTTAAGGATTCCAACTTGGGTACCATACACAATATCAACATGATCATAATTAATCCACAACATAAACATCATACTTTATAATTTAAAATTGGATTCTTGGGCTTCATGGATAAAAGGAATCCATGAATGAATACTTGATATACCTGGGTGGATGATTTCTTGAAGATTGGTGAAGAAACGCTTTAGTTCTTGACTTGGAATTAAGCACCTAGGGTTTGTTGTTCTTGGGGATTGGTCTTTGAGAGAAACCCTAATTGGGTGTTGTGAATGAATGATAAAGTTATGAGCTATTGTCTGGTATAATTAGGGGTTAAAACGGGTGAAAAAAAGATCTAAATACCCTTTTAGGCTTTAAATTGCTGAACGGGATCTATGATGGCTCATCTGATTATTTATCGCTGGCTCGATGGTCCATCGGCCTGACCGTCATACTTGGACCAAAATTGGGACTTACTGCCTTAGTATCGATGGCTTGGGCGACAGTCCATCGCAAGCTCGATGGTCTGTCAACCTATTCGTCGCACCTTAGCTAGAAGATTGACTTATTTCCTCACCTGTGATGATTTAAGCGATGGTTCGTTGCTAGCTTGACAGTCCGTCGGCCTGACCGTCGCTTCTGAGTAGTTCCAACAGTCCTCTATATAAATGTTCATAACTTTTTACTCCGATACTGGATTTGGATGAAATTGGTATCGTTGGAAAGCTAATTTAATTTCCTATATTTTTTACCATGACTTTGTTGAGTTGACAGTAGTCTATACACATTCTGAGAGAACTATCTTTCTTGTAGACGAATAAAACTGGTGCGACCCACAGGGACACACTGGGCCTGATGAATCCCTTATCTAAGAGATCTTTCAATTGCTCTTTAAATTCTCTGAGTTCTGCTGGTGCCATTCTGTATGGAGGAATAGATATAGGCTGAGTATTTGGAAGAAGATTCATGCCGAAGTCTATTTTCCTTTCGGGAGGAATTCCTGGAAGATCTTCAGGAAAGATATCAGAATATTCATTCACGATTGGGATTGAATCAAGATAGGGAGTCTGGGAACAAAAATCTCTAACATGAACAAGATGATAGATATATCCATTAGATATTATTTTCTGTGCCCGAAGGTAGGAAATAAGCTGACCTCTGAAAGCTGAAGTACTACCCCTCCACTCTAGGATAGGTTCATTCAGAAACTAGTACTGGACTAATCTATTTCTGTAATAGACTATTGCATAGCAGGAATGAAGCCAATCTATATCGAGAATAATATTAAAATCAGTCATATCTAATTTGACTAAGTCTATTGAGGTGACTTTCTAAAATATCATAATCTGACAGTTCCTGTATACCCGTTGGGCTATGATGGTTTTACCCACTAGGTTAGATACTCAGAAGGGCTCTGCTAGAATTTTAGGACTGACTCTGAAATCAACTGCTATATAAGTAGTAACAAAAGATAAGGAAATTCTTGGATCTAGCAAAGCCTAAACATGCAAGTGAAAGATCTGTAACATACCAGTAACTACATCAGGAGAATTTTCCTGATCTTGCCAAGACTGAAGAGCATAAAGTCTGTTTGGGCATTTCCCACTAGTAGCATTAGAAGTGGCACCCTACCGATTTGGGCAACTGGACTAGGCTGAGGAATGGTTTTGCTGACCCTGATAACCTGACTGGGGATAATCCCTGACTCTGTGGCCTGGCTTGCCACATTCAAAATAGACATCACTGCCAGCTCTGCAAGTACCCTTGCGGTTCTTACCACAAGTTTGACAAAGGGGATTAGTTCAGACATTGCTGACACTACCCTGAGACTCAGAGCCTAGCTCCCTATATATATTGCCATATCTGAATTACTACACTAGAGTACTAGCTAAAAAAGGAGCCAGAATGGATGACTTAGGATGGAATTAAGAACGATTCTCTCCTTCTGATTTAGGCCGAGCAAAGTTGAAACTACTTGTCTTTGCTCTCCTATTTTTCCTCTCTCATCTTAATCTTTTGCTTTTCTATCTGTTGAGCATGGGTCATAAGCCTGGCTATGTTTATATTACTATTCAACATCACGGAGCTGTACTCATTAACCACACTATCATTCACCCCAGAAATAAACTTACTCATCTTGGCCCTGCTATCTGCAACCACATGAGGAACATATCTGGCTAATTGAGTAAACTTAAGATAATACACTTTCACGGTCATATTTCCCTACCTGAGGTTGATAAATTATAACACCTTAGCTACCCTCAGCTTTTGGAGAAAGAATCTATCTAAGAATGTAGCGACAAACTCCTCCCACTTAATAGGCCCTGTATCAACTGACCTCTCAGACTTCCACTGTTTGAACCAAGTGTGAGCAATATCCTGAAACTGATATGCAGCTAGCTCAACACTCTCACTAGGAGTAAACCCCATGATGTCTGTAGCCTTCTGAACTTGATTAAGAAATTCCTGAGGGTCCTCATGTGACTTAGACCCAAAAAAATGGAGGATTCATTCGTGTGAAGTCCCAAATCCTGGCTACAGCTGAATTGGCCACTAGGTTGGCCGAAATGATAGCTGGTTGTTCATTTTGAGAAGCAACTGAATTAGCAAGAGTGGTGAATGCAACTCTAAACTCTGCATAAGAAACATTTTCGTCCAAGGGATCTGCTTGGACGGGCTGACTGATTTCTATATTTTCTTTTGGGAGGCATGTTCTGTAGAAAAAAGGGAGAAACGAATTAGACTGAGATTTAAATTTGAGCTCATGCTTATTGGCATGACATGAATACTGAAAGAAGGGAAACTGTTCCTAAAACATCTCATAGCCTCTTGCACATAAATGTGGCGCGCAAGACACCCATTTAAAAGACTCTAATTTATGCGGTTTTTAGACTTCCTAGGGCTCTATTGAACCTTAGGCTTTGATACCTACTTTTTAAAGTCTAGAATCTAGTACCCGAAATTCTACATGGTGCTTATGACTCTGAAGGACCACAAGCTAACCCATGACTGATATCTGTACCTGTATACTATATGACATCACATAAAATATGGAAATAATAGAATGGAACATTCCATAAGGTTCAAAATGGATAAAACATACTATCTAAGAGTACGGTATATCAATACCAAAACATGAACTGAAATAAACTGTTTGAACATAATGTAGTCTGAAAGCCTCTAAGACTGAACTATCTGAATAAGTAGTTAATGGGAAATGTCCCCAACTAACTCCAACTATTGAAATAAATTAAGTAATGAAATAATAAAGAAATGATCATGTCCTCGAAGGATGAGGACTCACTGCTAACTTTGACTACTGAGACTGGAATGCTACTGATGCTCTGGAGCTCGTGCTTCTGAACCTATGGTATAAAATACCATATTGCAAATACGTCAGTACGATTGAATGTACTAGTATGCAAGTGAGATAGGTTGAATGCAAGGGTTTATATGCATGAACTATGCTAATCGATTGTATAACATGAATGTGAGAATACATGTATGAATAAATGACTGTAACTGAATTTATGATGATATTGACTACTGACTCTAAATACTGATAAATGAGTACTGATAACTGATACTGAATAACTGTATCTGACAGTCTAGGTTCTGATGGAACTAGCTGAGTTCCGTACTATTTTGAGTTGACTATATATGTCAGTTCTGAATTCTGTAGAACTATCTGAGTTCTATTACTGAGACTGAGACTAAAACTATAACTATGGAAAGTAGTCATCTAACCGACATGCCCCAAATAAAGCAATATAAATGAGTTGGGGTCCAATCTATAGCCCCAATTGGAATGGTGTCAATACTGCGCCACTGGTAATGACAAGCTGTCAGTGATCCCTCATCTAACAGGTACTCTAAAGAGAATGGTGGAACCCTCATCTAATAGGTTAAGCCACCTCATCAACCCTCATCTAGCAGGTTAGATATCCTAACCTACGCTGGCTACGTAGTTCTGGAATGCAAGGATTTCTTCTAAGAATCACACCCTCTACTCACAAGTGAGTTTCCATCCTTGGGCTCACTTGGTGCTGAATCCTACTCCCATCTGATTAGACACTAAATTAATCATACTGAACTGACTGGACTAAGTTTTTTGAGTTCTATTAACTGAAGGAGTATTACTGAGATCATATAACTGACTGAGATTACTAAGATTACTGAGATTACTGAGTTTTCCTGAGTCATGAGACTGACTGAATTCTATTGAAGATGGCTTGACTGAGAGTATCTTGAAAATATGACATTGGCTCTAGGCACATAGCTAAATTATCGGGTACAATTATCCCTAGGACTTGGTAGCATAAAACTGACAAGACATGACACTTCTTGGACTCACGACCATAATCAACAATCCATAATACAATCACTGGGGAATTTCATAAGGCACTTGATTATCATGGTTTGGTACATGAATAGAAAAGCATATAAACATGTCATACTTTCATAGGCTAATCTCATGTATAGGATCATCTCATGAACAACCCATAAAACAATTTCAATGTATAACAATAACATGGAAGTCATTTTGAACATAAGGGTAAAGCATAGGTTCATCATTTTGGTCATAACTGAGTCATAAGGCACATTTTCTATTCTCTTAAGCATTTTATCAAACACCTTGCATGCATAACTATAAGCTTAGGCATGGACATTAAATTAATTTATCATGGTTGCATAAATCAACACAATTTATTAGATTTCAATCCACGTGCTAGCATAAATTATGAAAACACATTTAACGATTCCAACTTGGGTATCATACACAACAAGATCATAATCAATCAACAACATAAACATCACACTTTATAATTTAAAATTGGATTCTTGGGCTTCATGGACAAAAGGAATCAACGAATGAACACTTGACATACTGGGCGGATAATTTCTTGAAGATTGGTAGAGGAAAGCTTGAGTTCTTAACTTAGGATTAAACACCTAGGGTTTCTTATTCTTGGGTATTGATCTTTGAGAGAAACCCTAATTGGGTGTTGTGAATGAATGATGAAGTTATGAGCTATTGTCTGGTATAATTAGGGGTTAAAATGGGTGGAAAAAAAACATAAATACCTTTTTAAAAACGGTTTTAAATTGCTGAACGAGATCTGCGATGGCTCATGTGATGGTCCTTCGCTGGATCGATGGTCTGTCGGCCTGACCATCGCACTTTGACCAGAATAGGGACTTACTGCCTTAGTTTCGATGGCTTGAGTGACGGTCCATCGCAAGCTCAATGGTCTATCAACCTATTCGTCGTACCTTAGCCAGAAGATTGACTTACTGCCTCACCTGCGATGGTTTGGACGATGGTCCGTCGCTAGCTCGATGGTCCGTTGGCCTAACCGTCGCTTCTGAGCAGTTCCAATAGTCCTCTGTAAAACATCCATAACTTTTTACTCTTATACCAGATTTGGACGAAATTGGTATTGCTGGAAAGATAATTCAATTTTCCACATGATAAAAAGTCAAAATTAGGGAAATTTTATCTGGTTTAAACATTAGTCATTTTGGAAGTCATCACTAACCCTTCTGGAGACTAGATTTGACTTACAGAAAGTTTGAGGTATTATATAAATTCTGCATATGATCTATTGTTATCAGTTTTATTCAGTGCTCACAATAGGTACTAGCTCATGAGTTAGCTTGTGGTCCCTCGGGACTCTAAGCACCGTATGACGCCCACGGTGTACTCTCGGGGCGTTACAGTTATCTCTACGTAAGATAGTTAGGTTTCATCCAATAACTAGAGACTCAAAAGGTAACATTTAACTGGGGTTAGTAGTGCGACACCTTGAAACTCAAAAGGTAAAGGGTGAAATCCTTCTACTCATCCAAAAGACTGTAGAAGACATATCTTATCAATTTTGTATGCAAGGTATTGGATTGGTTCAACAATACACGATAAGCCTACGAAGTTAATAATTTAAGGGGAACACAATCGTAGTGTTCACTTACGACTAATTTCAACCAAGTTAATACTGTTCCTCGATCTCGATTACTACAAACAAAACCCTCCTATTTACTTTTCCTATTTATCCCATTGACTACAACTGCTGAGATCTAAGCCACGTGTTCTCTTGGTATTCAACCCCAACCTTAGTTGGGTTACTATATCTTGACAACGATCGTATCATCATCTAAAATGAGGTGTTGCTTGGACGTCATCACCTAGCACTCTGATGCCATCTTATCATGATCCAAACCAAGGCCTGGCCATGTCGGGTATCTCAAGTCCAACCAGGACTAGAGAACACCTCCAATACCCAGACCATCAACTACCTTACACTCCATGTCGGATGAATTTCAAACTTATAACAATATAAGAGAATATCAATTTAAAGACATTATGATAAGTCTATAACCAAAACCAACCAACAACAACCAAACAACCAACCAATACCTCCTATGTCCACGGTAGTCCAATAAAGTCTCTAAACAAAACCAAAGAATATCCAGTCGAGATATATCTCCGACCATAGACAAAACCAAGACCAAAAGAAATAGTAAAGACATGAAGAAATCCATAGCATGAAATGGGGTATTTCAAAGTATGGAATCTCACCACTTTAGTCTGACTTAAAAATTATCCCCAAATCACTTAGTTACTGTGCAAGAAGAGTGGAGGTATGGTCGGTTCCTGCATTGCATGGGGATACAACGTCCAAAGATGGTTAGTGGGGTGATTTCTAGAATGTAACTCAGGAATAAAGATAAAGTAATGCCATCAATATAAAACCAAGTTAAACCAATGCACCTAACCATATGCAAATACATACACGCATATATATATATATATATATACATACACACACTCTATGTCAGGATAGGGAATAAGGCTTAGCATGCACTTTAAATCCTTAACCTGGATTGTGAAGTGTTACTATCATAATCCACTCAGAACTATATGGGTCCAGTGTTACCCCCTGTATGGGCTGCAGTGCGTGTTAGCCGTACGAACCCGAGTACCATATGTGGCCAAAAATTCCCTTGTACCCTTCACCCTCTATGATGTATATGTACGTATATATACTTGGGGGATTCCTTTGTATCCCATAAGCATATCGTCATCAAGAACAATCCTCATGTCGGCAAACATGAGTTTCCAGTGCCACCCTTCTGAACTCACACCTTCACCGCTAGCTATCACAACCCCCATTATTGCCCAATTAAAATATTTAACAAATAACCAAACCACCAATTCCAGAAGTTAATTATTAAGTGGTATCGTCATATGACTATATATTACAAGCAATGTCATTAAGCAAAGACTTAGGGGATTTCCATGTACCCTTAGTCTCTATTATTAAAGTCACTTGGGGATTCCCGTGTACTCCACAAGGTTTTTCATTATAAAATCACTCGGGGGATTTTTGTGTACCCCACAAGATTTTCAAAACCATCCTTAGCTAGCTAACCATTTATGCCATGCATTAGTTTCAAGAAATAAGTTAAGCCAAGTGATAATGCTTAAACCAAAATCAACTATGCAAGTGGGTTGAGGTTGTTACCAATTTTCATACCAAATCGATAAATTTGGGGATTCCTTTGTACCCCTATTTTCATTATTGACCAATTTTAAGGATTTAATTGTACCCATTTCCATCCACTATTCCCATGCACCCCAAAGCATTTACCAACCATCAATTTTAGCAAAACAATTTCATAAATATCATAGAAGAAGCATTTAAACATTTTATATTTAAAATCCTCAACCCATAGTTCAAAACAAAACTTCAACATCTTATAAAAAAACTTTAAATTACATTATTTTAAGAAATTAACAATGAGAGAAGAGTAACATGCCTTAAACACCAAGAAGTATGGAGAGAAATCACCCTTGATAGCCCTAATTGATTAACTTGATGAAACCCTAGCTTGACTTGCTTGAGGGAATAAAGAGATGCTTTTGGAGTGTTTGAGAAGTTACTCTGAGGTGTATTTTGAGTTCTAATGAAACCCTAAAGGGGTTATAAGACATGGATTTTAATTTGGGTAAGAGGGGAAATGTCCAGAATGCTCTTAACTTAAAAGCTGAAAAAGGGCCACTTTTGATTATGAGTTACCCATTGATTCGTAACCACTCCTTATGACTCGTCACCTCGAGTCATAATAAAGACAGTGACTAGGACCCCCATACACTGTCGACCTTACGACTCGATCAACCCACTCGTAATGAGACCTTGGGACTTGTAGGTTAAATCATAGCCAATACAGAACCCAAATTGGTTGAACATAGGACATCTTACAATTTTATCCTACGACCCGTAACATTTCCTTATGACTCATAGTGATCCACTCTTATTCAGAGAAGAACTTAGCCATTAACTTTCTGATTTGGTTACGATTTAGGTTCCTAGGACCCATAACTACACCCTACGACTCATACCCCCCAAGTCATACTGTAACACCTTGAGAGTATACCCTGGGCGCCACACGGTGCATACAGTCCTGAGAGACCACAAGCTAAGTCATGAACTGGTACCTGCTGTGAGCACTGAACAAAACTGATGACAAAGAGAACATGTGCGAAACTTAACTGAAATGCCATAAGATTTTAAAAACTATAATTAATACTAAATCATGAATTAACATTTGAAAACATACTGAAAAGCTAACTAACTATCTGTTCTAGTCTGAAAGCCTCTAACTGAATAACTGAGAAGTTGATGGGATAAGCCCCTAACTAACTTCGACTGTCTGCTAAAACTGAGAGAAAAATTGAAATAACATAACTGGTCCTCGAAACATGAGGAATCACCACTGTTGCTGCTACTGGTGCACTAGGATATCTAGGTACGGTCAGAAACCTGAGCGTCTGAACCTATGATATTAAATATCATAAAGCAAGAAATGAGTATGCGATCAGTGCTTTGAATGTACTGGTATACTAAATGAGGTTAGGCTGAGATGCATGGGCTTATATGTATGAATGATAACCAACTGAATAAATAGCATGGAATAACTGAACATGAAGTAATATCTAGCTAAATGATTTGAAGTAACTTAGTAAACATGCATGAAGTAGAGATGGTCTGGTTAGCATGAGGATACTGAATATAAATGCGTAAAAGCTGTAAAAGCTGTAAAATCTGAGAATGCCTGAACAAGCATATAATGTTCTTTTGATATAATCTGTAATTGAAATACTAAAATCTGATAACTAAATAATGGATAAACTGTATGCTATGGTCAAGAAAAACTAAACTGAGTTCTGAACTGAATACTGAAACTAAAACTGAAACTGTGGGATGTATCATCTAACCGATATACCCAGTCTGAGCTGATAGGGCTCTAACCTGTGACCCCAGTTGGAAGGGTGCTAGTAGTGTTAGTACCAACAATGGTTGGGTCAACCCGAAACTAACAGGAAGACACTTTGTCAACCCTAAACTAATAGAAATATATCATGAGATATGTGTCAACCCTAAACTAATAGGAAGACATCTCAAACCTATGCTGGCTAAATAGTTCTATAACTCAGGGATTGCTACTAAGGGTCAAACCCTATACTAACAGGAATGCCCCCATCCCTAGGTTCGCTCGGTGATAAATCCTACTCCTAACTAACATGACCCGATTTACTTAACTAGACTGTACTAAGCGTAACCAAACTGACACTGATCATGCGGACTAACTGAGCTGGACTGGGTTCACTGAGTTCTGTTAACTGACTAAGTACTACTATTTGTGACCTTTACTGAGACTGTTCTGTAACTACTGTAACTAAGTAAACATCTAGATTTTGGGTATTAAATACCCCCAGGGCTCGATAGCATCAATAATAAAACACAACGAATCTTGAAGGCATAACAATAGTCAATTATTCACAATTCATTCACTGAGACATTTTTTGAAACACTTGGAGGTCATGAACTTGTACATGAATGAGAACACATGATAACATGTCATGATTATACTATTCAATTCACATGGACATTCTATCAAACACTTGGGGAGCATAATTAATGCACATGATAATGAACAACACATAAGCATCATGACTACAACTTAAACTTACAATTTCAAGGGTATTGACATGGGAATTACATCAATCAACATACATTCTATCTTATATTCATGAAACTTATAATTAAATTTTGAATTGAAACCCATACAATAATCCAAACATGAATACAACCCAATTTGCGCATGTAAATCATGAATCTAAAAACTTATAGTTTTAAAAAGGGTTCTTGAACTCCAAAGGTGGAAGGAACCCAAGGATGAACACCTAACATACCTGGTTGACAAATTCTTGAAGTTTCTTGGTGATTTTCTTGAGGATTGATCTTAAATTTTGTTAGGGTTTTCTACTTGAGGGAGAATACTCTTGATTTGGAAAAAAATTGAGTAAATAATAACTTAATCAGCTTTTGGGGATTAATTTATGTGTTTTGGAATGATTAGGGCCGTGAAAAAAAAACAAATTGCCCCTGAAAAGAATTAAATTTCCGTCACTGAAATTCTCAATTTTGGCTTTCACCATGATGCGGTGCCATCGCGGTGAGCCACTGAAATTTGTCTGCTAGTGCATTCCACGGACAAATGCAAAAATGCACTTTGGCGCGACGCGGTGGTATTGTGTTGCGACACTTGAAAAGGACGAGTGCAAACTGGCACAATGCGGTGTTATCACGTTGTGTCACTGGAAACTGATGAGTGCGAATTTGCACTCTACCACGATACGGTACTTATCTTATCGCAATTTCTGACGCGACACAAACTTATCGTGATAAGCTACTGGATTATGCCAATGAAGGACAAATGCCATTTGGCCTGTCATCGCGACGCGGTGGTATCGCAGTGTCTTATTGCTTGGAATTAAAATCGCCATAACTTCTTACCCGGTTATCGCATTAAGGCAAAATTAGTATCGTTGAAAAACTAATTGAATTTTCTACACTTTGGTGGGTCTTAAACTAGAAATTTCTAAGTAGAGCAAAAGATATACTCATTTGAAGTTAACTAAGGCAACATTCTTATCAAAAACTCAATTGGTAAGGGATATTTTAATTAGTCTAGGAGCTGGGAGTTATTTGAGGCCTTAATTTACATCAAACCCACTGATAAAACTACCAAAGAACTATAATTTATTTCTCATGAACTCGATGCATGGTTCTAATATTGGTCTGAATTTTCAGTGTATTACACGTACCCAGGATAGTAACTCAAAACCCATCCACTGAACATGTTGCGACTAGGGTCACATGACCCGTCAAGACACCCTATGACTCATAGGGTGAGTCACAATCCATGCAGTGATCCCAATGCTCAAGAAACTTTGAAGGACCAAAAACCCAGGGCGTTTCATTATGTATAGGACTCCACTAGACCAACTGAGTTGTGTTATTTAAACCTATCTACATAGTACATTTATGAATATGGAAGAATGTTAGTCATTGTTCATCTGTGTTGAAAAATTTTGTTTAAGTTTTGTTGCATATTAAACTAATATTGATTTGCAATATATATTATTATAGGGGATGAAATACACCGAAATGCCTTAACAATATTGAAATGTTCATCTTCTTGAGAAGTTTTTTTGAAGAAACAGAGCTTGAAAAAATAGAAAAATTTTGATCGAAAATACGACATGTGATGTTGTTTGATTGACTACCTTGATTTGGTGTTTCAAATTTTTGAAATTGGAAAGTTGTTACTGAATTTAAGGAATTCATTAATTACACATTAATAGACATGCCGTTAATTGTGTTCTAGAATAAAGGAATATGCGTTATTTCATTAAATATCATTAAGAAAGTTAGTTCTGATACATAAGATACTTATGCATATCAACGCACAATTATGCATATGAAGAATTGAAATCCAGGAGAGAAAAAATTTATTGAAAAAGTCGAGAAAGAGAGAATAATTAAGCTCCAAACTATTGAGATTTGTGTTATTTGCGCTCATCTAAATTATTGATTGATGATGGTTAATTTTGCTCACAATTTCCTGTCGAACAAATGTGTACATATTCAAGTTAACATAACTTTCTATGTCTAGTAGAATCAAAACTAATGAGAATGCATTTATATCTCATATATAGCAACCAATCGAGGTGATTAGATATGTTTATCCTGATCACGAATACACTCCTACTATTAAGGTTAAAAATTCACTCTGTTCAATCCTATGCCTTATTTATAATTTCCATTGTTGTGCTCAACTATATATACTTGTGTTAGTGTAAATAGTATCCCACTGTTAACTATGTAATAAAATATTTAAGAGCGTTATTGAACAAAAAAATCAATACGATAAATTAATCAGTTGAAATTATTATTCAAATAAAAATGTTCAGAAAAGAATAATAAACCCAGAATGAGAAATTGAACTTCACATCAACATGAAGAAAATATACTAGTTCTTTAAAGAAACACAAAACCTAGTAATACGGAGAAGTAAAGGTAAAACCCAATATACATATTTAAAGCAACAAACAGTGGTACTACAAATCAACAGAGCTATTGATTAAAATATCTAAAATCTTAAGACAAAATTGTAATCAAAGAATAAATTCCTTTTTTTTAAAAATTATTTATCTTATTTCCGTTTTTAGTTCATTTTTAAAAGAATTTTTTTCTTTTATGGACAATTATTTAATTTCAATGTCTACATGAAATGTTAAAGAACAGAAAATTTAAAGAAATTTTAGTACATCCTAATATTTTTAGTTTTAGACAACTGTTAAAAGTTGCTTTAAGAAATAATGCAGGCGACTTATTCTTTATTTTTTTCCAGTCTTTTTACATAGGACTCCTAATCAAATTGGAATTTCTATTTTGATTGAAAAATGTTAGTCGTTTTGTATTTTTAGAATAGCAAATAGGATTGCTTTATTATGATAATATTTTACCTACTTTCAGTTGTAATAACACTATTTAAACTAGGAGTTAATAAAAAAAAATACGTTGCTTTTCTTAAAAAAAAACTTCTTTGCATCTCTTCTTCTCTAATTCGATCTTTCTCCTTACTACGTTATTTTCCTTAACAGTAATAAAACCAATAATTGGTATCTAGAGCTATTTTTCTTGAGGGACCTGTGAGTGAAGAGATGGATTCTGAAAATAGTTTTTTACGAATAACTGTACCCGTTTTTTATGGTGAAGATTATCAATTATGGGTTATGAGAATAAAAACTTACTTGGAGGCTCTTGATCTTTGGAAAGCTGCAGAAGAGGATTATGAAATTAATCCGCTGCCAAATAATCTCATCATAACCCAAAATCAAGAGTCACGAGGAAAAGAAAATCACGAAGTCTAAGGAAAAGGCAATTCTGTTTGCTTCTATTTCAACAACTATTTTTATAAAAATTATGTCGCTCACATCACCAAAAGAAAAATTTGAAATTATCTGAAGAAAGAATATGCTAGATATGAAAGAATCCGAGGAATACAAGTATTGAATTTAATAAGAGAGTTCTAGTTGCAGAGAATAAAAGACACAAAAACAGTCAAAGAGTACTCAGACAGATTACTCGGCATTGTTAACAAGGTAAGATTACTAGGCAATATTGAATTTAAAGATTCAAGAATTATTGCAGTGCCCGAAAGATATGAAGCATGTATAACTACCTTGAAAAATAAACAAGATCTGTCTAAGATTACCTTGACAGAGTTGTTAAATTTTTAGGTACTAGAGCAAAGGAGACTTATAAGGCAAGATAGTATGGTCGAAGGAGCCTTAGTAGCCGGCCACAAAACTCAAAGCACGGGTAAAATTTTTAAAAATTATCCACCTTTCAAGAACTGTAAAAAAATGGTTCATCCACCATATAGATATTGAAAAAGGCCAAATGTGAAGAGCAATCAGCTTGGCCATGAAGCAGTGATTTGCAAAAATAAATTTGAGAATCATGAAACAGATGCACGCGTAGTCAATAAAGAAGAAGAAGAAGACCATCTTTTTATTGCAACATGTATCTCAAGTAAGGTTTCAACAATTTTTTGGGCTGATTGATAGAGGTTGCACAAACCACGTGACTCATAGCAAGAGTTTGTTTAAAGAATTAAAGCCTACCAAAATATCTAAAATTAGGATAAAAAATGGTGAGAGATTCTTGTTGAAGGAAAAAAACTGTTATAATCAAAATAAGTTCAGGTAATAAAGCAATTTCAAATGTTCTTTATGTACATGATATTGATAAAAACTTATTAAATATTTGTCAGTTGGTAGAAAAAGGATACAAAGTATCTTTTGAGGATAAGCATTGCTTTATCAATGATAGTGCTGAAAAGGAAGTTTTAAACATTAAGATGAGAGTTAAAACATTTCTCATTTGATCCAATGAAAGATGTTCTGTTTAACATGAAAAAGATCAAAGGCTGAAAATAATTAGAAGATGATCCTCTAATTGAAAAAGCACACACAAAATGTGAACTTGCTATGTTTAAATGAGCTTTAAATGTTCCTAAAGGAATTGAAGCAGTGGAGGAGTTATCTATGTTTCAGAAAAATAAAATGAGTAAGTTTAAATTTACGATGCAAATAAAGTAGGAACACATGCCAAAAAAATTTAGTAGTTAAGGTTTGCATTCAAGATGAGAAGTGAATTTAGTTCACTACAAGCCCAAAGATGAATCTGCAGATTTATTCACAAGGTCATCAAGTATTGAGATTCCAAGACAGAAACCAAAATTTTACCATTCCTAAAGCAAGGAGGAGTGTTAGAAATTGCTTTTAAGAAATAATGTACGTGACTTATTTTTCATTTTTATCTAGTCTTTTTACATAGGACTCCTAGTTAAATTAGGATTCTTAGTTTTGGTAGAAAATTATTAGTCATTTTTATCTTTAAGCTAGCAAATAAGACTGCTTTATTATGGTAATTTTGACCTACTTTTATTTGTAATAACACTATTTAAGTTAGGAGTTGATGATAAAAAAATACGTTGCTTTATGAGAAATAAAAAACTTCTCTATGTCTCTCTTCTCTAACTCGATCTCTGTTTTCAGCCTCTAAGTTCTTGTCTCTCCTTGCTATGTTATTTTTCCTAATAGTATTAAAACCAACAACAACAAAATTTAAAAATTTTCTTTTTTCTTAAACTTTGTGTCAAGTTAAAACCACACAAATAAACTGAGATGCAAGGGAATATTTGACTTCCCAAACATGTACTATATATTAGTCTACAATAACGAAGACATGATTTTCACAAAGAGAATTCAAAATCGATTCTCAAGTTTATGTCAAAAGCGTTCGATATGCAATATGTACATATAAATATAAAATTTAACCTTACACATCCAATGCACTTTCTCGATGAAGGAGGTCAATTCGAACCCTTCCACCACTCTAACTCTGCCCCTGCCTGTCTACCCTCACTTAAATAATGGGACAGAAGAAGGTGAATCTCAATGTAATGAAGACTGTATCTTCTTCTTGTTCATTTTATCCACCACTTTTAGTACTTAGCTTGTTGCCACTTTTATGAAAGAAAATACCCTCATGAGAAATGTACATGCTTTATTTTTATTAATAATTTGAACACGTATATTGGAAACGATCTTTCTAACTTAATTTGAGATAGTAATACATATTGAATACACTTTATCTTTCTCAGACCCACTTTGTGGGAATATACTGGACAAATTATTGTTGTTCTAATAATTTGAACATATCTCCTAGACTATGAAAGTCTCTCATAATAAGCAGTGTCTCACCACAGCTAATAGTTGGCTATTAACCTTTTTGCTTATAACTTAGGGTGTGTTCGACATGAAGGAAATTTCTGAATTTTTTTTAAGGAAATAAATAGGTTTCGTATTTATCATTTATTGTGTTTGATTTGTAAGCAAAATATATTATCCTAGATATATTTGTATATAATCTAGATAAATATCATATAAGGTAGGGGTGAAGGGATTTAGGTGTGGGGTGGTAGGGATGAAGGATATCGGGGTGAGGACGAATATGAAGTGTGTTGGGGCCTTGGGCTCTAGGTGACAAAAGAGTTTTAAAATGAAGTGAGGGTGACACAAGTCTTAATAATTGAGTGGAGGTGACAATTACTTTATTAAGGATTAAGAAAGTAAAAAAAGTTTGAAAATAACCCACAAGTTTTTTAATTTACACTTTGATCCAATGTAAAACCTAATATAACTAGAAATGGAGGGAAAAAAGGCACGTTTCTCTCTCTTCTCATTTATTGAAGTTTTCTCTCTCTTTGTGATTTTTGTTGTTCATTGTTGTTGTTGCTTTATTCATCATCTTCTTCTTCATTACCATCATCTGTTCTTCATTATCATCTCTTCCTGTTCATCATCATCATCTTCTTCTTGTTGAACATTGTTGTTACTGCTACTATTGCTACTTATCAAATTTTTTTAGGTCAAATTTTATTCGTATATCACTTGAAAATTACTTGTATATCACTTGGGAATTACCATAGGTGATTTTAGTAAGTAAAATTATAATTTTTAGTTGAATTTCTCATCTAGGTGTATCTGCTACTATTGTTTTTTCAACAGTAGATAAAACATGTAACGTGAATTCAACAAATGAGTAATCTGTTGCACAGATGAGTAACCTGTTGCAACATATTGACTAATCTGTTGCAATATATTGACTAATCTATTGCAACATATGAGTAATCTATTGCAACATATATGATTAATCTGTTGCAACAAATTACTCATCTGTTGAAACAAATTACTCATCTGTTGAATTTGTATTATAGTGTTGTAACATGAATCCAACATATGGGTCATCTGTTGCAACAAATTAGTCATATGTTGCAACAGATTACTCACTTATTGTAATAAATGACTCATATATTGGATTCATGTTGCAGGTTCTATCCATTGTAGCAGTAGCAAATATACCAAATAAGAAATTCAACAAAAATCATAATTATACTTACAAAATCACCTATGAAGTAAGGTCCAAGTGAAATACAAACAAAATTTGACCTAAATTTTTTTTTAAAATTTCAACAAAGGCACAACGAATAAGTGAAACACATGAAAAATTTCATGAAACAGGTAAAGAAGATAAAAGTAGTGTATCATACATCAAATGCAAAAAGATTGAGGGGACAAACGTTTGAGTTCTCCTAAAAATATTTAACTTCCCTAGTATTTTAATTGCTTTCTAATGGATAACCCATCTATTATAACAGATTTTCTATCTATTTGATAATTTCCAACAGATGAATCATCTGTTGCAAGATATGTCAGTCATCTGTTGATTCAAATTAAGCAATTATTAGTAATAACTAAATTGATTTAGCTAAAATTAAAGACAAGTCTTTAAGACAATGGGACAAACATTTGAGTTCTCCTAAAAATGTTTGAGTTCCCTAGTATTTTAATTATTTTCCAACAGATCATTTATTTGTTGCAACAAGTTAGTCATTTATTGCAATAAATACTTATAACAGGTTACTCATTTATTGATTCAAATTAAGAAATTATTAATAATAATTAAATTCATTTAACTAAAATTGAAAATAAGACCTTATACGGGGAGGGGGGGGGGGGATTTGAGTTCTCCTAAAAAATATTTGAACTTTAGTATTTTAAATTATTTTTCAAAACATATTTTGTCTATTTAGTAATTTCCAATAAATGAGTCATATGTTACAAAACTTAGTCATCTGTTGCAACAGATGTTTATATCTGTTTGATAATTTTCAATAGATGAATTAGTTGTTGCAACAAGTGAGTTATTTATTGCAACAGATGTCTACATCTGTTTGGTCATTTTCAACAGATGTTTTTATTTGTTTGCCCATTTCCAACAGATTACTCATCTGTTGTAACATGTTAGTCATCCATTGATTCACATTAAGTCATTATTAGTAATAAATAAATTTATTACTAAAATAAAATATGAATTAACAAGTTCAATTATTGTTTCAATTAATCTCATGGTAATTACCCGATCAACTAAGTATGTTCGTCCTGAGTAAAGTGATCAATTGATCAATTTTATTTGAAATGATTCAAACTAAGTCATCATTAGAAATAACTATATTGATTTAACTAAAACTAAAGATGAATTAGTAAGTTAAATTATGATTTTAATTAATTTCATAGTAATTACATGATCAATTAAGTGTTTCGTACTGAGTAGAATGATTAATTGACAAATTTTATGTGACATAATCAAATTAAAACATTATTAGAAATAACTACATTGATTTAACAAAAATTAAAGATGAATTAGTAAGTTCAGTTACGATTTCAATTAATCTCAATAATTAAATGATAAATTAAGTGTTTCATCCTTAGTAGAATAATTAATTGACCAATTTTACTTTAAATGATTCAAATTAAGTCATTATTAGTAATAACTATGTTGATTTAACTAAAATTAAACATGAATTAATGAGTTCACTTACAATTTCAATTAATCTCATCGTAATTACATGATTAACTAAGTGTATTCATCCCGAGTAGAGTGATCAATCGACCAATTTTATTTAAAATAATTCAAATTAAGATATTATTAGTAATAACTAAATTGATTTAACTAAAATTAAAGATAAACTTACAATATTAATTAATCTCATAGTAATTAAATTATCAACTTAATCTATTCGTCATGATTAGAGTGATAAATTGACCAATTTTATTTGAAATGAATCAAATTAAACCATTATTTGTAATAACTAAATAGATAAAACTAAAATTAAAGATGAATCGATACGTTCACTTACAATTTCAATTAATCTCATAGTAAGTATTTGATCAACTATGTGTATTCGTCCCGAGGAGAGTGATCAATTGATCAATTTTATTTCAAATGATTCAAATTAAGTCATTATTAGTAATAAATAAATTGATTTTGACTAAATTAAAGATGAATTGATAAGTCCACTTACAATTTCAATTAATGTATTCGTCCTTAATAGAATGATCAATTGATAAATTTTATTTAAAATGATTCAAATTAAGCAATTATTAGTAATAACTAAATTGATTTAACTAAAATTAAAGATAAGACCTTAGACAAGGGGACAAATATTTGAGTTCTCTTAAAAACATTTGAGCTTTAGTATTTTAAATTATTTTCCAACATATATCCTATATGTTTGATGATTTTCAACAGATGAGTCATCTGTTGCAACAACTTAGTCATCTATTATAACAGATGTCTATATTTGTTTGATAATTTTCAATAGATAAGTCATTTATTGCAACAGGTTAGTCATTTATTGCAATATATGTCTATATTTGTTTGGTCATTTCCAACAGATGTCTTTATCTGTTTGGTCATTTCTAACAGATGTCTTTATCTGTTTAGTCATTTTCAACAGATTACTCATCTTTTGCAACATGTTAGTCATCTATTGATTCATATTAAGACATTCTATTAGTAATAACTAAATTTATTTAACTAGAATTAAACATGAATTAATAAGTTCAATTACAGTTTCAATTAATCTCATGGTAATTATACTATCAACTAAGTGTGTTCGTCCTGAGTAGAGTGATCAATTGACCAATTTTATTTGAAACGATTAAAACCAAACCATAATTAGAAATAACTATATTGATTTAACTAAAATTAAAGATGAATTAGTAAGTTGACTTACAATTTCAATTAATTTTATAGTAATTACATGATAAACTAAGTGTTTCGTTTTAAGTAGAATGATCAATTGATCAATTTTATTTGAAATAATTAAAATCAAGAAATTATTAGTAATAATTAAATTAATTTAACTAAAATTAAATATAAATTGATAATTTTAATTACGATTTCAATTAATCTCATAGTTAGTAATTATATGATCATCTAAGTGTATTCGTCTAGAGTAAAGTGTTAATTGACCAATTTTATTTGAAATGATTTAAATTAAGATATTATTAGTAATAACTACATTGATATAAATAAAATTAAAGATGAATTGATAAGTTCAATTACGATTTCAATTATTCTCATACTAATTATACGATCATCTTAGTATTTTCGTTCTGAGTAGAGTGATCAATTGACTAATTTTATTTGAAATGATTCAAATTAAGCTATTATTAGTAATAGCCAAATTGATTTAATAATTACAATTTCAATTAATCTCATAGTACTTACATGATAATTTAAGTGTATAACATATTGCAACAAATTTAATCTGTTGCAACAGATGAGTCATTTGTTGAAAATTATCAAACAGATATACACATATGTTGCAATAGATTAGTCATCTGTTGTAACAAATGTCTTTATCTGTTGGTCATTTACGACAGATGACCAATTTGTTGCAACATATGACTTTATTTGTTTGTTATCTCCTACAGATTACTAATTTGTTGCAATAGATGACTAATCTGTTGCAACAGATGTCTTTATCATTTTCAACAGATTACTCATCTTTTACAACATCTTAGTCATCTATTGCTTCATATTAAGCCATTATATTAGTAATAACTAATAACTAGTATTAATAAGTTCAATTACTGTTTCAATTAATCTCATGGTAATTACACGATCAACTAAGTGTGTTTGTTCTGAGTAGAGTGATCAATTGAACAATTTTATTTGAAATGATTCAAACCAAGCCATAATTAGAAATAACTATATGGATTTAACTAAAATTAAAGATGAATTAGTAAGTTCACTTACAATTTCAATTAATTTTATAGTAATTACATGATCAACTAAGTGTTTCATCCTTAGTAGAATAATTAATTGACCAATTTTACTTTAAATGATTCAAATTAAGACATTATTAGTAATAACAACATTGATTTGACTAAAATTAAAGATGAATTGATAATTTAATTACGATTTCAATTAATCTCAATAACTAAATGATCAATTAAGTGTTTCATCCTTAGTAGAATAATTAATTGACCAATTTTACTTTAAATGATTCAAATTAAGACATTATTAGTAATAACAACATTGATTTGACTAAAATTAAAGATGAATTGATAAGTTTAAATACGATTTCAATTAACATGTTGCAATAGATGAGTAATCTGTTGGAAAAGATCAAACAGTTAAAGACATTTGTTGAAAATGACCAACCATATATAGACATATGTTACAACAGATGACTAACCTGTTGCAATAGCTAACTTATCTATTGAAAATTATCCAATAAATATAGACATCTGCTGCAATAGATGACTAAATTGTTATAACATATGACTCATCTATTGAAAATTATTAAATAGATAAGATATATGTGAACTCAGAACCAAAATGAGCCACATAATTTAAAAAGTGACCAAAATAGGTCACCTATTTAAAAAGTTACCAAAATAGGCTAAACGTAATAATTTATTATGTTTTTATTTTCTTCTTAACGATCAATTAACGGAGTTGACTTTTAAAATTTCTTATGTTTTACATTTTTTTTTGTAAAACGTAAAAAATTCTTACGTTTTATAAAAAAATATGAAACATAAGAATTTCTTACATTTTACACGATGACCGAGGAAAAAAATGTAGTGAATTATGTAATCAATTAAAAAGATACTAAAAAATAAGTTGTTCAACATAACAAAAAGTTACGTTTTAAACTTTTTTTATAGTAGTAGTCCCCTACCCATAATTCCTTTTTCCACAAATGTCCCATCACTTCTACTTTTTTCTCTTTTTACATATGATAATTATGAATTTTTTGATTAGTTAAATTTATTTATATATACATGTAGTTCAAATAATTTATTTTTTTCTCTATATAATAAATTTTTATGTTTTACATAAAAAATTTAAAAAATAGAAGTATCAATTACCTCATTAACTTAACAATTTTCTTATTTTTGTTCTATATAAAAAAATAATCACTTCTATCCTTAATTATCCGATTTCTCTCTAAAAAAAATTATACTTTTGAGTTTTTCTCTACTCCAAAATAGTAAAATGTTGAATTATCGTCGATCAAATATGCTACTGTATTCAATAATTATGTTTTTTTGGTGTGTTAAAAATATGAAATTAATTTTTTTGGACAGTGATTCATCGTAGTTTTTGATTAGTGTTTTGATTAGGATATTGAGGAGACTCACATATACAAATACATTTCATATTATAATTAATGGAGTAAAAAATCATAATTTAATTTAGGAACACTCCTAAATTAATATAAGAAGATATATTTTTTTTAGGAACACTCTAAAAAAATATAATTCTTGTATATAGTAGCTTATTTGATCGACGATAATTCAACATTTCACTATTTTGGAGTAGAGAAAAAGTCAAAAGTATAATTTTTTTTAAAGAGAAATCGGATAATTAAGGATAAAAGTGATTATTTTTTGATATAGAATAAATATAAGAAAATTGTTAAGTTGATGAGGTAATTGATACTTCTTTTTTTATTTTATTTTTATGTAAAACGTAAAAATTTATTAGAAAAAATAAAATATTTGAACCACATGTAAAATATAAATAAATTTAACTAATAAAAAATTCATAATTATCATATATAAAAAGAGGAAAAAGTAGAAGTGATGGAACATTTGTGGAAAAAGGAATTGTGGGTGGGTGACCATTGCTATAAAAAAGTTAAGAACGTAACTTTTTGTTACGTTAAACAACTCATTTTTTTAGTACATTTTTAATTGATTTGACAATTCATTGTATTTTTTTCCTCGATTATCATGTAAAACGTAAGAATTTCTTACGTTTTTTTATTTTTTATAAAATGTAAGAATTTCTTACGTTTTACAAAAAAATGTAAAACGTAAGAAATTCTTACGTTTTTGTAAAAGTCAACTCCGTTAGTTGATCGTTAAGAAAAAAGTAGAAAACATAATAAATTATTATGTTTTGCCTATTTTGGTAACTTTTTAAATAGGTGGCCTATTTTGGTTACTTTTTTAATTCCGTGACTTGTTTTGATTCCAAGTTCGATATATGTTGAAAAATAATTTAAAATACTAAAGCTCAAATATTTTTAGCGGAACTCAAACATTTGTCCCCTTGTCTAAGGTTTTGTATTAAAGACTTGTCTTCAATTTTAATTAAATTAATTTAGTTATTATTAATAATTGCTTGATTTGAATAAACAAATGACTAACCTATTATAAACATTTGTTGCAATAGATGACTAATTTGTTGCAACAAATAGATAATCTGTTGGAAAATAATTAAAATACTAGGGAACTCAAATATTTTTAGGAGAACACAAATGTTTGTCCCATTGTCGTAGAGATGTCTTTAATTTTAGCTAAATCAATTTAGTTATTATTAATAATTTCTTAATTTGAATCAACATATGATTAGCATGTTGCATCAGATGATTCATCTGTTGGAAATTATCAAAAAGATAGAAAATCTATTGTAATAGATGGGTCAACTATTAGAAAGCAATTAAAATATTAGGAAACTTAAAACGTTTTTAGGAGAATTCAAATGTTTGTCCCCTTGATCCTTTTGCATTTGATGTATGGTATATTATTTTTGTCTTCTTTACCTATTTCATGAAATTTTTCTTGTGTTTTAATTATTCGTTGTGCCCCTGTTGAAATTTTTTTAAAAAAATTTATGTCAAATTTTGTTCGTATACCACTTGGACATTACTTCATAACTTATTTTGTAAGTAAAATTATAATTTTTGTTGAATTTCTTATTTGGTGCATCTGTTACTGCTACAATGGATAGAACCTACAACATGAATCCAACATATAAGTCATCTATGGGAACAAGTGAGTAATCTCTTGCAATATATGACTAATCTGTTGCAACAGATGACCCATATGTTGGATTCATATTACAACACTATAAAACGAATCCAACAGATGAGTAATCTGTTGCAACAGATTAGTCATATATGTTGCAGCAGATTACTCATTTGTTGCAACAAATTACTCATTTGTTGCAACAAATTAGTCATATATGTTGCAATAGATTAGTCATATATGTTGCAACATATTACTAATCTGTGCAATAGATTAGTCATATATGTTGCAATAGATTACTAATCTGCGCAACATATTAGTCATATATGTTGCAATAGATTACTAATCTGTGCAACAGATTAGTCATATATGTTCCAACAAATACTCATCTATTGGATTCACGTTACATGTTTTATCCATTATTAAAAAACAACAATAGCAGATACATCCAGATGAGAAATTTAAATAAAAAATAACAAACATTAAAAAAAAAACATAAAAAATAACAAACACCAACAAATC
Organism: Capsicum annuum; assembly: GCF_002878395.1. Lineage (NCBI taxonomy): Eukaryota > Viridiplantae > Streptophyta > Magnoliopsida > Solanales > Solanaceae > Capsicum > Capsicum annuum. The sequence continues at coordinate 29,663,584 of NC_061114.1, forward strand.
AAGTTCCTCATTTTCGTCATAACTTAAAAGCCCTAATTTTTTACTTCTGAAAATCGAAAAGAAACGATGAAGAACTAGAAGTTATTGTCGCCGGAGAATGTTGTCACGTCGACTGACGGTTGAAAGTCAAAAAGGAACGGGCAAGAACTCAAAACTATTTATTGTCAGTCGTTGAAGTTGCACAAGATTGAAGGGAGAAATTTGAAAAGTTGTTGGTTGGGAGAAGTTAGAGAGAGAAACTATCGAGAAAAAGAGAGAAGTGAGAGAGATTGATTTACAGAGAGAGGGGAGTTTTGTGGGTGTGGGTTAATTTGTATTTTTGAAAAGATTAAAAAGTTTAGAAAATATTAATCAAGTCCACAATTAATCTAATCAAGTTTTTTAATTATGTTTGACCTTTTAAATTGGTCAATGTCATTAATTCTTCATTCAAGACTTAAAAGACATCCTTCCTTCAATTTTCTGAAGTGTGTTGGAGCATGAAAAGACACAAATCAATGTGGAATTCCACTTTTGAAATTTATTTCTCCACTTTTACTAGGGAAATATTTTTCTAAACAAAATATTTTTCAAAAATTTTAATCACCTGAATATGAAAAAAATAAAAAAACATTTTCTGAAATTTTTTTCCTCGGTACCAAACAGGCTCTTATTTTCTATTATTACAATTATTGATACTCATTTGTGTAAAGGGAAGATATTATTTTATTATGTTGTTTAAATTTAAAGTGGGCGCAACAAACTAAGCCTGTGTTATACATCCTCCATTTAAAAAAAATGAATTGTTGAGTTATTTTTTAATATTCAAAATAAATAAATTGTTCATTCTTTAAGAGATATATTAACAATTTCTTTCAATTTTACCCTTTCATTTAATGAGGATCTTAAGTACTTTACATTTTCTAGTAGAGTAATTTAAAAATAATTAAAAGGGTAATAATGAAAAGTAACTTATAATTTATTTTTAAAAGATTTCTTAAGAGGTGTGTCATACCCCCAACAATTCAATTATTTTAAAATGAAGGGCGGAACTCATAAGCATTTATGACTTCATAAGATACTTCCTCCGTTTCGAATTAGTTGGCCCTCTTTTTAAAAAATTTATTTCAATTTACTAGTCTAACTTATCAAATCAAGATTATTTTACACAAATTCTTTCCATTATACTCTTAATAGGTATTAAATATAACTACACTTTTTAAAAATTTTAAAAATAAAACTTATATTTTCAATACAAACTTTATGAAACTTGACTTGTTTTCTTCTTTTCAAGGAGTACTACTAGTATTCCTATAAGATTTTCAATCCTTGCATGCATATGCTACAATTTTCTATGTTTAATTAATTATTGAGTCTTCCAATGTTAAGAAGGGTAAAAAGGTAAAATATACTCCTAATCATTGAATTTCTTAATGGGTGTGTCAAGATTGAAAAGGTCATCTAATTCAAAACGGAGGGAGTACGAAGTATCTGCATTCGTTTTTTTTTAATTAAATTTTTTAAGGAAAAGAAAGTAGGGCGGACTAGGCAAATAGTTATCTAGAGACAGTTTAATAGAATTGATGGCTCAAAGTCAATTCTTAAATAAATATTTATGTTGAATAAAGAGAAATAAGGTAGATAGACCCCTCAACTTTATGATTTAGAGGGGATATACCTTTAACAAAGTGATACATATTACCGCTCGTCTTCTAACAAATGATATATATTTATTTTTTTTGTTACCAAATTTATATTTATCGAGTTAAAAATTATTTACCTTATTTTCTAAAATTCAAAAATATCAGGTGACTTAAAAACATTAGTCGACATTTTTCCTCCTATGACCCCACCCAAATGAAAAAAGAAAACTCGATCCCCCCTTTTTTTTATTTTGCTGCTACGTTTTTGCCATTTTGTTAGTTGTATTTTGTAGGGTTGGCCATTCAGTTTGTTCGATTTGATTATTTAATATCGATTTGGTTTATAGATTTTTGGATTGATAAAAATGACAACCATAACTAAATCGAAACAAATTCGATTTGGTTCGTTTTCTACAAATTCGATTCAGCTGTTTCGATTTTTTATTTTGATTTGAAATATTAAAGTAGTGAGCCTCTCTTTTTCATAACTGAGCATTTAAAATTGATGTTTTTTTTAGAAAAATAATTTTTTTTAAACCTATTTTTCATTCCCAAATATAAATAACTCAACATGGATGAAATGAAATGAAATAAGCATAAGTTTAATATAATACATAACTTCATTATATATAAATTTGCATAAACAGTTCACAAAACTCATAAAAATAGTCCATAAACCTGTAATAGCCAACTTATTACTCCCTCCGTCCCATTTTATGTGTCATCATCTTCTTTTTTGTCCATCCCAAAAAGAATATCACATTTCCTTATTTGGTAACTATTTAAAGACACAATTACACTTTTATCCTTATTGAAGGGCCAACTTAATTAAAAATAATAATAGTACATTGTTTTAATGAAGGACAATTTGGTAAAAAATATCAAGTCTTTACTTATTTCTTAAACTCCGTGCCCGATCAAATAGCGACACATAAAATGAAACAGAGGGAGTATTTCCTTTTAATGAAGGGTTAATTGGTAATTATAACCAATTAATAATAGTAATTAAGGAATTAAAAAGGAACAAGCCAAAAGCTTTTTCAGTTTCACATTAAAGATCATCATAAAAAGAACAATTATTTTGGGAAGATAACATCAAGCAAAGCAGCGTACAAAATAGGAAAAAAAAATCAGCAGAGGATATCTAAGCTACGTTAGCAGGCATCTTTCACTGATAAGGTATGAAATTTGTTTATAGTTCTTTGGCATAGAATTTTGAAAACAGTGACAGCAAAACGACACTAATGTATATTTGATTTTCTTCTTGGTGGTTAGTTGTTTGCTACTAGATTAAGGTTACATATTGGTTGATATTGATTGCTTAGAGAGGGAAATAAATAAGAAAGAAAAAGCAGGTTATATCACAGTTCTCTGTTATTATATTGTACGTATGGTTATAAAGCATGGGCTAAATTGAGATGTTTTTGCTGTAATATATTGTTGTTTGTATGTGTTGAACACTATAAGAGAGAGTTGATAATGCTTCTTCTTGTTTGATTGAGTCAGTAAGTTGACTTGGTAATGACTTAGAAATAATTAGATTGCAGTGTTGGTTTCATTAGCATGAAAAGAATAGAAAACAACAACAACAACAATATTCAATTTTGGGAGCAACTGGTAGTAAGCAAAAACTGAAACATTGTTTTGGAAATTTTCTTTTTCTTATCATTGGTATCATGTTTGGACAATTGTATTGGGATATTATTATTGTTAATTCAATATATCAGTGAGATATTAAGGTTCAATTGTAAGTTTAAAAATTGGGGATATTAAGACTTAACCCCGAAATAGCATAATTGATATTGTTATTTAAAATTTTATTTAGATTGATCCCATTGGTTGTTGTTTGGTTGATGTTCTACACATTGCAAAGTTGGGGAAATTGTCGTTAGCGAGGTAAGTGAGACTTTAAGTTTTGATGCTTGCTTTTAAAATCTTCTTTATAAAAATTATATTTTTCTGTATAGTCCATGTGTTGGGACAAGCGTGAACTTGGTAGAATTTGTGGTTTTTGACTAGTGGTGGATATATATGTTATGAAGTGTATTAAGAATTATTTAGAGAGAAAATGTGAGGTGACGCTAGGGCATTGAACATATTTTCTTCGCTGCCGTTATAGTCTCTAGGGGCATGCATAGCTGTCGTAATATGTTAGGGGCATTACCTATGCTACCGTAATATGTTAGGGGCATTATCTATGCTGTCATACTATGTTAGGGGCTTGTACATGCTGCCGTAGTAGACTTTTGGGGTATTATATATGCTGCCGTGGACTTGTCGGGGTGTTAGGCTGATCACCTTCACTTTCGTTTATGACAAATCGTGAGAGTTGATTGAGTTGAGATATAGAGGGACTTTTAAGACTTCCGTTTGGATCTTATTGAGCACTACTTTATAAGAGATATTGAGCGCATATTATTTATATATTTTTGTTGTGCCTTGTATTTTTCTAACACGTGTTCCAGGGGTATTAAAGTAGCAGGTTGAGGAGCTTACTGGATTATATTTATATAGCTCACTCTTTACTTGCATTCCTGCAGATACAGTTGCGGAGAGAGAGGCTCGTGGCTGACTGTGTTTACGTATGGATTCTGTCGCTGAGCAGAGCCTTCACATTGTTCGTGAAGGCTGTCATTCATCTTTAGTTATTTTTAGCTTGTATTTCCTTTTATTGGGTTTACATGCCCAAAATTTGAACTCATATAACTCTTTTTAGATGCTCCATGAACTTAATGTGGAACTTGGGTCAGAGATTTGTTATCTAAACTATTGACATTTTCATAAATCGCTATGTGGTATCTTGTTGGATAATTACCCTACGTTAATGATTAATTCGTGCATGTGGAGTTGTATATATTTTCATCTCAGTGTTTGTAGATATTGTGAAGGTATGGAAAATTGGTTCTCCTGACAAGTGGTGTTGTCGGGAGGCAGTCATGTCTAGGGGTTATTTTGGGACGTGACAAAACCAATCCATAAAACAACAAAATAGTCCTTAAACAGTAAAGCAGTCACCACCACCAATTCATAAAACAACTACCACAGTTCACCCAAACAGCCGCCTATCTACATCCCACAAAACTACCACAACAGTCATCTACAGTCCAAAAAAACTTTTTGTGCGTTCAAACTTTATTATACAACAAGAACTTTAATCTAACTTATTACCTGGTTAGTTGGTCTACTTGAAGCACTGCGCAGAAGGCATCAGCAGGCAACAACATATTTTAAAGCAAAAAAACCGCTCAGTAGAGACAAAATGCATTAGATTCCAGTAAATTTAAACAAAAGAATTTAGAATTTCAAATGCATTAGGCTAAGAAGAGACAAAACTCAAGTCAAAGGATCATTGACTCATCCAACAAAAATTCTGGCCAAACAATCAATGAACAATGCAGATCTTGCCTTTAAAGTACCCGCGATTATCAAATTTCTATATAAATGCATTATACATAAAAAAAATGCTTGGTTGAACAGAGATAAGGCAGTATGATTCAAATTTCTATCAACTAGAAAGATAGGTGCTTAAAAAATTTGTAAAACTATGTATGGTGGCTGCAAAATACATTTTATTTATTTACAACAGTGTCATTCCATTTCTGCTGCTATTACCTATCCGTTTCTCGAGACCTCATAAGCCATCTCACATAACCTATCCAAATTCCAGTATCAATTAGTTTTCATGAGTTTATAGAGTTCAGAACAGTTTGATGAGTTCAACAGGAGAAAGCACCTTTGCCAACAACTAAGAAGCTCAAACTCAAGAAAGATTAAAGTAAATCAAACTAAAATAGAAGAACAAAAATCTGTTGGGAGTACACATGAAATAATATAACAGGGGAACTATACAAAGTAGAAGTATATACCACCATTCACAAGTTTTACAACTTGCTATAGAAACTGCAGCTTCATGATGCATTTGAATTTTGGTCTTACACAGGGAAACTATGTTTTAATGGCTCAATTACATGTGTTCTTACACATTCCAAACTTCGATTACTTGCATCAAGTGTAACCATCATGTTCAGTGAAAAATAAAATTTTTTATACGTAGGAGAGTTTCAAATCAAGAAAATAGTAGAAGTAGTAGAAGAAGAACCCCCAAAACACACTTACCTACGATTCACATTTTCTTATTGACAACTACACATCAACAATGCTAGACTCAGTTTCACTACAAGCCATTTCTGAAAAAATATAAGACACTTGTTAGTTGATATGCAATATAAATAAGAAATTATTTTAAATATAATGAATACAAAATCATAAAATTCTTACCAACTTCAAGTTACTCAAGATACACTAAATTGTAACACCCCGTATTCAAGTACGTGTATTGGCGTATTCAAGTACGCGTATTGGTCTTATTTATATGGAATTAATTTTTTTATTTTATTTATACCGGAATTTGGCCGTCGATGGTTCCATACGAAGGTTATTGAATAAGCTTTCCAACGATATAAAGATTTTCAAAAACGAATAGGTTTCGGATATAATCGAGCACGTTCGAAACTATAAAACGGTGGCTGAAATATTTGGGAATAGTAAATGTGTAGGAAAATTTCCTGCTCACAAACTACTGAGGCCAGCCGAATTTTTGTGTCAACTTCGAATGATCATAAATCCCTTAATATAATTAACTAGGAGAACTGCGACCTATGAAAAGAAAGATCTTTGAGTCTTCTTTCCAATGAAATTAGTTTCATCCAAATCCAACGTCTGAGTAAGGAGTTATACTCGTTTCACTTTAGCCTATCAAAACAAATTTTTAGGGTCAACTTCAAACCATCATAACTCCTTGTAAAGGACGAACTGGGTGGCCTACTTTATATGAAATGAAAGCCCTTTAAATTATCCTTCCAACAATACCAATTTCACCCAAATCCGATATCGGAGCAAAGAGTTATGGTCGATCTACTTTAGCTTATCAAAACAGTCCACCAAAGGACAAATTTGACATTATTTAAATTTTAAAGGCATTTTGGTCATTTCCTTTTATATTATGGACGGGAATATGTGTATATTACATGTATATGAGTTCAAAAACTCTTTTTCATCATCAATCATTGAGAAAGAACAAACCCTAGACAAATTTGACCTTTAAATTACTTTTGATTCAACCGTAGAAATTCCAAAGTAATCCGATAACTGTGTTTGTCATCTCGATATCTTCGAAGGCACCTATTATTTGTGCAAACAGGATTGCATAATCAAGAGGTGAATTCTAAGGTATGAATATTGTTTGCCTTTGTTCTTTTCCATATGTATATGTGTGATAGAGGATTATATGTATTGGTTGTTATTGAAAGGTGATGAAAATAGGGTTATGGACTATTTTGCATGGTTTAGTTGTATTGAATTGTGGAAGTTGGATATGGTAGTTGAGTTATGGAAGGTGGATATGGTGATATACTATTGAATTGATGATTATTTATGTCTATGGCTCAATTTGGTTTAATGGATTGGTTGGAAGGATAAATGAATCCAACCTTGGTATTGGAGGATATTGTATGAATATGCATGACATGTGAATGTAATTGGAGTATAAGAGGGTTAAAGTGACACCCTTTATGGTGTAATTAAGGCTTACTACTTAACCACTAGTTTGGTGAATTCAAATAATTGAATTATGATGTTTGGTCGCTAATACTAGATTGCTATATATGTTCATTGTAGATAAGTAGTTCGAAAAGATGGGAAGTCCTTTTGGGACTAGTATTAAAGGTTGACAGTCAGGTATGTAAAGCATACTCTATACCATATCTTTGGCATAAAAGTGAACAATTTTCTATTAAGAAAGTTTCCAAAGTTATTCAGTAACATGTGATCCATAATGGTTTTGTATGATGTCCTACGTTACCAATGAACTTGTTTGCACCCTACAAGATGTCAAGACATTCCAATACTTACTTGTTTTCCAAATCTTACATGTTTATTGAACTAATGAATGTCAGAAGGTATCCGGTTACTCAAACAAGATCCATGTGCTATTAATGACTCCAAATGTTTCATTGATATATCAATAAGTTCCTACTTCATTGTTATGGCATTGATGACTCCAAAAAACTTCATTGATATGCCAATGAGTTCTTACTTCATTATTATTGCATTGATGGTCTATTTATATGTCTCTTATTGATGTATCATTGTTTCAAAGTATCAAAAATGCGGTGGCGACCGAAATAACAATCTCAAAGATTAATTGAACTAAGTGATGGAAGTTCTCTCTTATCGGGTGGTATACCAGGGGCATAAGCCTATCATAGGTCGATCCCTATTTATGTGTTTATGGGTAGTATCCCAGGGGCATAAGCCTATCATGGGTCGATCCCAGTTGATATGTACTGGAGGCAGCCTAATGGCCACAGTACAGTACAGTAATGATTACAAAGATGATAAGAACGAAGGTAAAGTGATTGAATAAATACAATGTACAGATTGTCACAAGTTCTAGTAAGTGTGGTCCACTCTTATTACAATTTATTCACTTGTTTCTGATTTCTATTGAGCTCCTATATCATATGTGATTATCTACAACTCTACATACTCAGTACATATTTCGTACTGACGTCCCCCATGGGGGACCTGCATTTCATGCTGCAGGCACAGGTACCTCAGCTTATACACCACACAAGTAGGAGCCAGGATATCCAGCTACTTTTGGTGAAATCCAGTTTGCTTTAGGGCTTTCCGTGTCATATCCAGTCACTTTTGGTATTGTATAGAAGTTAGTTATATAGCGGGGTGTGCCCTGACCTTAGTTAAACTCTGTGTATTGTCTAGAGGCTTTGTAGACCTAATGTACAGTCAAGGTGGCATTTTGTTAATAGACGTGATGGATCCAACGGCCAAGTATTGTATGTACATATATATGTATGCTCGAGCTTATACAGGTGATTATTTACTTTTATATGTGACATGATGCTGTCGGAATTTTGGATTGTCATAGAGGTATACATGGGAAGTATAAGGTTATGAGCTGGTTCTCCCGGGCCTCCTCGGTTACGGGTGCCAGTCCACCCCAATAGGATTTGAGGCGTGACAAAAGTGGTATCAGATAAGTTCATCCTAGTGAGTCTACAAAGCCGTGTCTACGTAGAGTTTTGTTTATCGTTGTGTCGTGCACCATATCTATAAACAGGAGGCTATGGACATTTAGGAATTGTTTCTTTTCTTCATGTCTTAGATCGTGCGATATAGCCTATATTGTATATGAAGTCATAGTTGACCACTGAATCCGTTTGTTTCTCTTATTATAGTAATGATGTCGGTTACCAGAAGCAAGAATACAGGTAAGCAAGTAGATGTGGCTGCCGGAGAGGGAACTAGTAAGTCACCCACTATACCAGCTAATCAAAGTGAGGCTCCAGCTTAGCATGCATAAAAAATGTTCTCCACTCCGGATGAAATAAGGGGGAGGAGAACTATATCTCCAGAGCCACCTATTAATGCTATTGATTAAGATCTTAGAAATGCAGTGCAACTTTTGACTCGTATAGTTGCTGGGAAAGCTCAAGGGCAAGCCATTCCTACCACGGGTCCTAGTAGTATAGATAGTGCAGCTAGCCTTCGAACACAGGACTTTCTTAAGATGGATCCTCCCACTTTTACTGGATCAGATCTTAACGAGGACCTACAGGACTTTATTGATCAAATTTAAAGGGCCTTAGATGTTATGCATGTAACGGGTAGAGAGACAGTGGAGTTAACGACGTATAGATTTAAAGGGGAGGCTATATATTGGTACGAGGACTGGAAATGATCTAGGGGTATTGACACACCCCCAGCTACTTGGAAAGAGTTCAAAGAGGCATTTCTTGATCATTATTTTCTATTTGAGATTCGTTAGGCCCGTGTAGATCAGTTTTTAAATCTTCATCAGGGGAATATGAGCGTGAGGGAGTACAGTCTCCGATTTAATTCCTTGTCAAGATATGCTCCTAATGTTGTAGCTACTATGGATGACAGAGTTCATCAATATATGAATAGGCTAGATCCATATCTGGTTAGAGATTGTACTATTGCCGCTTTTAACAAAGATATGGACATAGCGAGGATCCAAGCTTTTGCACAAAAAATGGAAGATCAGAGACAGAAGAGAAGAATACAGGAATTAGAAAGAGGATATTCCTAGAGGGCCAGATCTATAAGGCAGTTCATGGCATCCCAAGGAGGGTTCAGACCATAGTTTTCTGCTAGACTACCTAGGCCTTTATCCTCTTATTCTGCAGCTAGTGCCCCATCACAGTTCCAAGGGTCCAGAGGAAATCAATTTGGGCACAAAAGTGAGAGTCAAATTTTACGAACAGTGGGGTACCAAAGGCAAGGGAATATGAGCCAATCGAGACCTCCTCGAGAGCCATGCAATAAATGTGGAAGGTATCATTTGGGCGCATGTCGGCTGGGGACCAATGTTTGCTTTTGGTGTGGTACATCGGGGCATATGATGGAAGAATGCCCACGAAGGGGCATAGGGGGTATGACATGACCTACGGGGTTATTTGTTGCATCATCATCATTGATGCCTTATTCAGAAAGGGGGTACAAAACCAATGGGTCATGTTAGAGGTGATAGAGGAGCCACGAGTTCTAGCGGGGCTCAAAATTATACGTATGCTCTAGCGGATCGACAAAATTCAAAGGCTTCCCCAGATGTGGTTACAGGTACGTTGTCTATCTTTTCATTCGATGTATATGCCTTAATTTATCCCGGTTCTACATTATCTTATGTTACTCCATTGGTTGCTGGAAAGTTCAAAAGAATACCCGAACTGTTAGTTAAGCCATTTGAAGTGTCCACACCGGTTAGAGAATCTATTATAGCTAGAAGGGTTTACCGAAACTGCATAGTAACTGTTTGTGGTCGTGATACGATGGTTGATATTGTGGAGTTAGAAATGGTAGATTTTGATGTTATAATGGGTATGGACTGGTTGGCGTCTTGTTATGCCATAATTGATTGTTGCACGAAAAGGTATATTTCCATTTTCCAAATGAATCAGTCCTTGAATGTAAAGGTGAAATTAGCGCGCCAAGAGGTAGATTTATTTCTTATTTTAAGGCAAGAAGAATGATTTCCAAGGGAACATATATCATTTAGTTAGAGTAAGGGATACAGAAGCGGAGCCACTAACTCTTCACACTGTTCCGGTGGTAAATGAATTTTCTGATGTATTTCCTAAAGATCTTCCAGGTTTGCCTCCTGAATGAGAAGTAGAGTTTGGTATTGATGTAATACCAGGCACCCAACCAATCTCCATTCCTCCGTATAGAATGGACCCAGTAGAATTACGAGAATTGAAAGAGCAATTAAAAGATTTGCTAGAGAAGGGATTCATAAGGCCTAGTATGTCCCCCTGGGGAGCACCAGTGTTATTTGTGCGCAAAAAGGATGGCTTGCTGAGGATGTATATTGATTATCAGCAATTGAATAAGGTGACTATTAAGAATAAATATCCTCTCCCAAGATTTGATGATTTATTTGATCAGTTACAAGGAGCCAAGTGCTTTTCTAAGATTGATTTGAGGTCAGGTTACGACCAAGTGAGGGTCAAAGAGAAGGATATACCTAAGATAGCTTTCTGAACACGGTATGGTCATTATGAGTTTCTAGTTATGTCATTTGGGCTAACAAATGCACCCGTAGCTTTTATGGATTTGATGAATAGGGTGTTTTGTGATAGTTTTTATAGATGATATTCTAGTTTATTCTAGATCAGAAGATGACCATGCCAATCACTTACGATAGGCATTGCAGACTCTTCGTGATTGTAAGCTTTATGCAAAGTTCTCTAAATGTGAGTTTTGGTTAAAGTCGGTGGCATTTTTGGGTCATATTTTATCTAGTGAAGGGATAAAGGTTGATGCTCAAAAGATAGAAGCTGTGAAGAATTGGCCTAGGCCCACAACGCCTACGGAGATTCATAGTTTTCTCGGGTTGGCCAATTATTATAGAAGGTTTGTTAAAGACTTTTCTTCCATTTCAGCACCCTTAACCAAGCTAACCCATAAAGCATCCAAATTCCAATGGAATGATGCCTGTGAGAAGAGTTTTCAAGATTTAAAGAACAAGTTGATTTCTACACCCGTGTTGGTACTTCCAGAAGGCACCGAAGGGTATACAGTGTATTGTGATGCTTCCAGAATTGGTTTAGGATGTGTATTGATGCAGTATGGTAAGGTAATAGCATATGCTTCTAGACAATTGCGGCCACATGAGAAAAATTATCCTACACACGATCTTGAGCTGGCAACAGTTATTTTTGCTTTAAAGATATGGCGCCAATACTTATATGGGGTTTATGTTGATATATATACTGACCATAAGAGCTTGCAATATATTTTTAATCAGAAGGATCTAAATTTAAGGCAGCGGAGATGGCTTGAACTATTAAAGGACTATGATGTTGATATCTTGTACCATCCAGGGAAAGCAAATGTGGTAGCTGATGCATTAAGTCGTAAGGCTATGATGGCGCCTATAGAAAGGCAAGGGATGATTAAAGATCTTCACCAGTTAGCTAGTTTGGGAGTTCGCTTTCTTGAAACTCCGGATAAAGAGCTTATCGTACATAATGCTGCGGAATCTTCATTATTAGCTGAAGTGAAAGAGAAGCAATATGCAAATCCTATTTTATTACAGCTTAAGGAGAATGTTCGGAGTGGTGCGACCAAGGCATTTGAGCTTATGCGAGAAGGAGTACTTCAGTCCTAAAACCAATTGTGTGTACCGGATGTAGATGGGCTAAGAAAGAAGATTATGACAGAGGCACATTGTTCAAGGTATTCCATTCATCCATGATCAACCAAAATGTATCAAGATTTGAAAGATATGTATTGGTGGAATGACATGAAGAAGAGCATTGCAGAATTTATAGCTGAATGTCCAAATTGTCAAAGAGTTAAAGTTGAGCACCAAAAATCCGGAGGTTATATGCAATGCATTGATCTTCCAAGCTGGAAGTGGGACATGATCAACATGGATTTCATTATTGGTTTGCCTCGTACATCCCGAAAGTTTGATTCTATATGGGTGATTGTTGATAGGCTTACCAAATCCGCACATTTCCTACCAGTTAGGACCACTTACACAGTTGAAGAGTATGCGAAGCTGTATATTAAAGAGATAGTCCGATTACATGGAGTGCCAATCTCTATTATATCAGATCGGGGAACCCAATTTACCGCAAACTTTTAGAAGTCTTTTCAGAGGTGTTTGAGAACAAAAATGAAGTTGAGTAAAACTTTTCACTCTTAAACAGATAGACAAGCAGAACGTACCATCCAAACACTTGAAGATATGCTACGAGCTTGTGTAATAGATTTTAAGGGCAACTGGGATGATCATTTACCTCTTATTGAGTTTTCCTACAATAATAGCTATCATTCAAGTATCAAAATGGCACCATATGAAGCTTTATATGGAAGGAAGTGTAGATCACCAATAGGATGGTTCGAAGTGGGTGAAACTCTTTTGTTTGGACCGGATCTTGTTTATCAAGCCATAGAGAAGGTTAAAGTAATTCAGCAACGACTGAAAATAACCCAAAGTTGACACAAGTCATATGCGGATAGTAGAAGGAGAGGGTTAGAGTTTTCTATAGGTGATTGGGTATTTTTGAAAGTGTCACCAATAAAAGGGGTAATGAGATTTGGCAAGAAAGGAAAGTTGAGTCTACGTTATATAGGCCCGTATAAGATCACTCGAAGGTTTGGACAAGTTGCATATGAATTAGAGCTACCCCATGATCTCTCATCAGTACATCCGGTATTTCATGTGTCAATGCTTCGAAAGTGCATCGGATATCCATCACATATCACTTCTACTGAGGATGTGCAAGTTGCGGAAGATCTTACCTATGAGGAAGTGCCTATTGCTATTCTAGATCGCCAAGTTAAGAAGATAAGAAATAAAGAGATAGGATCGGTGAAAGTACATTGGAGAAATCTTCAAAGGGAAGAGATTACATGGGAAGCTGAGGAAGCAATAAAATCTAAGTACCCTCATTTGTTCAAACATGAAGAGGAAGTTCAAGAAACGGAGTTAGAACATTAACAAGTAAGTTTTTTTTTTATATATGCATAGTATTTATGTGATGATGTGAATGTTAATGATGGACTTGGACTTGTTTCGGTTGAATAACTACGCTAATATTCGAGGAAGAATGTCCTAAAGGGGGGAAGGATGTAACACCCCGTATTCAAGTACGTGTATTGGCGTATTCAAGTACGTGTCTTGGTCTTATTTATATGGATTTAATTTTTTTATTTTATTTATACCGGAATTTGCCCGTTGATGGTTCCATGCGAAGGTTATTGAATAAGTTTTCCAACTATATAAAGATTTCCAAAAACGGATATGTTTCGGATATAATCGAGCACGTTCGAAACTATAAAACGGTGGCCGGAATATTTGGGAATAGTAAATGTGCAGGAAATTTCCTGCACACAAACTCCTGAGGCCAGCTGAATTTTTGGGTCAACTTTGAATGATTATAACTCATTTAATATAATGAACTGGGAGAACTGCGACCTATGAAAAGAAAGATCTTTGAGTCTTCTTTCCAATGCAATTGGTTTCATCCAAATCCAACATCTGAGAAAGGAGTTATACTCGTTTTACTTCAGCCTATCAAAATAGATTTTTAGGATCAACTTCAAACGACCATAAATCCTTGTACAGGACGAAATGGGTGGCCTAATTTATATGAAATGAAAGCCCTTTGAATTATCATTCTAACGATACCAATTTCACCCAAATCCGATATCGGAGCAAAGAGTTATGGTCGATCTACTTTAGCTTATCAAAACAGTCCACCAAAGGATAGATTTGACATTATTTAAATTTTAAAGGCATTTTGGTCATTTCTATCATATTATGGATGGGAATATGTGTATATATACATGTATATGAGTTCAAAGACTAATTTTCATCATCAATCATTGAGAAAGAACAAACCCTAGACAAATTTGACCTTTAAATTACTTTTGATTCAACTGTAGAAATTCCAAAGTAATCCGATAACTGCGTTTGTCATCTCGAGAGCTTTGAATGACACCTATTATTTGTTCAAACAGGATTGCATAATCAATAGGTGAATTCTAAGGTATGAATATTGTTTGCCTTTGTTCTTTTCCATATGTATATGTGTGATAGAGGATTATATGTATTGGTTGTTATTGAAAGGTGATGAAAATAGGGTTATGGACTATTTTGCATGGTTTGGTTGTATTGAATTATGGAAGGTGGATATGGTAATTGAGTTGTGGAAGTTGGATATGGTGATATACTATTGAATTGATGATTATTTATGTCTATGGCTCAATTTGGTTTAATGGATTGGTTGGAAGGATAAATGAATCCAAACTTGATATTGGAGGATGTTGTATGAATATGCATGGCATGTGAATGTAATTGGAGTATAAGAGGGTTAAAGTGACACCCTTTATTGTGTAATTAAGGCTTACTACTTAACCACTAGTTTGGTGAATTCAAATAATTGAATTGTGATGTTTGGTCGCTAATACTAGATTGCTATATATGTTCATTGTAGATAAGTAATCCGAAAAGATGGAAAGTCCATTTGAGACTAGTATTGAAGGTTGACAGTCAGGTATGTAAAGCATATTCTATACCATATCTTTGGCATGAAAGTGAAAAATTGTTCTATTAAGAAAGTTTCCAAAGTTATTCAGTAACATGTGATCCATAATGGTTTTGTATGATGTCCTACGTTACCAATGAACTTGTTTCCACCCTACAAGATGTCAAGACATTCCAATACTTACTTGTTTTCCAAATCGTACATGTTTATTGCGCTAATAAATGTCAGAAGGTATCCGGTTACTCAAACAAGATCCATGTGCTATTAATGACTCCAAATGTTTCATTGATATACCAATAAGTTCCTACTTCATTGTTATGACATTGATGACTCCAAAACACTTCATTGATGTGCCAATGAGTTCTTACTTCATTATTATTGCATTGATGGTCTATTTATATGTCTCTTATTGATGTATCATTGTTTCAAAGTATCAAAAATGCGGTGGCGACCGAAATAACAATCTCAAAGATTAATTGAACTAAGTGATGGAAGTTCTCTCTTATCGGGTAGTATACCAGGGGCATAAGCCTATCATGGGTCGATCCCTATTTATGTGTTTATGGGTGGTATCCCAGGGGCATAAGCCTATCATGGGTCGATCCCAATTGATATGTACTGGAGGCAGCCTAATGGTCACAGTACAATACAGTAATGATTACAAAAATGATAAGAAAAAAGTTAAAGTGATTGAATAAATACAATGTACAGGTTATCACAAGTTCTAGTAAGTGTGGTCCACTCCTATTACGATTTATTCACTTGTTTTTTATTTCTATTGAGCTCCTATATCATATGTGATTATCTACAGCTTTACATACTCAGTACATATTTCGTACTAACATCCCCCATGGGGGACCTGTATTTCATGCTGCAGGCACAGGTACCTCAGCTCATACACCGCACAAGTAGGATCCAGGATATCCAGCTACTTTTGGTGAGCTCCAATTTGCTTTGGGGCTTTCCGTGTCATATCCAGTCACTTTTGGTATTGTATAGAAGTTAGTTATATGGCGGGGTGTGTCCCGACCTTAGTTAAACTCTATGTATTATCTAGAGGCTTTGTAGACCTAATGTACAGTCAAGGTGACGTTTTGTTAATAGACGTGATGGCTCCAACTGCCAAGTATTGTATATACATATATATGTGTGCTCGAGCTTATACAGGTGATTATTTCCTTTTATATGCGACATGATGTTGTTCGAATTTTGGGTTGTCATAGAGGTATGCATGAGAAGTATAAGGTTATGAGCTGGTTCTCCTGGGCCTCCTCGATTACGGGTGCCAGTCCGCCCCAATAGGATTTGAGGCGTGACATAAATCTTCCTCGATATGAATTGGAATAGGTTCACGTCTAAGCCAATCTTGAAGACAAATAAGAGATTGCACTAGTTTAGAAGTTAATGAACTCCTAAAGGGATCAATAACATGACCTCCCGTGCTAAATGCACATTTATATGCGACACTGAAAATGAGAATGGCTAGCACATCACGAGCCATATCAGTGAGAATGGAAATCTTGATTCATTTACTTTCCACAAACCTATTATATTAAATTTTGCCGAATCTGGCTCGATTTCTTCAGTAAGATATTTTTCCAACTTAGATTTACTACTTGAACCTCCAATAATTTCTTTATCCTTCTCAAATTGTTATTTTGTTCTCATTATTTCTCTTCTTTGAACGTTTTCATAACCACTTACGGATGAAGAGTTCCCAGAATAAGAAGAAGTGAATGAAGATGAAGAGTTTTTTGATTTCTTAACATAATGCTTAAATAAGGCTTTCATACATACCTCCACTGAATCGGACAACTTGTTCGCAATTTTATTTTCAAACATGTCCATAATTGCAAAAGGAACATATTCATGTTTTTTGCGGGGATCCAACACAGATGAAATAAAGATTATTTTATTCATTTTCTCTAGATCATACCAATACTTTCTGAACTTTTGCCTTATCTTTGTTGCCATTTTTTTAAAATTAGAACCTTCATTTTCTATCATCTTTTTCAAAATCAAATCAAGCTCATCAATTTTCATAAAGTCCATACTGTTAGTAACATATTCTGAACCAGAAACATTAAAAGTAAGGTCATAAAAAGTTTTTAAAATTTTTACCATTGTCCTCACATTTTCCCAGTCCTCACTTGTAAAGGCGCCTGCATTAGTTCCATCTTCACAAGTAAAGTTATGGAGATAATTCGAAAAATCATTATCATAGAAACTATATCTTTCAAATGCAAGCTCAAAACATTGTGTTGTTTCAAGCATCAAGTATGTAGAATCCATCGAGTAGGAATATCTAAATATAAAAATTTCTTACAAGTTATCAATTGAGATTCACAACATTCTTTGAAATTTTTAACTCTCGCGGCAGATTGTTTACAGACTTATCAATTTCTTTTAGCCCATCTTTCACAATAAAATTAAAATTATGTGCCATACACCTCACATGAAGATGTTGACCCTCCATTATGCTAGTTCCCCAATTACTTAATTGTTTAGATATTTCTATCTCTGTAATATCGTTGGAACTAGCATTATCAACTGTAATACTAAAAACAATATCCAAAGCCTATCAAGCAAACAATTAGTAATGGAAGCAGCCATATCAATATCTTTATGATTAGAAATTGGATAGAAATTTATCACTCTTTTATGCAATTTTCAATTTGTATCTATAAAGTGAGCTATTAGACACATGTAACTAATCTTTTCTATAGACGTCCAAGTTTCTATTGCAAGACAAACTTTTGGACGTACTACTTTGAAAACCTTTTTTAAAACTTGTTTCTCTTCATTGTAGAACTGATAACAATCTCTTGTCAAGGTTCTACGAGGTGGAATATGAAAGTGTGGGGCTGCGATTCTTATGAAATTTTTAAAACCATCCTTTTCAACAAAACTAAGCAACAACTCATCAACAACTATCATTTGAGCTAAAAATTTCCTACTTCGTCCTTGATCAAATGTCCAAGTACCCAACGCTCCTTCCTTGTCATCCGTAGAAGATGGTAGAAAAGCTAATTTTGTTTGACTGTCTTTCACACCAACATTAGGGCGGTAAGTACATAAATTTAGCATGTGATTATTCATCGATGAAGTACCACTAGCACTTGAAGCAACAAATAAAGTTTTTCACAATACTTATATTTTTACTTTATTAGCTCTAGTTTTTCCATCAAAAATCTTGTCAAACCACTCCCAACCTCTTGCCCTCAGTTCCATGTCATTTCTTTTTTTTTTTATGGTTTAGCTTCAACAGTAGTTTCAACTTCATTTGGAGATGAAACTGAAATATTTTCATTTGACGCTCCATCTTCACTTACCCTACTTCCAATCTGTGAAAATAAAATAATTTATTTATTAGTTCTCAGCCTTTAGCCTTAAACTATCAACTTAAATGAAAAATCATCAAAAAAATATACCAGATTAGACATATTTTGAAAGCTAACTAATCGCCGAAATAAACAATCACAAAAGTGGTCTGATTGCCGACTGCCGCCAGTCGCCGCTCAACATTCACAAATACCACAGTCCACAGTGTTCGCTGATCGCTGCTAAATAAAACAAAGACCACAGTCCCCTCCTCAAACACAAAGACCACAGTCGCTGCTCAACAAACATAATTACACAAAGATCACAGTTGTCAGTCGCTTCCTCCGGTGTCATTATACGTGGGTCGGCGGTGGTCTATCATCTCCTGTCATCGGTGATCTATCGTTATAGTTCGACAGTTATCTTGAGCATGATGATTTGTGAATTGTGAATTATGATTTGTGAATTATGGGTTCTGACTTCTGAGTTTTAAAACGACAGATATGATTTAAGATTTAGGAATTTAGGGTTATTAAAAACTTATTATATATTTATTAATTAATATACTGAATATTTTATATATATATATATATATATACAATAAATTAATAATATATATATTATTTAAATATTTTTGGGTTTATTGATTTTTTGGTTTAACCGAATTTCTTTTTGAAAAATAAAAAATTGAACCGTTTAACCAAATTTAAAGAATTAAAAATTGAAATCGATCCGAAAAACTGAAATTTAAATTAAATTTTGGTTTGATTTTTTGATTTTTCTGGTTTGAACCAAAATTTACCCAACCCTAGTATTTTGGTCTTTTTGCTGCTGTATTTTTTCAGACAGTTACCATTTTGTTGCTGTATTTTGAGCTATTTTTCTGTTGCATTTTTAGTCATATTTCTGCATAACTTCGTTCTTGAGTTTTTTTTTCATTTGAGCAAGGAGGGATTGTAGACACGTAAAATTTATTGGATCTAATTTATATAAAATTTGAATTTGATCCATATTTTATTAGGTCTAAAATTATCTTGGACTGTAAAAATAATAAGCCCATTTTATTCCTCATCAAGGTCCATCTCACCTTGAAGGTTAAACTTATCCACATGTCAAGTGATGTGGCATTCCAGCCAAATTAAAAAGCAACAAGATGAGGCCACCCGTTCAAGAATGTGGCAAGCCAAGTTAAGTTCAATAGCTAATGAAACATCGGCAAGTATCTCAAATGACATATTTGTGGTCAGTCACATTTAACCTTATCACACAACATTTGTGATATGCTTAAGAACTGAATGGACCAATCAGAAGAGGCAGAAGAGGTTATTTACACTTGAACTGCCTACCTCTACAACTATATAAATAGGAGGATTACATAATTTTCTGAGTTCATTCTGCAAGCATTGGGAAAGCTTCAGCATTGACTACACAGCTCTTCAAAGAATTGACTAACAAAATTCTGCTCAGAGATCAACTCGACAAGACGAAGTGTTGTCTGATATTCCTGGAGATCTAAATGCATTTCTAAGAGGTTCAAATCATCCTACATTCAAAAAATATGCTATCGAAGACCCTCGAATCACGAAAGAAACTTAGGAGAGAAGAATAAGAGAACAACACATTTATACTCACAAGATTCATTTAAATAAAATTATTTCTTTATTTTATTTTATTTTTACTTGCAGTTAATTTTTAGCACTATGAAAATTTATTGAGAACAAATTTTGGCATGCCCAATGGGACCAGTTCTGCTCTTCATCTCTTCTTTCTACAAATTAAAAAATCATAAATTCAACTATTGCAATATTCTTTAGAAAAATCAATGATGTTTCGTGCAAGAAGTCTACTATTGCCATATCTACTTAGATCAAACTTGTTGGCCCATCAATCGACGCAATCTCAACTCTTCTGCTTTGGATGGATCTCAATACTTCACCTTTTTGAAGATGATCAAAAAGATAAAATCTCAAATTTCATCTGTAACTACAATTGCATCTATGTTATCAGATAAACTATCTGAAACTGTCTGCAACTTTGGAGTATCTGAGGACTTAATGAATTCTACAACTTTAATGAAAGTCAACACCTTTATGGTTGATGCAGTTGACATGGATGAGAAGTTTGAAATGATGGAGCAAACCATTGAAGCCTTGAAGAAGTCCGTTGATAAGAAAGATCATCAAATCACCCGACTTATGAGCAAGTTAGATCTCTACAATCCTGGAGAGTCAAATTATAGTCTAACACTGCAAGAAAAAATTGATGGTGAATCTCTCATCAAGGCAAGTGGCAATCACTACATTGATTGATCTACTTTAGTGGCAACTCTAACAGTTCAACAACTCCAAGATATGATTGCAAACACCATCAAAGCACAATATGACGGTCCATCACAAAGTTTCGTAGGTTACTCAAACCCGTATTCTAAGTGAATCGAAGGCTTACCGATGCCAATTGGATATCAACCACCAAAGTTTCAATAAATTGATGGAAAAGAAAATCCAAGGCAACACATTACTCATTTTGTTGAAACTTATAGTAGTGCTGGCACACACGGTGATCTTCTTGTCAAGCAGTTTGTTCACTCTTTGAAAGACAACACATTTTATCGGTATAAGGACTTGGAGTATGAATCAATTAATTGTTGAAAACAAATATAAAGTTAGTTCCTAAATTATTTCTACAGCACCCCTCATACGGTCAACATGATGGAGTTGACGATTACAAGATAAAGTAAAGATGAGCCTATAGTGGACTACATAAATCGCTGACTAACATTAAGCTTCGATTGTAAGGATCAACTCCTTGAAACTTTTACGGTTGAAGTTTGCATTCAAGGGATGCATTGGGGCCTTGTGTATATCCTTCAAGTAATTAAGCCTCCAACTTTTGAAGAATTAGCTACGTGCGCTCATGATATGGAGTTAAGCATTGCAAGTCATAGAATTGAGTCACCTATTTTTTATCCTGAGAAAGAAGTCACGAAATTCAAAGACTCGTCAGAAGATTAAATTGGAAAATCTATGGCGACAACTATAAGTTTTACGAAGGCCTCCACAAGACAAAAGTTAAAAGAAGAAACTCCAAAGCAACAAATATGAGAGGTGAAAAATCAACCAACCTTGAAGGAGTTACAATCAATGGTAAACCCTTTTCCCTAATCTGATGTTCCTAAGATTTTTTATGAGTTGCTATCCAAAGAAGTCATTGAACTCCCTGAGTCAAAGCGACCTGAAGAATCAAACAAAGTCAATGATCCTAAGTACTGCAAATTTCACTATACTGTTAGTCATCACACCACTAAATACTTTATCCTAAAGGAAAAGATTATGAAGTTAATACGAGAGGAAAAAATCATCATTAATAATAGCGATATAGTTGATGAAAAACATGTTAGCGCCGAACTGGATCATAAAAGGTTCAATTTCAAAAGTTCTACAACCCATGTGTTCTGTGGCATCATCAAAAGGTAAAGGAATCATCATGCCATAATTTGGGAGCTTTCATCCAATTAAGGTCCCCACCCTAAAGAAAAAAACAAGAAAATGCATGAAAAATGACTTCTCCAATAGCAAAAAGGGTGACACTTGGACATGGATTGCTCGCAAAATAAAAAAAATCAAAGGACTTTTAAACTCCAACTTTTAAAAGTTGATACAAGAACAAGCACAAGTCTATTTCAACCAACAGGGCAATAAATACCAAACTGGAGTGCAATAATACTTCATTGCATAGGGTTGGGAGGAATGTTACATTACAAGAATTCTTTCCCGGAATACTCATTAATGCATGACCTTAAACTGCAAGTCAAATCACTCCTAACCCGCAAGAGTCTAAACTGTGAACGACACTTCAAAAAAAAGAACAAAAAAATTAACTCATTATTATGAAGTACGACTTGATCCTTTTATTTGAGGTATGTAAGCAACTTAGAGTATCTTTTTATCCTAAGTTCAGTCATATGAGTTGAAAAAATAAAAAGGAGGATATGCTGTGACTCAAAGCTTTTAATCACCAATCCTCAAGGATGAGATGTACCATGTACTCACCCACTTAGGATAGAAAATGGAAACTCAAAACTCCTTTCTTGCGTAGCCACAAGGATTAGATGCACAGGTTGGAATATGATCTCCCCAAATCAAAAGAATAAGTTGTGCCACCTTCTTGCTCTTGAAAGGATTGAATACAGTAGTTCCAAGAGTTTTTCTCCCCAAGTCACAAGGATCATGAGATGGGCTACGTGCTTGCTTAAGATGAAATCTCATAGCTCCAAGTCTCTTTCTTGTCAAGTAGTAAGAAATTTGTGTACTAAAGGATCAACATCAATCATATGAACATTTGGTGGATTGCTTTTTTAACATCAAGATTATTTGTATTTCCTCGTAAACCTACAATGCAACAAAAAATAAAAAATAAAACCATAGTCAAATGTACTATGCTTCTTAGATCAAATTCTAACAATATGGAGCTTTATTTCAGCGGTAAAAATTTGTGTCTATAGCACAAATTATCCAAAGCACAAGTGTAGACAATAACTTGAACATTAGAAGCAAAAGAAAAATCCAAAAGCGAAGTACTTTGGCTGTGCCATGAACATGCTTTAATCGATACAATATTGTCACATCATAAGCTCTGCAGAAATATTTCGTGTATCCTTCAGTCAAGATGAAAAAAGGATTCTTAATGCAATTCTTTACTTAGTTCCTGGAACAGTTTGACACCATGTAAAAAAATCAAAGTACTGTAAAGTGAGATGCTCCATAAACCTGCATACCAAGATCTCTAAGAAGATGGGTGCTTTAAACATACTCCCTCCAACATCACAAAGAAGAGACGAGTGGTTCCAAGAAAGTATTATGGATATCTAATGCATCTTCTAAGTAATTCATACTCTTTCGGAAGCCTACGAAAGAAAAAGTTGGGAGCCTACTCTTTAGCTTGACTAACAAATAGTGGTGTCAACTGCTAGAAGTTATTATTACTACATGGTGCATTAGTTTGGATTTATGAAAATAAGGTTTCAGGGTAAATGACTTTTGATTCAACAATCAATATTGGTTTTAGCTCGGCGTGGTTGAGATGGTTCTAGCAAAATAAAGCTATTGAAAAACTTTTAGATAGCATACCTTATAGACCATTGGTACCCCTTTTTGACTCTAAGAATTTACAAGAAAATAAATGTTAAGGCAAGTTAGAAAGCAAAAAATAAAAGAGAAAAAGAAAGAAAAGTATGAAGCTTAAATGCATAGTTGGAGTCCTTTGAAGATTCTGTTTTTAAAGCAAAAGGACTCTTCATTAACTCCCAAGCCATGAAGTCTTTTCGATAAGGAAAAGACTTGTAGTACTTTGAATATTGCTAGAGTCAGACCTTCAACATATTGAGGAAGTGATGTAGCCCAAAACTTGAAGTAGAAGATAAAATTCATGAAGTGCCCAAATTTGACTTGAAATAGAGTATCACAAGATTTAGGTTGCAACTTAAAAAAGTACCTGAAAAAATACAGAATTTATCTGATAGTGGTTTTCAGGTATGGTGTAGCTCTACAAGTCTACTTTATATTGCAAAAAACTTTTTCTGATTTCGATACTTGTATGTCAAGATACAGAATTTGTCGAGACGCTGCACAATGCTAATAAAACTGGCGAACCAAGATTAGAAGACTGGTTTTGAAGTAATAACTATAATGATTTAGGTATATTATGATTTTGATTTTTGCGTGGTACATAGCTCTGTGAATATACTTTCCAATACAAAAAAGATACCTGATTCCGATACTCCTACTTCGAGATATGAAATTTAGTGTGACGCCGTGCAGAGCTGATGAAACTAGTGAACTATTAGAAGACCAATTTTGGGGAAATATCTGGGATGACTCGGGTGCAATCTGATTATGATTCCCGTGTGAGACGTAGCTCTACAAGTCTAGTTTTTAACGTAAGAAACAAGTCCCGATTTTGATATTCCTAAGTCAAGATATGAGAATTTTTGTGAGGCTTCACAAAACAAACAAAAAGTGATGAAACAGCACTAAAAGTTTGATTTTGAAAGGATAACTAGGCAGATCTAGAGAAAATATGAGAGTGGTTTTCATGTAGAACTTAGGCTCATGAGTCTAGTTTTAAACACTGTAAGCCATTCGTGATTTAGACCTCCCCATGATGCATTATGAATTTTTTTTCACAGACGCCCCAAGCTGCCTGAAAACTCAATTGTGAAAGAAAACAAAAAACGAGAAGAAGAACGTGAGTTGTATTGCAGCTCAAGATGAATTAAAACAACTTAATGGGGTAGTGATGTCCTTTTATAGACCTTGAAGGGCTCCAATTTGATTTCAAAAAGGAATTTGCTGAACAAGTTATCTTCAAGAAAGACTGGGACGTCAACGTGTCCAAAATAAGCCAAATTCCTAATCCTTTTTGAAGTGGGTAACATCATTATTCAATTCTATTAAAATTTGATATAATACTAATGCCTTAATCCTACATGATTTGGATATATTTAGTTTTAAATAGAATTTACACTCCTAATGAAGGGATTCACGTTATTCTACCCACACTATCATGACTTTGAGAAGTCAGATTTTGAAAAAATGCTCAAGTTTTAATTTGCAAAAAAAAAGAAGGAATCTTTGGTGTGTATTAATTGGTTGGCTTTTGCACGTCAATGAAAAAATTGAGACACAATGGAAGAGTTCGGCTATATTTTATTCTCGTCAAATTTGAATATTTTGCGAGGATTAGTTATACACACATACACAAAAAAAGCTCCACGAATACTTCAAATCTCATCTCCAAAAGGCCCAACAAATCATACACCTCGATGAGGCTTAAAGTAGGGGGCATCTATAGACGCGTAAAATTTATTAGATCTAATTCATATAAAATTTAAATTTAATTCATATTTTATTGGGTCTAAAATTATTTTGGGCTGTAAAAATAATAAGCTCATTTTATTCCCCGTCAAGGTCCATATCACCTTAAAACCCAAATTCATGCCACGTGTCAAGTGACATGGCATCCCAGTCAAATTAAAGATCAACATGACGAGGCCACTCATTCAAGAATATGGCAAGCCAAGTCAAGTTCAATATCCAATGAAACCTCACCAAGTGTCCCAAATGACATATTTGTGGCCAATCACAAGCAACGTTATCACACAATATTTATGATAAGCTTGAGAACTGAATGGATCAATCAAAAGAGACAAAACTGGTTATTTACACTTGAACTGCCTATCCCCTACAACTATATAAATAGGAGGATCACATAATTTTGGAGGTCATTCTGCAAGCATTGGGAAAGCTTCTGCATTGACTACACAACTCTTCAAAGAATTGACTAACGGAATTCTGCCCGGAGATCAACTGACAAAGTATTGTCTTATATTCCTGGAGATCCAAACGTATTTCTGACAGGTTCAAATCGATCAACCTACGTTCGAGAAACACACTATGGAAGGCCCTTGAATCACAAAAAAAAATTAGGAGAGAAGAATCAAGAAAACAACATAATTGTACTCACAAGATTTATTTAAATAAAATTAATCTTTTTGTTTAGTTTATTTTTGCTTGCAATTAATTTTTAGCACTATGAAAATTTATTGCGAACAGGGATGAAAGAAAAATATCAATTGACTGATTTCTTAAAGTAAAATTTTTAAGATTGTAAAAAATAAGGTATTTTTTAATACGGTAAGTATAGGTGTGTCAAAGAAAAGAGAAAATATGCCTAATTCGTTGTGCACTACTTTTTAAACGAGGGGGACACCCATTTTAAATCTGCGTGCAATTTGGTTGCATCTCGTGCGTCACTTCACAAATGTGCATTTCGTTCGTGCATGACATGTGCATCGCGTGTCAATTAAATGAACTTGATAAGCTTCAAATTCTTGGCCTTCGGGAGAATGGTTTGTGTTTGGGTGGATTATCTGATATGAAATATGCCTACTTGATGAAAATTATTTCGATACCATCCCCGCAGATTTCTTTAATCGTCTTAGCACTATTAAAGTCTTGTTTTCAGATTTGAATCCTCTAAAAATAAGAGTGGTTGGTCTTTTCCAATCGAGTTGCAAGATTCAGATCAGATAACGGTTTAACCGGTGCATAGACAATTTTCATGATTCAATACTTCAATTTTTGTGGTTGAATAATCAAAATAGTCCTGTGACTGGTTCAATCAACTTACTTGGTACTATGCATAAGCTTATGTCGTTATGGCTTCAAGACAACAATTTAAGTGGACTAATTCCTCATATAATTGGTGATTTGACTTCTTTGAAGGATCTTAGTTTTAATGAAAATCAAATCGTTGATATGATTCCACAGGGTTTGATGATCTAACTTGACTATGTTAGACTTAAATAATAATATGCTAATGGGTCCTATCCCAAAGTTTAGAATTTTTAATCTTACATATTTCTTGAATTTTTTCTTTCAGCTAACTACTCTTGGTGTCTCTTGTGCTCCTCAAATTAATGCAATTTTAGATCTTCATGATTGTTGAAATTATCAGTCAATCTTGCTTTCAAATGTCCTTGATTAGGAATAAGTTGCAATCCTAAAAGATTGGATTACGACTGTTAATCTACAAAAGAAGAACCTTGGAATCACTACTTGAAGTTCACTCAAAAGGAAATATTCTGCACGTTTTAATTTCAGTAAACTTAACAAAGCTCGAATTTCTGAGAGTGTTGGATATGGATTCTTGAGATTTCTTGAATTGTGTGGGAACTACTTCGATCCACCATTGCTAAAATTCAGATATAGTGTTAAAGTTAAAACATATGAAAATGCTAATCTTATTGCTAATGTAGGTGGGAATAGTTTGAAATTTAGACACTTTCAAAACTTATTTTGGCATTTAGACACACGTCTTGAAAAATTAGGTGTTTAGACACATTTATGACATCATCCATTCTTTCACCCAACCTACCACATAAGTTTTAAACTTTACACTTTAGTCCCCCATCTCAACCATTTAATATTTAATATTTCCCACCTTTTTTTATATTTCCACCATTTTTCATATTTTTTCTATTTTAATTTAGAAAATTGTCCAAGATGCCACCAATAGAAGCTCCCTTTTTCACCAATAATTTCTGATTCCGACCACTTTTTTGATGAAAAATTATTCATCACAACTGAAAATCTCCATTCTACATCGTTGCCTCCATTGTTGTTCAATCCTTTTTGAAAAAAATGCAAAAAAAAATTTTCACCATCTCTACTAGCTCGAAAATCTTTCCAAATCCGCTCAATACCTCGTTATTAGATATATTTCAGTAGTTTAGAAGTCCTACACATATATTTTTCTATCCCAGAGCTAGGAGGGCAACGATTATATCAAAAATCAGACGATTCGCGTCTTTGTACGGACGTATTCATACCAGTGATCGACCATTCATCGACCATCTATAGACCTAAACCTTGATCTATTATCAATTTGTGTGGTCTATTATGACAGTAGCTGAGGTAGTTGTCGTGGGTGGTAATTATGTGGGTGTGTGGGAGGAGGTTCCCAACTGTTGGAGGTGGAAATCATCTACCAAGAAGACAGTTCCCATCCCGCTGCGTCGCAATGGATCGTACGACGACATGGTTCGAAGCATAATTGAGAGCGGAGAATTAGAATGCGAGCCAAAGAACATTGTGATTAGGTATGTAATGAATGGGCAGGGTAAAATACATCCCACGTTCATAAATAATGATCGACATGTGTCGTTATACATGTTAGATGTCACTGTCGATGGCTCTACGCCATTATTGAGGATAAATGTCATTCCGAGGTCTCCTACAATCCCGCCACCACAGCCGATAATCGATGAACATGATACATTTGTAGATGAAGTTTGGATGGTTATCCAATAGATTCGGAAGATGATTCAATGGAATTGAAAGATTCAATTTTCTCTGAAGAAGGGAGAGAAGAGTATGAATTGGGAGCATAAACCAACCACACCTTCTCCAACGAAATTAATTTTCAGGTAAATCAAACATTTAGCAGTAAAAAGGTGCTGAAATTATTGTTGGACGTAGCAGCTGCGAGAAATTCTTTTGATTATGCTATATTGAAGAGCTATAGCAAATTCCTCAAGGTGAAATATGTTTGTCCTAGCTGCGGGTGGGTGTTACAGGAAAAGACATGTGAATACACAGACAGGTTCGTCATCTATAAATACGTCAGCGATCATAATTGCGGCGTCGAATACGCCACCCGCTGTCATAGGAAAATCTCATCTAAAGTTATTGCATCGCTGTGTGTAAACATGTATCGCGAAGGAAAGGGTTTGGACACTAGCGAGATTCGGAGGATCGTGTTCAAGAACTTGAAAAGTAGACCAAGCTATTGAAAATATTGGCTGGGGGTGTGATTGCCAAGGAAATGGTTCTAAGGACAGCGGAGCATGGGTATCGCTACCTGCCCGTTTTTTTGTACATGATCGACGCTCTTAATGTTGGCACTACCTATTCCATCATGGTAAACAAGGTCGATTGTAGGTTTATGTACTAGTTTTTATTGTTGGGCCCTTGTATTAAGTGATTCGCACATATGAGAAAGGTTATTGCGGTAGACGACACTCATTTATACGGCAAGTACGAGGGGGTGCTGCTAAGCACGATTGAACAGGATACGGAGAACCATATTTATCCCATTGCCTTTTGCGTCGTTGACAAGGAGAATGATGCGTCTTGGATGTTCTTCTTTAAGAAACTAAAGTCTATTGTGGTCGATGGACCATATTTGTACTTTATCTCCTATAGGCACAAGAGCATCGCCAATGGTATCGCGAAGGCATACAACCATGCTCATCATGGGTACTATATGAGACACCTAGGTGAAAATCTCCGGGTAAATTACCACTATGGAGAACACCTCTATCTATTCTACAATGCGGCAGAGGCATATTCTCCCAAGGAGTTTAGCGATCATTTTGTGGAATTCAAGAACTACTATCTCGAGGCAGCCTTTTTCCTCGAGCATGAGCTTGGTTTTAAGAAATGGAGCAGAGCATATTTTCCCGGCAATAGGTTAGACGTGATGACCACAAATATTACCGAGTTGGTGAACGCTATGTTGATTGTTGAAAGGGAGTACCCTGTGGCATCCATATTCAATTCGATTGCCAAGAGGTTTGGTGTAATATTTAGGGAGAGGCGTGCCTACATCCTCAAATATAAGGATAACAAATTTGTTCCTGCCACCGAAAAGATCTTAAGAGACAATATGACCGAGGGCAACTCCTTCTATGTGGAGAAAATAAGCGGGGATGAAAGGCAATACACTGTGTTTGGAAGTGGCTATACGACCAAAGTCGCCCTACTGGAAAGGTCTTGTTCTTGTAGGAAGTTTGACCTGGTCAAAATACCATGCGATCACGTGATGGTCGCTTTGCGATAGAAGCATGGTAAATATTATGGTTTGAGAGTCTATGATTACTCTTCGCCCCTGTATAAAGTGGAAGAGTACCTCCTTGCGTATTTGGAATCAATTAATGTTGTCCCTTTGGAGTCCGAATGGCGCGTGCCACAAGAATTGCTAGACGTGAGCATCATTCCACCTCTCGTGGTCACCAAGCTCAAAAGGAATAAAAGAAAATGCGTTAAGGGCGTTGGCGAGACTTTCAAGTCAAAGATGAGGAACAAGTGTTCATTTTGCAAGAGACCTGGGCACAAGAGAGCCACTTGTAACAACAACAAATCGTAGTTAGTCTTGTATGAATTTGTGTTTTTGTAAGTCATGGCAGTGTATATGTTTTGACAACCCTTCAGTTGTCTGATTAATGCCAGATTTATTGACTGCACTTTGTGTCTATTATCAACCTTTTAAAGTATTGCATATATTGTGTGTCCGGTCTATTACTTTTATTCTTTATTTAGCACATGGTTTATTATTGATCCCACATTTGGTCTATTAAAAACCCTAAATATTCAAAGGGACAGATGAAAAATTGAGCATTTATTACACATCAAAAAAGTTGTTGCACGTCCAATCACACATTACATCGATTAGATATACGCTACCTATCTTTGATTTCCACCATTCACACGTCTATCAACCAAAGGGCGGGAAGACCAAAGGGTTCTATTTTGGTCTATATAAAACCCATCTACTGCACCCAAAATTCATGTTCATCAACTCAAAAACAGATTAAATTGACAAGATTCCAGGCATTCCTTTGAGACCAAGAAGGAGGATCAACCGTAACTACGACCTTCTTCTCCTCCATAACGACTTCAACCGCCTCTTCTATGCACTGGGCAGGACCGGGAGCATGTCCACCGCGAACTTTGGTGGATTGCCTATTTTTACGGGCGATTGTGGAGCGGCTCAACATGGAGCCAGAGGAGATGATCACCCCCCCTCCCCACTATCCCCTTAGTTTTAAGTTTTTATGTCTGTTTTTTTTTTGTTTTAATGTCATTGCAATAGGAAGCTTTCATGGTTAGGTTTATGTTAGATGAAAGCCTCTTTATTTTGTAGTTTTTGCTATAAATATGAGTTTACCATTGCAATGAAGAATGAATGAATGAAATATGTTGGTTTTTCCTATATTTGTGTTTGTTTAAATTTCTGCAATTTTAGACTCATCTGAATTTTTGTACGATTTCCTCTATTAGAACATGAATCAAACAGTTGTGAATTAATGAAAAATTATGTTTTGTTTCCTGCATTTGTCTCCACTGTAATTTTGGGAAAATTAATTTCTGATGTTAGAAGATGAATCAAAGGGTTGTGAGATGTGAATTTAATTCTTGGTTAATTCTTGTTTCTAGTTTAATTCTTGTTTCCTGCATTTTCGCTAGTGTAATTTTATATTTTTTTCCTTTTTATAATTTTTGCATGAGATCAAGGTAGAAGATGAACGGGATAGTTTTCAGACTTCAAATTAATTCATATACGCCAATGGAAAACTAATTTGATCTATCTGCAATTATGTTAATTTATAAAAAATTAAATGAAAAGTCGATGATGTTTATTCGATACTTATCTCAATGTCCATGCTCGAACAAATACATACTAGAAGAATTAAATAATACCGCGTCATCGATTGTGTTCAGTAAATTTCATAAACTGTAAGCCTTATCAATAGTATACAGTATTGGTTTATTGCCCTTAGTAGCATATTTGAAAAATAAAAGAAATAATTAATTAATAAAATAATAAATAATTGGATTTTATGCAATTAAAAGAGCTTGAACACGTCATGTGATAGTATGAGGGTCCACATAAATTGGATAAGGTGATCAATGATGTGTGAGGATGGATAGTAGATGAACAAATGAATTCCTCACAACATACTTGTGCTTTGGTAAACATTGCCCTAAGGATGTTGGTTGTTCAACCACAACTCATCACCTCACATCTTGTTTCACCACTTTCAATTTATGTGGACTCTCATACGATCACATGACTTATTTAGGCTCATTCGATTGCATAAAATACAATTACTTATTATTTTATTAATTAAATAATCCTTTTCAAAATATGTGCTAGTCAAGGTCTATAAATATGTGTCATAGTCTAGTGCATGTATTAATGAAGTTGTACAAAATCTATGCTAGACTATGCTTAGTTTTGTCCTCGACTTGATATAGTCTAGCATAGACTCTTAACTACTTCCACAAATAAATCACTAGACTGTGCTACATATTCATAGACCATAACTAGTACATATTTTGAGAAGGATTAATTAATTAGTAGAATAATAAGTAATTAAATTTTATGCAATCGAATGAGCCTAAACAAGTCATGTGATCATATGAGAGTCCACATAAATAGAAAGTGGTGATCAAAGACGTGAGGTGATGAGTTATGGTTGAACAAATGAATAATCCACAACATACTTGTGCGTTGGTTAAACATTTCCCCAAGAATTTTTATTGTTCATGCACTACCCATCCTCACACATCATTGATCACCTTATCCAATTTATATGGACTCTCATACGATCACATGACTTGTTCAAGATCCTTTAATTGCATAAAATGCAATTATCTATTATTTTATTGATTAAAAAATTCTTCTCAAAATATGTGCTAGTTATAGTCTATGAATATGTAGCACAGTCTAGTGCGGTTATTAAGGAATTAACTCTTAGTATATGCGAGACTGTATATCTATTCGGTGAAGTATTTACCAAAAAACTGAGAAGACATCGATTATAAATAAGGTCTATGAAACAAGACCAACAGTAAAAAAAATGAAAATGTCAGATTTTTACAACGGTCATAAAGTACACATCAAATCAACACCCAATGGTAATATCTCACTTTTTTTCTATAAAAGGAAGACTATTTTTGTGTTTACACTCTCATTTTTTGGGCTTTAATTTTTGTTAACAACTATAATGTCTCAAGCATTCCAAAAATCAAATGCAAAAGTTTCCTACATATTTCACTGTGGCAATCCAGCTGTTTTTAGGACGTCACGCACCGATTCAAATCCAGGTCAAAAATTCTTTAATTGTGCGGTTGGAAAGGATAATGGCGGATGCTCTTTTTTTAAGTGGCTTGAAGAAGACTCACCGAAGAGCAGCCCATCGACATCAAATTTTCGAGGCGCTTTCAAGTTTCATATACTCCAAAGGCTTCGGAAATTCGAAGAAAATAGAGATCTACTCATGATATTGCTAAAAGAAGTCGAAGAGCAAATGAATTACTTGAAAGGATCGCTAAAAGAAGTCGAAATGGAGAAGGATCAAGTAAAGCAAAGGCAAATTTTGGCCGAGGAAAAAGAAAAAGGCCTAAAAAATTTATTGTATGGTTTGTTATTGTTGTTGGCTTTCTGGAAAGGTGTAATAGGGGTATAGAAAACTGAATAAATAGACGTAAGATTTCTTAAATCAATTCTTGGTATAATCTATAATTAATAGAGAATTATGTCAATGTCTTTTATCATTGACCTCTATAAATCATGATAGTTACGGTAAGTAAATATATGAATTACTCAATCGATTGTATGTTAAGCCTGTAAATTATAGAAAATAACTTCTATTATGTTTCCAATCAACCACTATAAATTAGGACAACAGCTGAACTGGTAACGCAATGCAGCCAGCTGTTTAATCTAACGAGATAATGGAATAACTGAACAATATTTCATCAGTAAATGCTATCATTGACATGTCAAATATATGTAATTCAATTATCCATAAAGAACAAATCACTAAAAAAAACATGTGAAATATATGCAATTGAATTATCCATAAAGAACAAATAACTAAAAAAAAAATCATTAAGTAAATTGTTTGTACCAAATAGACAAAGCTACTTATTGTCTTGATTGAGTTCCGCAACAATGCCCATCATATCCACTTCTTTTTCTTCCTGTTTTTTCTTCTCTTCTTCAACTTCTTTCTTCTCATTTTCCTTTTCTTCTTCTTCTGTCGATTCCTTCTCTTCTTCAATATTTTCAACCTCCTATTCGACTACTAATTATTCTTCAACTACCTTCTCGTTTTTGTCTTCTTATTCTTTTGATTTCTTTTCACCATCTTCTTTTATTTTCTCCTCATTTTCTTCTTATGCTTCAACTATCATCTCCTTATCTTTTTCTTCTTCTTCTTCTTCTTCTTCTTCATCTGCTGCTTCATCTGCTTCTTCTTCTTCTTCATCTGCTACATTCTCCTCTTCCATTTTTTCTTCTTTTTTTTCTTCTTTACTTTTTTTCATCTGTTGCAGGCATATCCATCACTACGACTGCAAGTTCTTCATGTGAAATATATGTAATTCAATTATCCATAAAGAACAAATAACTAAAAAAAATAAATCATTAAGAAAATTATTTGTTCCAAATACGCAAAGCTACTTATTGTCTTGATTGAGTTCCGCAACAATGCCCATCATATCCACTTCTTTTTCTTCCTATTTTTTCTCCTTTTCTTAAACTTCTTTCTTCTCATTTTCCTTCTCTTCTTCTTCTTCTGCCGATTTCTTCTCTTCTTCAATATTTTGAACCTCCTGTTCGGCTACTAATTCTTCTTCAACTACCTTCTCATTTTGTCTTCTTATTCTTTTGATTTCTTTTCACCATCTTCTTTTGTTTTCTCCTTATTTTCTTCTTCTGCTTCAACTGTCACCTCCTCCTCCTCCTCCTCCTCCTCCTCTTCTTCTTCTTCTTCTTCTTCTTCTTCTTCTTCTTCATCTGTTGCTTCTTCTTCATCTGCTGCATTCTCCTCTTATATTTTTTCTTTTTTTTTCTCTTCTTTACTTTTTCATCTATTGCAGCCATGTTTGTCACTGCGATTGCAAGTTCTTCAAGGTTTACTTGATGCCGGCTAAGAGGGGGGTTGTCGAGGTGCACTGTATTGTTTTGAAAAGATAACTGAATATATGTAACAAAATTAAATTGGAAGAGCAAAAAATAAACTAATTTACCTTCTTTTTATTCTTCTTGATTCTCCTCAGCCTCTCATCTCAAACAAAAGAAGCAATGTCCAGTAGACTTTTCTCGAGCAAAGCAATGCACTCGCATAGGTCATCGTCATTAGATACGTCTGGTGAAGTTTTGAGTCCACTTGACCCAGCATGATCAGAAGTGCGTGGTGGACTTGGAACATAATGGTGGCCACCCAATTCTTTTTCTTCGTCCGCGACCTCCGCTGATGAAGTTAGGAAAGTCATGCCTTTTAGCTGCGCCTTCAATGCATCGATGGACGTATTCTTAACTTTATCCATATATGGCTTAAAATTTTTCATGTATCTCTTCTCCATCTCACGGACAGTAGGGGTAAGGTACGAGTGTACAATCTATAAAAAAAAATAAAAATAAATTACAAGATATTCGCTAATATAATAATATTAGTATCATATCATAATAAGTATAATTTTACCTTTGTGTTTTTTTCTTTGTACTTAAATGGGTCGCTTTCCATTATGTTATCGCACTTTGGCGTGTGCCATCGAAGAAAACGGGGAATGGGCAGAGAAGAATCCAATGACTTACCGGCGTACCTTCCCAGATGAGGAAAGGCCTCATATATCCAAACCCGTAATCAATAGAAGCACAAGTAAGTATAGAATGTCTATGTATTCCTACATAAATATGTAGGAGTCTATAATAAATCAATAGGCCGGTTGATTATAAGTACCAGAAACGCCCAGGGAAAGCTAAATAACGTGTATGATGTATTGTTCCTCTTGACAAAAGCTTCTTTCTACTTGGTCAGATCAGTTTTTTTTTTTCAGATAGCTCAAGGTTAGCTCAAAGGACTCTTTTCCCCATGGATACCCCTTAAAGAAATCTAAATCAACTGCCATCTTGATGTGGTCCAAATCCACCTTCTTTGACGGGTCCTTTGCCAGTAGCATTGCGTGCACAAACCAAACCATAACACACTTCAACTTTTGTTGATTATTCAGCCTATTACCTTTCATCAGGCTAATCAACTTTGCAGCAGTAATGCTCTTGTTCTTCTTCACCTTAAAATGAAAGTTTTCTCCATTTTGGAGGACTTTGTTCATTTTTGATTCACGGGGATATACTGAACAATGCAGCCCCGTAATCAAAGCAAATTCCTTTAAGACAAAACAAGCTAGCTTACCGTTCACATAAAACCAAATTTCATGTAGTTTTTTTTTATCTTTTATACGTCGCAGCAACATATAATGAACCATCTGTCTAGTAAACTTAAAATATTCCAGAATATACCTCAAGTGTCCAAAACATATCTTCTTAAAATCACAATACAACTTTTGTTCAACAAGAACTCGTCTAAACCCTCAATACACTGCCATTCTTGCTCTTATAGAAATCTTTGCAGGAAAAGAGCCAAGATCATCCATCTAGGTTGTTAGGCCGTACGACTCAATGGAGATATCTCTCGCACAAATTGGCAAGGATAGGGGATCCTCCTCCCCGTCTCTGCTATCTCACCTATCCTCACCGTCCCCGCTATCACTTTTACCTTCTTCTTCACTTTTACCTTCGCTATCCTCAGCATCCTCACTCTCGTGTGTACTACTTTCATCATATTTACAAATATCGGCAAGGATTCTTGATTCAATTTCCGACTCCGATTCATCGACTATGGAGTTTTTTATCTTGGAAGTTTTCAAAATTTCTTTAGATTTTCGCTTCCTGCTGGTAGAAGCAATGGAAGCAGGCCTTTTAATCGCTCTATGAACTCTTCTCACCATTTATGTCTACAGCAAAAAATGAATCTATAATGGTCGATTTATCGACTACTGGTCTATTAAAAAAATGAACAAATGCAGGAAAAATAAATCTGCACTGGTCGATATATCGACCACTGGTCTATTAAGAAAAACGACAAAACGCCTCACATCAAACATGCAATTCAAGTTTCAACATTGGTAGTGCAATTCACAACAACAAGAACACCATTAAAATGGGTCCAATTCAGTACAAAAAATTCAAAATCAAATGCAATATAACTACAAAAATTAAAAAAATTTCTAATCATTATCCAAAGCAAAACTCGATTAAACATGCGAAATCGACAATGTTAACTAAAAACACTCAAACTTTGACTAATTCAATGAAGAACAGTGCAATTTTTGTCAAAATCGAAGAACCCCAACACAAAGCATCATCGAAAAAAATTACTAAAATGGATCTAAACTGATTGGGAAAGAAAATTACAACTTACTTGAGCAAGAGAAATTGAAAAATTTTGTCAAAGGAAGCAAGAATCAACCGATTTTTTTATTCGAAAAAATAGGAACCAAAATCAGGAGAAGGAAGGTTTTGAGGTGAGAGAAATGTGTAATTGAAAATATTAAATAATTTTAATAAATATTTTTAAAATGAAAAAATATAAAAAGGGACCATGTTGTAGTTTTTAAAAAGTTTTACATTTTCCCCTAGTTTTAAAAATATTAAAGGAACATATGACCCCACAACTCTGGCCCACTTTTTACCTTTTTCAAGATCTAACCCTAAAAAATAAATTAAAAAAAAATTTAATGTCTATGAATCAAAATATGTTTTGAAAGTGAGTAGGAATCAAAATTGTCTCATGTAGGTGTGGCAGCTACCAAAGAGCAGACCACATCAGAGAACCATGAGAAAATCTTGCTCTTAATTCTTCTTCCACCTTTTTGAATTTAAAGAGAAGGAAAAAAAAAAAGAGAAGGATGCAATTACTAATTGTTTATTCGGATACACAATCTCTATGTTTATACACTACACTTCAACACAAGTTCAAGAATATTTAAAGAACAATAATAAAGTTTTTAACACCTTCAACACAAGTTTAACATGAACTATCAAAGAAGTATGTTATCAAAAAGAAACAAGATGAAGTAAAAACAGAACCAAGTCCTCCGATTTCACGGAATGCTCTTAAGGAATTAATTTACCTCAAGTACTCGAGGTTGCGAAATTTTTTCTTCAGGATAAAATGA
Source organism: Capsicum annuum (assembly GCF_002878395.1). Lineage (NCBI taxonomy): Eukaryota > Viridiplantae > Streptophyta > Magnoliopsida > Solanales > Solanaceae > Capsicum > Capsicum annuum. Next base: position 29,701,501 of record NC_061114.1, read on the forward strand.
CTCACAATCTGAATGTAGCGGTACCTCAAACCTTCAGATTCTTCAAACACACTCAACGGTTGATGATCACAAAGAGTTTTTGGAAGTAGAAGAGTGGAGAAATATTTTCGGCCGAAGCCGAAGCCAAGCGAGCGATGATGGCGCGAGGCACCTCTTGGTTCTTGCCTCACTATCCACTTGAAGGAGTGTTTCTTAATAAAAACACAATAAAGTCGCTTTCTCCCACCAATGTCGGACAAATAGACTTTCATTTAGTGAGTACCCTTTCCTTTTTAAGTGTAAGCTCACTTTCCCTCCAAAAATTCTCTTCATTTTCTATTCACACATCCTATTAAACCCAACACTATTGTTGTCCACCCCAAAGAGCCATATGATAGAGACTACACCATTAACCCTTGCCATCTTAAACCCAGAACCTTCGAAGGATAACCAAGAATTTTACACTAGAGAATGAGCTTAGCGTAGGATGTTTTTACTTTTATCCACAAAAACAAATTATGTGTACATCTCAGGTGTCACACGTCCATTTTGTGTGCCATACGGACATCTCGTATCAATTAATAATAATTTTTGTTGAAAAAAGCACATATTTATTGTTAATCATCTGAAGAAATTACTACTAGTTCAAAATGATGGGAGGATGATTCTATTTCAATGATTTGATATAAACTCAAAATTATTGAACATTACGTTTAAACTTATATCTGAAAATAGAACAATCATAAACAAAAGTGGTGGTTAAACTTAACCATTTTGCTGATATGATATCGGATAATTTTCGTGATTCATTATTCAAGATTTGGTGGTTGAATAATCAAAATAGTCATGGTTTGACTAGTTCAATCAACTTAATTGGTACTATGCACAACGTACGCTATTGTGGGAGCAACAAATTTAGTGGACCAATTCTGGATATAATTGGAGATTTGACTTCTTTGAAGGATCTTAATTTTATTGGAAATCAATTTCTTGATCTAATTCCACAAGGTTAAATATATCTTGACTATGTTAGACTTGAACACTAGTATGCTAATAGGTTCATATCCCGAAGTTTAGAATTGCTAATGCTACATATTTCTTCAATTCTTTCCGTTAGCTAACTTTTGGTTTTCCTTCTGCTCCCCAGGTTAATGCACTTTTGGAATGTTTTGATGGTTGGAGTTATCTAGCCAATCTTACTTTCAAAATGGTCTGGTAATGACCTATTATAACATCAATGCGATCCATTATTCATGTGTGTAACGCAAAAAATAGGCTTAAGTCATCGATAGACCTCTAAACTTGTTTCAAAATTTCACTTGAATTCTTTAACTCAGACTCGTACCTATTGAACACTTATACTGTTCAAAACTTGTACCTATTGAACGCTTTTTGCTGACATGGTACCATAAGTGCAATACACATTTTAGACGCATGTGAAGCCAAAAAGTTAATTCACAAAGGCAATTAAAAAGTGACACATCAACAAAATAACAAAGCCAAACATGAAAATTTATTTTTTTTAAAATAAAATCCTTTCATAGTCTTCCCCAATTTTTCACTTCCGAACATCAAATTCAAAATTAAAATCTTATGTCGTCGTTATTTTGGCCGAAAAAGCACCAATTAAATCAAGTTTCTCAGTCAAAGAAGAAAAAAATTATAATATTTGACTGGCAACGATTTCTATTAAGGTTGTTATTTTTCTGGTGACACACCATTTTTCGGTGACACATCATTTTTTCCGGCGCTATTAATACGAATTTGAAGTTTTTTTTTTAAAATTGTTAAAGAAATTGAACCTTTAAAAAGCACCAAAGAAGAAGAAGGATAAAATTGTAACAACTCGATGGTTGAATTGATATATAAACTAGGTTGCAGCGGTTCCAATGGTGTTCTACCACCCTAGTGTTAAGATTTTTGTCCTGATTTTCTTACCAAAATTGAGTTTTAATTTTTTATTGAAGAAAAATAAAAGTAGTACCATAATTACTTTTATTTTTCCTTAAATGAAAATATAAAACTTTTCCATATTTGACAAACCTCTTTCTTGGAGGAAATGCTTTGGATATCTATAAATAGAAGACCCCCTTCTCATACCATAACACAATAGTATCCACAATGTAGTCATTAAAGAGATTTGTTAGGGGGAGATTTTCTCTCAATAGGTTTTATATTTTTCAATATTTGTTTTCATACGTAGGTCGTGTGACAAAAATATCAATAATATGTTTTTTAATATTATGTTTTTCTTCGTCATCTAATTTATCATCTCTATGATTTGCAAACTTTAAGCTTTTGCATAATGCCTTCTCGATTTCAAACCCAACAAGTGGTATCAGGGCCTATGGTTCAAAGGTCCGATGGTTCAGATTGATTGCATGTTGAGATTAAAGTTGTAACCAATTTGATGATAGTAAAGATATTTTAACAAAATAAAACTACATGTGGAGACAATTGTCAATCATATTTTCAATAATCCTGTTGTTACATATTTGAAAATAAAGCTCTCTTTTAACCCTGCAAATGATTCATATTTTTAACCCGAAAGAGCTCATATATTTTTAACCCAAAAGCTTTATTTTTTTTAAGCATGTCAAGCAGCAATGATGAAGATTATGTGAAGAACAAAGATCAAAGATGTGAAAAAGGTGGATCAAGTAAAAAAATCAAGCTAAAAAGGGGAGATTTGTTAGGGTTTTTGTCCTGATTTTCTCACCAAAATTGATTTTTAATTTTCTATTGAAGAAAAATAAAAGTAATAACATAATTACTTTTATTTTTCCTTAAATGAAAATATAATTTTTTTTCATATTTGGCAAGCCTCTTTCTTGGAGAAAAGGTTTTGAACATCTATAAATAGAAAACCTCTTTCTCATACCATAACACAATAGTATCCACAATATAGTCATTAAAGAGTTTTGTTTAGGGGGAAATTTTCTCCCAATAGGTTTTATATTTTTCAATATTAGTTTTCATACGTAGGTCGTGTGACAGAAATATCAATAATATGTTTTTTAATATTATGTTTTTCTTCGTCATCTAATTTATCATCTCTATGATTTGCAAACTTTAAACTTCTGCATGACGTCTTCTCGATTTCGAACCCAACACAAGCCACCATGCCTTTTTCTTTCTTCGCAATCTCTTCTACCAAATTAAATCCGAGCATATATCAAATTCAAAATTAAGAACAAAATAAATTTAAAAAGAAGAGAAAAATTGAAAAAAAAAAAAAAAAGATCTAAAATGAGGAAGAAGATGAAGTAAGAATAGAGAAAAAGATAAGAATGTCACTAGATAGGGAGGGGGTGGGGGTGGATTTTTTTTAAAAGAAAAAAAAATTCTGAACTTATAATTAGTAGTTTAATGGGAATCCCTAGTTTATTTGAGGTGAAGATCGAAGATGAGTGAAGAAGACAAAGCATTGTCATTTTTTTAAATTTAAAAATAACTTTCGTTTTTATGTTGCTATAATATATTTTAAGATATTTTTTTCGGATCCACACGATACGTGTCACTGTTTAATTCATTAGATTGTCATGTCACCGAAAGTGTATTGCATGCATTTTATCTTTTTTAGCTTATTGTCAAAAATATGTTTAAGTGGTTCATATTCAGAGGAGTAGAGGTGATTAATAGGGGACAAGGGTGAGTTGAGCGGTCCAAGTGAAATTTCAAAATAAGTTTAAAAACCTATTGATGACATAAGCCCAAAATATAAAAAGAAAAATACTTACGTTTCAGAGAAGTCATACACTTCTACATTACAAAAAAATAAACTAAACATACCTCATTTAGAATGTGAATTCTATAACGTGTGTAATGAATTTTTAATGTCAATGCTCACAATCAGTTTTTCAAATCCACTCATCCTTTTCACTTTCAATATCCTATATAAGGCATATCTATGTAGAACAAAAAATACACACAACAAAGAAAAAAAGAAAACATCTTCCTCCTTCCTTCTTTTTCTTGATTTATTTTGGGTAACTAGTTTGAACAATTTTCAAACTTTCAGTCACGAGTGCACGTATTTCGAAGTAGCTATGAAATTTTTAAAAGCAACCAACTAGAAGAATTTATGCCAAGGTCGGGTCAAAATCACTTTCAAGCAGCAACTTATCACGACATAGTTTGTGATTTCTCTAATTTAATTATTTCCACTTCTGTAAACACTCAATTTTGTCCCTCCCAAAAAACTAATTCATCCATTTTTACCTCGCGTTATCATACACCCTCACCCATATGACTATATCCCACAAAAATACAAAAATAACAAAATTTCAATAAATCTCTAACAAATTAAATCTCTAATATATTCCCTTATCCTAACAAACTTTATCCTAACTAAGGATGTTCATGGTTTGGTTTTTAATCAAACCGAACCGCGATCCAAACCAAATCGATTAATAAAACCGATATTTGGTTAGGTTTGGTTTGATTTTGAATTTTAAAAAATCGATACTAATTTGGTTTGGTTTGGTTTTACTCTAAAATAATAGACAAAGTAACCAAACCGAACCAATATATATATATAATATAATTATTTATGTATTATTCATAAATATAATATAAATATTTGTTATATTTTATATTTTAATCATGATTTAACTTTAATCGTAACACATTAAGTCATTTCTTCATCTAGTTGATAGTACCTTATGAGATTCTAAGTGAATTTCGCACTTTGAATGACAAATGATACTAATTGTGAAAATAATATCTTGTTGTATATTGAAATTTATAACTGAGATTCATTTGACTATAGACTATCATTACTTTTAACTTTCTTTTTGAACCTTGTTAAGCAAGAAGTTTATGTGTTCACCTTTTGAGGTATTTATCATTTCATTCTATTTAATGTAGTTTTAAAATATTTTTTTAGAAGCATTCATATGGTGTTGTTCATAGCTTTACCGAAGTATAACACTCAGTTGACATCTTAGTTTCAAGGTTGAGATACAACACTCGATTAACATCTCATATGTTAGATTGGATTTGTGTTTTTTTTTTAATTTTCAACTTTTATCATTAGCTACAGTTATAAACCGAAAAAACTGAACCAAACCGAACTAAACCGACAAGAACCAAACCGACGATTATTTTTTTGTTTGGTTTAGTTTAGTTTTAGAAATTTAAAAATCGATTAAGTTGGTTTGGTTATGATTTTAACCAATAATTGACCCAAACCGACCATGAATACCCCTAATACTAACCAACTCACCCACCTACCCTACTTCACTACCCCACCCTAATCTCACAACACACTATTTACACACACCTCACCATAACAGTGGGCCCCATGGGAATCTGCTACACAAATACACTCACAATACACCACTCACGGGGGGACTTCTCCATTTTTCAATCCTCACAATATACAGATAACATTACGCACACAGCAACACATACATATCCATATTTGCTTCTTCTTCACCAGGGCACATACACAGAAATCACTACACCTCACTGGAATTTCACATGCACATAACACACTCATTCACACAGCTAAAAATCACAACATCACACACAGATGCTCATCGATAGAAGCACACACACACTATTTTGTTCCACTCACAGAAACTCACCATCTACACACTTGCCTCACCGGATTCACGACACACACAGTGAGATCGAGAGAAGAAAAACAGGGGAATTTGGGAAATACAGTGGAGAAAAAAAAGAGAATAGAGGAGAGAAAACCGAGAGAGTGAGATAGATCGAGAGAGAGGCCGGAGAACACTGTTCCGGCGATTTGTCGTTCACCGGAAAACTCGGCTAAACTCTGAAAAGCGCCCACCACTGGAGCACCCGCGATCTTACAGCTCAAAACCACCAAACCCGACCCCCCCCCCGTTCCACTTCCGGCGTGACCGATCGGAGAAGACACCAAAACAGTCTTGTTGTGTGGGTTTAGATGTGGTTAATTCTTATTGTCGTGGTTTTTGTCTCGAATTAGAGAAAAATGGGAGGGGGTTGGATAGATTAGTCGAGTTGCGGGTTCGAATTGGTAAAAGTAGAGCGAAAAAGGGTATATCGAGATTGACATTGTTCGTTATTGAGGTTTAAATCGAGGTATTTCGATTGTGGTTCTATCTCCGATATATTAAAATCGACATTTGAGGTTCAATTCTTTGACTCTCTCTATTTGTTTTGTTTCGATTTGGTATATTGATGTTATGATTGTGGGTTGTTGGTTGGTGATTAGATGAACTTGTTGATATTTGATATTGTCTATCCCTGAGTAATTAATCATGACATGAATTTGATGTTGGCATGTGTTTAGAATATCGCTTCGTGTAAAAAATTGCCAGAATAAAAAAATTTAAGGAGGGATTGATCTTTGATAAGTTGAATGTTGATTATTTTTGATTCGTTGTTGAATATTGTTGAAATTGATAGTATCATGTTTTAGATCGTTAAATGGGTAGGCAAATTGTAAAAATGGAAGATGGTGATTTGTTGAATGTGTGAATGTTTGTTGAATGATTCTTTGTATTTTAACGCATAAAATTGAGAAAATGTATTTATTTTACCGGGGAATGCCCCGAGGTCTTATGTACTTATTCACCGGAGAATGTCCCGAGGTATCTTGTACTTGGAGGACATTCGCAATAAAGGGTCGGGGCATCGGGTAAAGCATTAGAGCGTAGTTTAGGATTAACGTAGGTTAGCATAGGTTTACATTTCCGTATTTTTTTTGGACTGTATAATTGGTTTGGACATTATATTTTTGGGATTCGTTTTGTTTGTTATTTGTTTGATTGTTTTGTGTGATTTATACATTCGTAGTGTCAAGTTAGCCGATCTTCTCCACCAAACGATCGTGGTCGAACCATGGGACCGAGGGGTGCCTAACACTTTCCCCTCGGTCAACAGAATTCCTTAGCCAGAATCTCTGTTTGCAAACCAATTTAAAGAGTCAAATTGTTTTGAAAAGAATTTTTAAATGGTGACTTGGCACACCGGATTATGCCAAGTGGCAACTCTGAGTTTAAATGTAATAAGTCCTTTTCAAAATAAATTTTCATTTTTATTTTAT
>NC_061114.1:29711524-29946432 GCF_002878395.1 Capsicum annuum
TTCCGGATAGTGTAAAACTCATTGCATACGAAAATGCTTGTCTTGTTGCTAATGTTACTGTGGCGGCTACCAAACCGTGATCATCATAGTTGTGAGTGCAATTTCTGTTGTCTTAATTCTTACTGCCCTTTTTGGTTTTAAAGCGCAGGAGAAAACGAGACAAGGACTCGATAACCATTGTTATCCACCCCAAAGAGCCACTTGATCAAGATAAAATTATTAACCTTGCCATTTCAACCCATGACCTTCGAAGGCTAACCAATAATTTTACCCTAGGGAATGAGCTCAACGGAGGATGTATTTACTTTTATGCACAAAAATTAGCTAGCCGAATGTTTGTTGGAAAAATAATTCTTATATCTCAAAAAAAAACACAAAAACTTAAGTGTTGTGAGAATACTTTGAATGCTACCACTTTCAAAACTTATTTTAAGGGTTAGACATCAATTTTTTTTTGATTTATTTTTTAGGATTAGGTCTTGAAAAAGGTAAAAAGTGGCCCAGGATTGTGGGGTCATGAGTTTCTTTAGCATTTTGAAAACTTTAAAAAAAATACAACATGGTCCTTTTTTATATTTATTCATTTTCAAAATATTTATTAAAATCATTTAATATTTTCAACTACATTTCTCTCTCCTCAAAACCTCTTCTTCTTCCATTATTTTTCATATTGTTCGAAAATTTTTTTTTGCTCGATTCTTGCTTTTCAAGTCAAAATTTTTCAGTTTCTCTTGCTCAGGTAAGTTTAAGTTTCTTCCCCGATCTGTTTTAGATCCATTTTAATATATTTTTTTTGTTTTCGTTTTGTGTTGGGGTTCTTTGATTTAGGTTAAAAATTGCACTGTTCGTTATTGAATGAATCGAAATTTGAGTGTTTTTAGTTAACATTGTTGATTTCGCATGTTTAATCGTGTTTTGCTTTGGACGATGACTAGAAAATTTTTAAATTTTTGTATTTCTATTGCGTATTGATTTTGAATTGTTCATACTGAATTGGACCCATTTTAATGGTGTTCTTATTATTGTGAATTGCACTGTCAATATCTGAAGGAATTGAAACTTGATTTGCATGTTTAATCTGAGGCGTTTTCCCATTTTTCTTAATATATAGACCAGTGGTCGATAGACCGACCACTAAAGATTTATTTTTGCTGCATTTTCTCATTTTTTAATAGATCAGTTGTCGATAAATCGACCACTACAGATTCGTTCCACTATACATATATATATATATATACATACATACATACATATATATATATTTACTGCATTTTGTCATTTATTTTAATAGATCAGTGGTCGATAAATCAACCATTACAGATTCGTTTTTGCTTGTAGATCATAAATGGTCAAAGTTCATAAAGCAGTTAAAAGGGCTGCTTCCACTGCTTGTAGCGGTATGAAGTGAAAAGTCAATGAAATTTTCAGCAAAGGGGATGATGAAAAAAAAGTTAAAGTAATAGTGGTGAAGATGAGAACTTGACAAATGGTGGAGAGGGGGAAGAGATGACTACTGAAGAAAAAACAGAAATTGAGGAGAAAATAGAAAAAAATGAAGTGATTTGACAAAAAAAAAGTGAGATATTATCGTTGGATGTGATTGGACATGTACTTTATTATCATTGTAAAAATCTGTTATTTAAATTTTGTTACCGTTGAACCTCTTTCATAGACCTTAAATATAATCGATGCCTTCTCATGCGTTGGATAGATAATGAACCGCATAGAACGACACTCGGTTAATGCTAAGGTATATATGAGTTGGTGCAACGATAAAAGAAATATTAGTAGATAGTCAAAAATATAAATAATTAAATAAATAAAGTTGATTTGAGGGTCATTGATTGTGTCCAGTGTAAATCATAGACTGCAAGTATTGTCAACATATCATACTGATTTATTGCCCTTAGTAGCATATTGCAAAAAAAGGGAGTAATTAATTAATAAAAAAAATAAATAATTGAATTTTATGCAATTAAATGAGCTTAAACAAGTCATGTGATCGTATGAGAGTCCACATAAATTAGAAAAAGTGATCAAAGATGTGTGAGAATGGGTAGTAGTTGTACAACCAACATCCTCAGGGTAATGTTTAGCTGAAACACAAGTATGTTTGGAGAATTCATTTGTTCAACCACAACTCATCACCTCATATCTTTAATCACCACTTTTAATTTACGTGGACTCTTGTATGATCACATGACTTGTTTAAACTCCTTTAATTGCATAAATTTCTATCATTTATTTTTTATTAATTAATTATTTCCATTTCAAATTATGTGCTAGTCATGGTCTATAAATAAGTATCATCATCTAGTTACTTAATTGTGGAAGTAGTTCACAGTTTATGCTAGACTACATCAGGTCGAGTAAATAACTAAGCCTAGTCTAGCATAAACGATGGACTACTTCAATAATAAACAAACTAGACTAGAATACCTATTTATAGATCATAACTAGCACATATTTTGAAAAGAATTATTTAATTAATAAAGAAATAAATAATTAGATTTTATGCAATTAAATGAGTTTAAACATGTCATGTGATCATATGAGAGTCCACGTACATTGAAGAAGGTGATCAAAGATGTGCGAGGATGGGTAGTGGTTGTACAACCAACATCCTTAGGACAACGTTTAGCCAAAGCACAAGTGAGTTGTAAGGAATTCATTTGCTCATCCACTACTCATCCTCACACATCTTTGATCACCTTCTCCAATTTACGTGGACTATTATACGATCACATGACTTGTTTAAGCTTCTTTAATTGCATAAAATTTAATTATTTATTTTTTATTAATTAATTATTCGTTCTTTTTTACAATATGCTACTAAGGGCAATAAACCAATACGATATATTATTGACAAGACTTTCCGTCTATGATTTATAGCGGGCACAATCGATGGTCTTCAATTCAATTTTATTTAATTAATTAATAATTTACAATGTACTAATGGCTGTTTACCATTTCACCAATCCATATAGTGGAATCCATTGATTACGTAGACATTCACTCATAGATATTGAACTCGATCAATCCTAAACCACATCGATTTTGTAATTAATTTTGTATAAATCAGCAGAATAGTTGATAGACTATAAATTCATTATCCATTAGCATATATGAATTCGTATATATATATATGATAGACTATAAATTTTGACATCTGACAATTGTTTCATTCATCTTCTAACAGGGCAAATTGCAAAATTTCAAACAACAACAAAATTATAAAATTCAAGTATAGACAATATATAGGAAATAAAAAATACTTCATTTCATTAGTTCATTGTAACATCGTTTAACATAATATGTACATCAAAATACGAGAAAAAGGGTCAAAAGAAATAAGCTTTCATCTAGAAAAATTTCTAACCATGAAAGCTTCTTTGCAATGAACTTAGAACTACAACTACAACAGAAATTAAATTCTTAACTAAGGTGATAGTGGGGGTTGATCAACTCGTCGGGCTCCATGTTCATCCTCTCCACGATCGCCTATAAAAAAAGGGTGATACGCGGGAGTTCACGGTGGAGGTGCTCCCTGTCCTAACCCAGACCGTAGAAGAGACGGGTGTGGTGGCGGAACTTTCGGAGATCCCGGGATGACATTTATCCTCAACAATGGCCTAGAGCCATCGGCAACGACATCCAACATGTATAAGGACACATGCCGATCATTCTTTATGAATGTGGGATGTATTTTTCCTTGCTCATTCATTAGATAGCTAATCACAACATTCTTTGACTCGCAATCTAATTCTCCTCTCTCAATTACGCTTCGAATCACGTCGTTGTACGAACCATTGCGATGCAGCAAGATAAGCACTGTCTCCTTACTAGATGATTTTCAATTCCAATATTTAGGACCCTCATCCCATACACTCATATAATCACCACTCGCGATAATTACTTCAGCTACTGTCATTATAGACCACACTAATTGATAATAGATTAAGGTATCGGTCTATGACTGGTCGATGACTACTGGTATGAAAACCTCCGTATAAAAATGTGAATGGATTGATTTTTGACATAATCGATGTCCTCCTAACTCTGGGATGGACAAATGTATGTGTAGGACTTCTAAACTATTGAAATATATCTAATGACGAGGTATTGAGCAGATTTGGAAAACTTTTCAAGCTAGTAAAAATGGTGAAACTTTTTTTTTTTTGCATTTTTTTTTCAAAAAGGACGGAACAACAATGGAGGCAATGATCAAGAATGGAGATTTTCAGTTGTGATGAGCAACTTTTTGTCGAAAAAGTCGCAGGAATCGAAGATTATTGATGAAAAAAGGAGCCCCTATTAGTGGCTTCTTGGACAATTTTTTTAAATTAAAATAGAAAAATATGAAAAAATGGTGGAACTATAAAAAAGGGTGGAAAATATTAAATATTAAATGGATGAGGTGGGGGACTAAAGTGTAAAGTTTAAAACTTATATGCTAGGTTTGTATGAAAGAAGTGATAATGTCATTTTAGTGTCTAAACACCTAATTTTCCAAAACTTGTGTCTAAATTTCAAAATAAGTTTTGAAAGTGTCTATTTTGCCAACTCTCCCTAGTATTGTCTGTATTGAATAAAATTAGTATTTGCTTATGTCGCATGTGCATCTCGTGCGTAACATGTGCATTCCGTGCGTCATATGTGCATCCCATGTCAATTACTAATCTATTGAAAAATAATGACATATATCCTATCTGTAACAAACAACAATGTACTAGTAACCAAACTTCCAATTCGCATTGATAAGATCGAACAGACTCAACTTTAATTGCTAGTAATCAAATTGATACTTGAATGACAAAATTACAATTGTATTAATGAAAATAACATAGCTAGGGATACTAGAGAAAAGGTGGTGAGATACTCAAACATAAAAGGCGATGAGGGGATACGAACTTTGCAAAGCTGCAATAAAATTCACATAAACCTATTTTTGCTCTCACAATTCGCTATTTATCAACTCAAATCCCAGATGTAGCCACTTAATCTTGACTTGGGCTTCTTTGTTGATATTTGTACAATGGTTGCTTGTTCTTGGATCAACAACTTCTTAGGCTTTATCACTTTGATGTTCCTTCAAGGATATATCTTAGGTAGCTTTAGTTGCACTTGCATGTAGCTGGAGAACCTTATTTTGACATCGTATTTGTTGGAAAATTTCCTCTCCATTTTCAGTAAATATCCGGCATGCAATTTGACTTGGCTCAAGGAAGTTGCTCTATAAAACATACTCCCTCCGTTTTAATTTTATTTGATTTACGCTCTTACTTGCTTTAATTTTGTTTGTCTTACACTCTTACTTCTCATTTTAAATGTGTTTCAGACTTTCTTTTTTTTCGACTTTGATCTTGTTTCTACAATTGTAAGGATAGGAAACATCACTATATTATTTGGAGTTTGTGTATGAGCTTAGTTAAAGTGTAAGTGTATCCTAGTTCATAAAAGCTTATACTATGTGCATGATCCGAAGAAGAGTCAGATCATAAGGGTCTATGATTTTAGTGTCTAACTAATAGTTTGTATCCACTTAATTTATTGCGTTCTCTCTATAAGTAATTAGAGGCGAATTTAGGATTTAGGATTTAAAGTTTGTGGGTTCCTTGGGCAAAATAAAATATCAAAATATAGTGACTTACAAGGTTAGAACCCACAATTAAGGGGCCTACAAAGTTTTAGCAAGCTCTTTCTCTACCACTAGACTAATGACATACTTCATTCATAAATTCCCAACTTATAATTCTTATATATTTACTAGATTGCTCAATATAAATAAAAGATCCGCATGAAAGTTACTGGGTTTCCGAAAACCCCATCTAACGCCCTAGATCCGCCCCTGTAAGTAATTGACCCTATTTTAAATACTAGTGTAACCGCACGAGCCTCGCACGTATAACGTTTGATTATTTAAAGTTAAATAATTTTATCTATTACGAAGATTTTTAATAAAGTGTAAAAAATTCAAATCACTTTTCAAAGATCCTTCACACTTAAATATAATAATGCGGACATAAACATATATTTTATTGTAAGCATATATATATATTTTACCATCAAAAGATCCAAGTGGTTGAAGGATCATCACTAGCTAGCATCCAAAGGTGACGAACCTGAAACCATGAAAAACTCTCAAAATAGGATTTGAGGGAGTTGTTTAGTGGTTGTTTTGGAGTGGATAGCTTGAGGGAGTAATTTGGTGGTTGTTTTGAAATTTTTACGTGAGGGAGTAATTTAGTAGTAGTGGTAGGTTTGTTGAAAACGTGAGGTTAATGATTTTATAGTAGTAGTATGAGGACGTTCAGGTGATGTGATGAAGGGGTAATTAGGTTTTAGGATTAATTAGTATTTGATTTTTGTGTGTTATTAGGGATATGGTGGTTGGACAGTTTGAGATAGTGAATTTCGTAGAGTATTTTCATTAGATTAGACTTAGTTTGGGGGGGGGGGGGGGGGAGAAACGTGGCAAAGTTGTATTAGTTAAGAGTTTGGTTTATTTTAGGTTAGTTTCTTATTATGGAAAGATTTTATCATAATTATATTTAATTAATTTTTAATTCTTAAATATTAAGAAAAAATAGTGAAAAAATAATTTTATCTAAAGGAAAGACTTTTAGTTCCTTTCTATATAAAGCAACAGGACCTGGAACATATGTCCCTACCTCAGAATGTTTCTTGGGTAGTCAGGAAGATTTTGAACACCTTGATAATGGAGTCACAACAACTGGAGGGGCCCTTATTGGATAGGTTAATACCAATGCAGAAAGGAGAGAAATTCAGCATAAAAAAAATGTACTTAATTCAAATGCCTCATTATCCCAGATTGTCTCGGAAGAAACTGATCTTACAGGCTCACATATAACCGAGTCACAAATTTAATTTGTGGCTAGCTTTACAGCATAGATTAGCAACAGTGGAGAGACTGCAGAAGATAGGCATCCATGTTCCGAAATCATGTATCTTCTGTGGGGCAACAGATGAATTGTTTGACCATCTATTCTTTGAATGCAATATCACAAAGGACATCTGGAGAAGAGTGCTAAGGTGGATGAGACAGACAAGAACTATTGGAAGCTGGAATTCAGAAGTGCAATGGGCGATGACAGGTTTGAAGGCTGAAGTAGGATTCAGGGAACTAGTTGCAGTAGCTCTTTCAGTAAGATGATTTACGCCGTATGGACTGCCAGGAATAATCTCAAATTCCATAAGAAACTGTATTCAAGTGATCACATCTGTAGAGACATAGCATTACGTATACATTTAATTAAGTGGCACAAGTACTTACAGAATCTTAATTCATATCCTTGATGTACTTGTAGATAGCTAGTATAATGTATGTAAGAGAATAACAATAGGAAGTGAGAGGTGATCGGTCAGCAATTACCTAGCTTTGTAATGATCATTTTGGTGAAATGAAAATTTGTTTATCAAAAAAAAAAAAAGACTTTTAGTGAAGATAAAAAGTTCAAACAATATTTTCTGTTCACAGTTTTAATTAAACAATACTCTCAAGGCCTATATACTTTAAATATATTATAGATTATAGATATAGATTTAATGTATTTGATTATTTTGGCGCATTAGTGTATTATCTGGCTTTGTGTGAAAAGAGTTTTGATTATTTTATCTTCAAAGGGCTTGATTGCAAATTTTGGTATTGTGAGACTTGAGAGAAAAAGATCCTGGTGATTCTTTTCTTATATTTCAAGTTTATCCTACTCAAATTTGCCCTTGTGCTATTGTTAACTTCGGTCAATTTTTTTCTTTGTTAACTAGTAAGAAATTACTTATTGTTTTATTTCTGTTAGGAATTAAACGTGAGACTTCATGGTGCTTAACTCACGTCATTGGTCACTAAGCCACACCCTTAATGCAACTTTGTTCAATTTTTTTGGTAAGGATAGAACGGTTCTCGTGTACGAAAAAGTATCAGTAAGACTATCGTTGAACTAAAGATTGCTCAAGGTGTTGTTGTTATTGAGAGCTATTGCACATGCGGGGGTTTACCATATGCATATTTGAAGAATAGCACGCGGCTAATGTCCATAATCGAGCAGCAAAATCAACAAAATTTGTTTGTTCTGCACATTCGCCTATGGCTAAGTGGATTGTTCAATTCTCACTAAAATATAAAAAGGGATTTTATGACTTAATCGTAAAATAAACAGCCTAGCTGCCTAGGTAAAGAAACTATTTATGCAAGTCTAAATAAAATTTGAAGGTATTCCATAATTAGAGTTAATAACTCGTATGGTCAGTCAACTACGAAATTTTATATCAAAAAATTACTTAACTTTGATCTTTACCACAAAAGTCACTTAACTATGAATTTTTATCTCAGAAAGTCACTTAACTATCATATTTTTACTCAAAAAGTCACTCAATCTAGTTAATTATTTTTTTAAAATAGAATTTGCTTATGTGGAATTTCTATTTAAAAACAAAATTCTAAAAAATAAAAAGTATTCCTTTAATGACCGTTTTATTCTTATTCCTCTCAATTAATATTTCTCCCTCATCTTTCTCATTTTTCTTCTTCTTTTCACTTTCTTCCCATAAAATTTTCATAACTCTAACATTTACAGTATAATCTAGAAATTAAGAATTATAATTAGACAAAATGAAATTACTATTATATTTTATTTTTGCATTTTATTTTTCTTGTCTTTGAAAAGGAAAAAAAGGAAAAACAATAGGAAAAAAGAAGAAAAAACAAAATAAACTAAAATATCCTCCATGCGACACCTATATACCATGGGACTTCTAAGAATTTCTAATGAATACGAGCATTATCAGGCGTAACACTATTGATACTTGGCTTGACAAGAGAAACATGAATATTGTGACTTCAACAAATAAATGTAGAAACTGTGAAGGTGAGAAATTTCAAATGGAATGAACGTATAGATATTGAGGGCATATTAGGCATGTAGTTGTGTGTTAAACATATAGGAAGTGAAGGCTCTATTCACCTATTCAAGTAGGCTATATTGACTCGTTTAGGAGAAATAAGTGACAATAAATTGTGTCTTAACAATGAAGGAGATTTTACCTTTACATACCTTTGATGCCTTCCTAGCTAACGGTAGGATCGCGAATCATCAAAAACAATTCAACCCACGGGAGTGAAACCTTTATTTTTCCAACTGCTAATTTTCACACTCCGATAGATAATCCCTTTACCGTCTCAATATTTTAAAATCAATGTTGAGAAACCCTTGACATTTCCAATCCAATCCACTAGCGGTTGTTTTAGTGGGGCTCGCCGGCCGAAGCAGTGGTTGTTTCACTGGCGGTTGGCTCTCCAATGGTGGCCGAACCAATAGAGAAAGAAAACTGTGTGAGAGAGACAAAAAGATGTCTAACCGCCACTACATGAAAAATAGCCTATAAGGAAGGAAAATATGATCGCAGAAAGTCCAAATCTTATCCCAATTATTTTTTTTGGACCAGAAAAATCCGGTCGCATCCCGTGCTAACAGGCTCCACCGCTAAAGGTCATTAGCAACGAGTCCAATAAACTGGTCCTTAAAACCCTTTTGCGATGGAAAAAAAACTAATCGTAATTGCCTTTTAGTGATGGTATGTCTTGTCCCAATCGACTAACTACCTGGTCTTAATTATTCTTTTGCGATGAGCAATCTTGTCCCAGATAGACTAACTACCTCATCATAATTATCTTTTCGCGATGGTATTTCTTGTCCCGAATAGACTAACTAAATGGTCATAATTATCTTTTAGCAACGGTATATCTTGTCTCAAATAGATTAACTACCTCATCGTAATAATATTTTCACGATAATATTTTTCGTCCCAAATAGACTAACTAAGTGGTCATATTTATCCTTTAGCGACGAGCAAAATTCTTTTTCTAGATCAACATTTAAGGACGAGCAATATCTTGGTCCTAGATCAATATTTAAAAACGAGCCACATTCTAGTCGTAGATCAACCATTAAAGATGAGCAACATCTCATCCTATATAAATATTTAAAGACGAGCAATATTTCTAGTCTCTAATTACCATAAATGGCCTAATATCACAAAATATTTACTTTTATCAAATAAATATCGAATTGCTATCGAGAATCTCGATACAAAAATATGATATATATAATTAGAGACCAGAAAACTTAGTTAACATTCCATGATATTAGTTTCAATAGTTATTTCACAAAAAACATAGTTACCATCCTGATTGAGTTAGAGTATGATATCAAATTTTCCATAACATTTGAATACACAACAAAAAAAATCAAGTAAATCTTGTTTCTACAGTTTAAGTCATCAACTTTCAGTTCAAATTGCCAGTTTCAATCATAGGGCCAAAAAAAATCAAGTTCTCGACTTTCAGTTCCTACTGTTTCACCTAAATCAAGTAACTCCTGCAACAGTAAAGCAAAAATTTAGTACATCACTTCACCTCATATGCTCTACATAAATAAAGTAAGTGAATATATCAAAGTATCAAATTTAATTTTTAAACACTTAAGTGTAGAGATGAAGTAACAAGTATCGCTGAATATGTACATCATATCTTCACACTAAGAATAATCAAATACTTCAGCAGTTAACAAGAGAACGAGTTCAAGAGTATACACTTTAATGGGTTGCATCTATTAGACTTTAATAAGAAAAAAAAACTGCAGTCAGAGAAAGAAAATGGGCAACGAAAGGTAAATGACCAGTGCAGACTCAAAGGAGAAAGAAAAGCAAAAACCACCAGCAACAAAAAACAACAACTGCAATACCAGCAAAAAATATATAAATTCAAAGGTCCACAAGCTTCTCGGAATACAGACAAGAAGAAGCTGGATTTGAAAACCATGGGTATTCTTTCTCTCCAACCCTGTGATCCCGATAGTTGCGTGACTGATTTTGTGCATGAATCTAATTATGGTGTGACTGTTTTTGTGCAAAAATTTGGTGGTGTTGAATTATAACGCCGAGAATTCAATTTAAAGTTCAAGATTTTATGGTGATTCAACTTAAAAGACATAAAGATGGTCTTGTAATTCTTTTTCTTGCAGGATCAATGTGATGCTAGTTTAGAAGGAGCTATTGACCAACCTTTGATGGTCCTATGACTTTAAAATAAAACCTTAAAGAGCTAGTTCATCTAGTTCCTAAAGTTAAAATTAGTTGCCAAGGCTTCTTATACCTAGTTCTATTTGATTACCAAAGATCAGAAAAAAGCTAATCAAGGAAAATAAGTTTGATAATATCTGTCTGTACAGTAAGGTGTAATGGTAAACCACAAACTTTTAGGAAAAGAAAAAATTAACAAGAGCTACTAATAGTACCAGTTCCACCATTTCTTAAGAAAGAAAAAAGAAAAATGAAATTACAGAAATAATGGATCAGTTTTTATTCCAAATTACTCACAACTAGAGGAATAATAGACAAGAAAGTTTTAAATGGAATATAAATCCACTTACATATATCCCTGTCCGTAGCAACACTGGAAACTATAAAAAATGTGCCACACGGAAAAAAAATAATTTAATACCTGCATAGTAAATCTGCCATTAATTGGGATGATCTTGATATTACACCTAATATAATGATATCATCCCAAAATAATGAAACAAATAATTTTGTAGTTTCAAGGAAGCTCTCATTTGGTGTCATAACAAATCATTCTCCCTTCATGACCACGTTCATATGAAAACATACGAGTTATGCATCTAACTGATTTAAGTATTGTAATTGAAATCAAAGGTTATTAGACATGGAATGAAAGACACGAACACCAAATTCAGGATGCAACATTTGTTCTCGCTGATCTTCAGATGACAACATCATTTGTGAAATGTGTCTTAACTAACCAAATGATTATCACATGTTAGAATATGCCAAATATCAATATTCCAAATTCAAAGCTAGTAATTTTTATAGGAAAAAAAGAAATAAGAGCAATTACTTGGACCCCTGCTTAGGGTGACTCAGGTGATCAAAGTGGCACCAAGACAAGGTAGACATAATTTATTTTTTGAGGTCAGAAAGGAGAACTAAAAAAGTCACCATGACAAATGATGCACTTAAATGGTAGTATAAATAGTCTATGCAAGGGTAGAGGTCACTTAAGAAACATTTTAATGCACAAAAAATAAAAGTAATCTGGCTGCTTAAACGCCTCTGCGAAGGTAAAGCTCTTTCTTCCTGTTTAAAAAGCTAAGATATGGTTCTTGAAAGGACTAGCTTCCCTAACAAGTGCAACCTATATTTCTCATTGTGTACAGATGATTTTGCTATCCGAGTTTTGTTATCAGCTCTAAATATAAAGAGAGATGCCCCAATATCAGTATTTATACACCAGGGGAGTGAAAAAGAACTAAGAGAACACTCTACAACCAACAGAGATTTACTAAAGCAATATTCTTGAAAGTTTTTCCTTATATCAGTTTTATCTTAGAACAAGTTCTCTAAACAATATTTCTGCACACCAACTTCATATACCAAATAAAATTTAATCCTTTCTTAAAACTTAGCTTATGGTTTAGAAGACAGCTCACCCCACATAGCATGTAACAAGTATCTCCCATCATATCTTCACACTAAGCATAATCAAATACGTCATCAGTAAATAAGTGAGCGAGTTCAAGATTATACACAAACCTTAGTAGCACTTCATTGTCACAACTTGCAGATAAACAGAGTTCTCTTAAGGCTGCATCTATTCTACTTTAATAAGAAAGAAACTACAGTCAGAGAAAGAAAATGGGCAAGAAAAGGTAAATAATCAGTGGCAGACTCAAATGATCGAGAAGAAAAAGCAAAAGCCACCAGCAACAACAAAAATAACAACAGCAATACCAACAAAAAACATATAAATCCAAAGTTCCACAAGCTTCTTGAAATACAGATGTGTGTGCTCAGAAACAATAGGAAGAAGCTAGAAAAGTGGTAAATTTGAATTCAAATGAAGTTGAACATAACAAGATGGATTTGAGAACCATGGTTATTCTTTCTCCCCAACCCTGTGATCCTGATGGTTGTGTCACTGGATTTGTGCATGAATATGATAATGGTGTGGCTGGTTTTGTACGAGAATCTGGTGGTGTTGAGAAGGGTATTAACCCCAATTTTATCAATCCAAATCATATAGTGTGTGGTTTGATAAATGCATCCGAAGTACAGGATTTGGGAGAAGGAAAAGAGGTGAAAGTTGGGGTATACAATATTGCAGGTCCATCTACTGATGTGGTCAGTGCATCTACTGACCATATAAGTAGGAAAAATAGGGTCAAACATTATGTTCCTAATGATATGGTTGCTGGTGGTGAAAAAGATGTATAGGTACAAGTAGTCCATATAAAGGTACCAGTTCCTGATGATACAAGCAACACAATTTTTTCAAATAAAGGTACTGGATAGAACTTGGCATAAAAGAGTTCAAAACACTTTCAGTTTAAAAGTAAAGGTGAACTAAAAGTCTGGTCACCAGAGTCCTCTCTCACAATTTATATAAACACAACACACTCTCACACAATACACAGACCACCCTCACTGATTTGCACACATACTCCCCTATATCAAGATATTCACACGCACAATACACGCAGCAAAAACACATATACTCCACAGATTTTCCTTCAAAACAATACACCCTTATACACTACACACATAGAGGAATATAGGGGAGGGGGATTTTTTGATTCATCACTTCAATTCCACTCTCTCACACACACTGGAATGGAGTAGACAACAATATAACACACAACACACATATGGGTTGAGAAATTGGTGAGATCGGAAGGCAGAATAGTTAAGTAAAAAATAGACATACCTGTCACTACTACCAGAAAATATCTCTCTTTGCATCAGAACTCCAAGTGACACTCAACGTACGCCCTTCAATCATCAAAATAGTAACTACAAAATTCCCAAAGCAACAATCAGATATTGTGCTATAAATTTTAGAGGCAGTTGACTCACTACTGACCCTAGGCAACGATCTTTTATAAGAAAAATTCTTCTCATCTGAAATGGTGAAGATTTAAACACAGCCATCATCACAAGAAAATATAATTCGACCAGTTTCACTACAATTATCCATATGAATAACAATTGAGTCATCATTCTCTTCACCATCACTGATCTCACTATCATTACTAGCACTATTTGTAAGATTAACATGGACATTCTCAGACTTTTTTGGAAGATTTTGATGAAGCTATGACATATTGCATGGTTCCACAACCATCTTCTATACCGAAATACTAGTGGAATCTAGTACAACCTGCAAGCAACCATAGAAACAACAAGTTTTCTCAATTCGTCAAAACCAAATCTAAAATTACAGGTAAGAAAATTGATGGATTTTGAAGTACATTGACCTGGGAAGACCCGAATCCCTGATGGCATAGCCGTATAGGCTGTATTTATGCCAAATCCATGCAAGACACTGGAACAACAAAACATCTTACACAATTATAGCTAAAACAATATATTATAACAATATGCAGCTCGTAAGCTTTTACCAAAAGTACTTGCCATTTGTGATTGTGCTCCACTCAATTTAGGAGTTTATTAAGGGAAAACAAGAATAGAGGATTTTATCTCTTTTGAGTCTCTTAATACTATAAAATGGAAGCTAAAGGTTGCTTTTTTCACAAATAGTTCTAAGTAAATCCACTAATTTATGTACTCAAAAAATATATAATATATGTCGAGGGAGGGAAATAAAATAGATAAGATCACATAATTTTGCATAATGAATATTACCATGACAAAATTTCAAATTCCTTTTATCTGGTAGCTCAAGTTGCCTTATTTTCTATGTTCTTCAAAAAAGCAGTCGAGAAGTTCATCATGTTAATTGTATTTCTATCCATTCATACATCAACCAACCATGCCTCAATTACAAACCTATGTTACATGAATCCGCCCTACCATTCAACACAATACATGCCATTTTCATTTTACTGCTAAATAATCACCCTTAAGGACCAAAAATCACTAATTATACATATACCAGTCACCTCTCAAATGAATATAGTTGGTGTAGGTAGTTCCTCCAATTTGATCCATCAATATATCATGCACTTATCACACTTATTCATTTGCAAGAGTTGGCTATACTTTCTAACAAATAGGAAGTAGCAAGCAAGAGATATCATTAAAGAGAAGAATGAAGTTCCACTCAAAGTTAGTTTCTAAAAAGTGTACAACAACAACAACAACAAAAAAAACTCAACCACCTTGCAAACAACCCTACTTTCAATTCTGGTAATAAAAAAAGACTATACCCATTCACATGATTTGATCCAAAAAAAAGAAGAAAAAACCTCTTCATTCACTTGACTTTACAAAGAAGACAAAATACTACAGAGCTTGATAACAAATAAAAATTAATTTAAAGTAAAAACCTTATGCAGAAAGATCAAAACTCCTCATCAAGGTTCATAAGGTCCTGTAATTTTCTCTCCAAGATTTTTGAACATATCTGTCCCATCATATTGTAAAATGACATTAGATCAGATAGTTGTTCCATTGTCATTTTCTCCATTACTTTCCTAGCCAAACCCTCTTTCTCCTCATTTATTTTCAATTTTTGCAAATAGAATGATGCATTCCTTACTATTTCTCCCATTTGCATTAACCTTGTCTCTTGTTTCAAACTCAATGTTCTATTACACTGGAAAAACAACATAATAGTTGTTAGTTAAGGTGAATACGATGGATGGAGTCAGTAGGTTCAAAATTAGTCATGTACCTCTAGAAATTCTGCTCCTACATCTAAGTCTAAATTTTTAGATGGCTGAATTAGACGACCTTTCTCGTATAAATCTCTAGCAAGGAAAAACTTCTAACTATAATTTTCCTCTTCTTCTCCATTTCTTGATTAAGCTTCAAAGGCTTTTGAACTGTTGTTGAGCTATTTTTTTACTTCTGATAAACAACTACTGCCTTCACAAACTTTTCTCAAAATCACATTCAACATAGTGTAAGATTAAGATATATAATACTAATAGTTTGATATATATCAGTTTCTTTTAATAATGATGTTGACATCTAATTTTTTACGTGATAAGCAATTGTACATCTAGGATAATCAAATTCATCACTATCCTATTTCTTCATTCGCTCGTGGTGAAGCTGAAGTCCTATAATAAACTTACCCTCAGCAGGATTATAAGTGTCCGGGTCATAAAAGTCTTCAACTAAACTATCAGGGGCAAATGCCATAGGCACAAACCTCTAAGACAACTTTTTGACTCCTTGATGGTGATAACTATTGACTGAAATTTCCATTTTTTCCTTGATGGTGAACAAAAAGCTTTACTTTTGTCTTTGCAGAGAAATAAGAAATCATACCGATAATGGAAGTTGTGATTGGAAATAAGAGAGATTTAGGAATGCATAAGAGAGATTGGACATAACTTACAAATGTCATTGATATGTGCTCAACCCCCAATGTACATACAAATAAAATTAATTTAAAAGCAATTTTACTTTTGTCAATAAATAAGGAGTTAATCAGCACAAGGCTCCATTTTTCCCATTAAAATTTCATTCATAGTCCTACACTTCTCTTTTATGGAATGTACTAGGATAGTCCTTCAATATCCTTTCCACAACCATCCATCACTTCTGCTGCTTTCACCAAAAAATAAAAGAAATAGGAGTACTATACTTATCAGTAATCAGAGAGGGAGTCCAAAGTGGATGAGACTTTTCTGAAAATAGGTTAGGAATGTTTCACCAACCAATTCAGGTCGAAGTCTAACATCAACTTATAGGTTTGACTGGCCTACTGAAGATTGTACAGGTCGAGTAAGATGAAGAGAATGAAGATGTTACCAAGTGAAATAGGAAGGAGGGTTGCTAATGATGGAGCAAGAAACAACATCTCTTTTGATATGGGTCACCACAGAGTTGAACTAACTTGATGGAATCGTTGCCGGTAGCGTTCAATGAGAAAATTATCGATGGAAATTTTGAGCAACAATAGCTAGGGCGTGATATTGGAGAATAGCTGATGGAAATTTTGAGAAACAATAGCTAGGGCATGATATTGGAGAATACTGAGAGTTTTTTCCTTTTGGCGCCTTAAGTTTGATTAGCATATATGATTTTTATTAAAAATTTTATAATATTATAATAATTTGGCGGTAATTTTCTCTAAATTATTAATAAGGACCAGTTAATAATTTTCTTAGGACCAGATTTTATTCTTTCCCTAAAAAATGCACTATTAGGGACTGGAATTTAATCTCGTCCTAATAAGTATACTTTTAGAGACCAAATTATTGACTCGTCCCTAAATGTTGGTCTTAAATAAAGCTTTTTCTTGTAGTGCGCAGCAAAGGAGAGACAGATAGAGGAGGAAGGGAGGTGTCATTGTGGGGGTTTCGCCGGCTGGCGATTGCTGTTGCTGGCGAGAGATATGATGCAGTGACGACGGGGAAAGGCGACTGCTCTGGGTAACAGTGAATTAGGATTTTTTTTCCTTTTTTTTACCACTATGTATTTTTGTAAGGAAAATAAATAATAAAGTGGCCCACTTACACCAGATAAAAATATATATATGCATCTAATAAAACTTCTCACTTATCCTTTAGCACACCTACCACAATCATACATATTATATACACTATATTTACATGCACCTATATTCACACACATATATATAAAATATAAATTTCTGTAAAATATATGTACTATGTAAATCTCTATAGATCAAGAGCTATATTTATCAAACATATTAAAATAAATTTTAAAATTTATAGAGGTGTTACACATAGACACATCTTTAGGCTTTTCAGCTTCATCAGATTCACTAAAGGAATCTCCCCAGACTGCCAAAGCTTGTTTCACTGCATAATCAACTGCAACTTTTCTTCTTGACTTCTTAGGGACCTAGTCCTTCTTCTTTCCATTATTATCTCCAGACTTTAGATATTCGTGATAGTCCATTTTGCGCAGTGAAAAATCCTTGATGAAATGCTAAGGACTTCCACATTTGTGACAAAATTCAACAGTACCTTCATTTTTGTTGTTGCTTCCTTTCCTTTGAAATTAGCCACTTTTCTTCATTATGCTCAAAACCTTTTGTCCAGGTATGTGACATTAGTGTCTTCCTTGCTTGATTTAGAATTTGATCCCTTCAATGCTAGAGACTTTTTCCATTTTACTTCCTTATTCTCTTGCTCTTACTGCTTCTTGAGTTCATAAGTCTTTAGATTACCAATAAGTTCATCCATAGTGAGAGTCTTCAGGTTTTTTACCTCAGTAATAGCATTTATTTTGCTCTCCCTGAACTTAGGAAGAACTCTTAGATTTTTTTCTAACTTGCTTATATAAGGGAATCACTTCTCCTAGATAGTGCAACTCATTTGTGATTGAAGTGAATCTAGTATGTATTTCTTAAAATATTTCTCCTTCCTTCATAGAAAAAGTTTCATACTTAGTAGTCAGCATGTCAATTTTTTAATCCTTCACATCAGTTGTTCCTTCATGAGCAGTCTTTAGGCAGGCCCAGATTTTCTTAGCATTTTCACAAGGGTAAATCCAGTTATACTCTTCTGGTCCTATACCACACAAAAGTAATTTCTTAGCCTTGTAATTATTTTCAACTTTCTTGCGATCTTCATCATTAAATTCTCTCCTGGTTTTGACAACCATTCTTGTTATGTCTCCTTCTTTGACCTCTCTAACTAGCACATGAGGACCCATCAAGTATTATATCCATCAACTTACTGTCTCAACCATAATAAAGTCATATATCCTGGTTTTCCACCACCCATAGTACTACCATTAAATTAGGGTGGTCTAGTGGTAGATTTTCCTTCTTTCAGATTAGGTGGAGTAGCCATGAGCAAGAAATCACTCTAGGTTTGAACCTTTTAGAATACCATTACTCTGATACCAATAATTGAAATATGTAGGTGCACTACCGTTCTAGGGATTTGGTATTGAGACTACGATAAAGGCAACAAAATAGTAAAGAACTAAAACTGGCAGGAATTAAAGAAAAATAGTGATTTACGTGGAAACCTCCTTGCTCAAGAGAGAAAAAATCAAGGCTTGCCCTCATTAGTACTCAACCTTTACTATAATCAAAACTTATTGATTACAAACTCCAAGAACTTAAGTCTACGTTCCACCACCTACAATAACTCTACTACAACCATCTCTACTCACTTCAACAGTTTTACAATCTACTAACTCTAATCAATTTGACCTTAGGTAACTCTACCCAAGCACACTACTGTAAAGATAAAGACATTACTCTTATAAAATGAGTAATTAGATAACATAGCAAGACCTGACTCAAGAATAATTAAACTTGAAGCACACACAGATTTGAACTTGAGCAATGGAGTTTTTGCCATTTTCTTGATTCACAAATTTTGCAAAAACTACTTGAATGAGGGAATCCTTTTGCTATTTATAGTAGTGTATAAATCAGGGATGAATTTTGATTGGATCAAGTGTCACAACGAATACACTGTACTCCAACACAGTTACTTGTACTAGCAGGCAAAACTATGCAGATAAAGGCAGCTATACCACTTCATGATGAGCTAGGGACTTGGTCCTTTAAAGGCAACTGATCAACATCAAAACATGAGACATCAGAACAAGATGTAAATCTGTCTGAGGTTGAAAACAAGTAGATTGTTTCTTCTTCTTGTGATTCTCCCTTTCTTTCTATTTATTTATTTTAGATTCTTGTGATTCTCCCTTTCTTTCCATTTATTTATTTTAGTGTTATTTATTTTACTCTCTTTTCTTTTTTCTTTCTCTGGATGCATGATTGAGTTAGGAAACATTGAGGTTAAGTGTAGTAAAAAGGAAATGGGACTTCATTCTAGTGTCTTTGGAATCTAGACGCTATTATCCTTATAATGTGAGCTCATTGCCCTCTTTGATTGTTTTATTCTAATAAAACGAATCATGTTTCCTTTGTGAATCATTTTTCCCTGAGATGACTCGAGTTATTTGAATCTGACTATTTTCATCTTGGCCTTGAATTATTCAACACGTCCATATGTATCCTAAATTCTTCTTTTATGAGTTAAAATCTCTTTTGGAATTTTAATTTGCATTAAACTTGTTAAAAGAGGTTTAAATAATCGGGTTTTGATCCTAAAAATAATAATTTTTGTTTCTTCTTCTAGATGTGTGGAGATTTTAATTTTCTTAATTATCGTTGTCATTTTAGAGTTTAAGTGATTTATTTAATTAATGTGTATAATTAGTCTGTAACGACCAATTGTTAGATTAGTGTTTACACGTTGGATAGATTCTAATTTTTTTCTTTTTTCATTTTCTTGTTTGACATGTAAAATGCCGAGTCCAAAATGAAATTCTTTGTATTGGGCCAATAAGGCCCATTTTTTATTGGAGTCCGGCCAAGCCCAGTCCAAAATGTTCTATTCATGTAGCTATGTATGGTGTACAAGTGTTGAAAAAGAAGAAAAGAAGCTACAACTGGAAGAAAGGAATCAATGGGTAAACGCCTATTAGGATGATGTTACCAGTTTTCTTTTTCCTTTTTATTTTCAAATTTATTTTTTTATGGGCCAAAGCACAAGTTAATAC
The DNA here is from genome assembly GCF_002878395.1 of Capsicum annuum. Classification (NCBI taxonomy): domain Eukaryota; kingdom Viridiplantae; phylum Streptophyta; class Magnoliopsida; order Solanales; family Solanaceae; genus Capsicum; species Capsicum annuum. Next base: position 29,732,087 of record NC_061114.1, read on the forward strand.
AAGGCACGCAAATTTTGGGCCTTAAAGGTCCAAGAAATATTTTAGGACAAGTTGTGGACTGAAAAGTCTGAATAATTAAATTAGGACAGGTGCATGTACAGGTAGGGTCAAAAGCCCAATTAAACTAGGACAGGTTGGATCCTTAAGACTAAGTCTTTTAGTTTCTTCTTTACCCTTTTCATGTTTTACTTGCTACTAATTTTTTTCGGAACTTTGTTAAATACCCCACTAATTTGTCAAAATCTTGTTTTGCATAAAATTTTCAATAAAACTTCCTTTAATTAGTTTCTTTTCTAAATAAAAGCAAATTTCTTTTCAAAAGTTAGTCAAAATTTTATTTTCAAATAGCTCGGACAACGATAAATCAGCGGACACATTGGTGCCTTAACAACCTTTCAAGAGTATTAATGAGAAACGCTTATCCAAAATTTCTAAAACTTAGAGATTTTTATTTTTTAATCTTTTAAGTAATTTTTCAAAGGTTTTGTTGGTTTTTCTAAATAAATTAAGTGCCGACTCTATTTTTCAAATCAAATTTGAAAACTTCTTTCCTAAGTATCTGAATTTGCAAAAATCGCAAAAGCCGCTTCCTCCGCAAAATAACTTGAATGACTCTCTGGTACACCTATGGTTAATGACTTATGGTGGTTAGAAACACTTTGATTTTAACTTAAGGTTGATTGTTTAAGGAGGCAAGCAGAGGTGTACCTTTAAGGGTGATAGCTCCAAATGGATTAAGAATAAAGATTTTCGTAGTTAAGACCAGTGTAGTCCTTTTTGTCGTAGAGGTTTGTATCTATGGGCCATGATTAAATAGAGTGAGATCATTTAACTAGACTAGAATTAGCCTTTATCATCCTTGAACAATGTACTTTTAATAAAATCAAAAGTGAAACACTATCCAGGAACGACATACCATAAACCAAGGTACGATTGTGGTAAATAGTATGATATTACTATATCTTCGTCTGAAGAAAATAACCCCAAAAACCTAAAAGTTGATAAATTATACCTCCTACCCATGAAACAAATCCATAATCATAGGAAGGGTCGTGGTTCAGAAGTTTGTCTTGGCTTGGACTGTCAAACTATGAACCAAGGTACGATTGTGGGAGGATCCCACTTATCCTACCATTCCTTGTCTGATGAAGTCTATATAAGCCTTAGTTCCAGCCTCCAACCTACGAGCATCACCCACGATCATAGGTAGATTTCACGATCATGGGATGGTTCATCAGTCGTATTCTACAGAATTTTAGAGTAAGAGTGTCTTATGGTCAAATCTATACCATTTTTAATGAACTCATATCAGTGAGAAAAAAATACTTAGACCATATTGTAATATTCATTTAGATATCTCACTCAGATCATGTCAGAAATACTTGCCTCTCTAATGCTATTAGAACCTCTGACAAGGTGCAGTGAAGGTAACAAATGTTGCTTTCTCAGTGACTCTCGAAAATTGCATGTTCTTATCTATTATTTTAAAGTTCTACATATATACTTGTTTAAGAAATGTTTTAGTTGATTTCTAACTCTCAGCATGATCCATTCCCTATAGCCAACATTTAGTTCAGTGATTAGACAAACAAGCTCATGTAGTTTCTCATATTTTCATCTAGTCTTACTATCCTAAGTTTCATGTACATACCTATTCCATGAGGTTCTTTTTTACATTAATATTATGTATAAATTTAGTTGAGTCCTTACTCCCAACATAAATCAATCCCAATCATAAAAGATATCCAAATTTAGAAATCAGTATTATGTTAGTTATCCACCTTCAAAAGTCAGCCAGAAGTACTGGTAAATTTCCTAATTTTCAGACTAGTCCAAGTTTCAGTTAGAAATTCAGGCATCATTTTCATATTCAACTCTTAGAATTCAATGTTAGGAATTACAATTCTTTCCCTATCCTTTTAGCCTAGTTAGTTTTCATTCGATGATGAATGACCTCGAGGGAGAGATATTGTAACACCTCAAAAATTAAAGCTAAGATTAGAATTATTCTTCAAGAATATATAGAACAAAACTTAGTGAATTGGTAGTACGAGAAGTGATTTAGACATGAATTAAGGCCACAAGTAATTCCTAACATATAGCCAAGTTGAAACCTTTCCTACCAATTAATTTCTTATGTAGAATCATTCTATAGTCAACTTAAAGTGAGCATAAATTCAATATTACAAAGAGTTTTGAGGATCAAGACCCATCAAATTAAAGATATTTGAATCATACTTTCACCACGGTGAGGGACTAGGTCCCTCAGAGTCAATCACAAACAATAAACTAATAAAGTGAAGGAAAACTAAATGCATTGTAGAAAAGAAATAGCACACATGATTTAACGTGGAAACCTCCTTGCTCAAGGAAGGAAAAACTACGGCTTGACCTCACAAACACTAAATAACTCCACTATAATCAACCTCTTCATTACATACTCGATTTTAGCCTAACTCTAGGCTTCTTTCGCTTATAGTAACTCTACTACAAGCTTATCTTGGCAACTCTGCCAAGAAACCTCTACACTGATTAACTCTAATCAGTATCAAACTTTAGCAACTCTAAGTAAGCACTCTCAAGTATAAACAAAACAAGACATTACTCTTATAGCATGAGTAATACTTTTACAAATCAACACTAAATAATACTCACTCACTCTTTAAGCAAACTACAAAGATAAGAACATGGGCAATTCTTGAGTAATCTTGAAATCGAGTTTTTTCTGCCTCTCTTCACTCTTTAGATTTGTGCAAAAACTATTTGATGAAGAAACATCTTTTTTATTTTATAAATGAGTGATGATTAGGGCTGAAATATCATTGGACCAGGTGTCCTATTCAGTACAAGCAACACCTACCAGTTTGTTACACAAGTGGAATAAACTGTGCAGACATTCGTTCCAGCTGTACTATACCATGAACATCCAAGAACATGGTCCCTTGTAATTATATGTTCATCATCAAAACTACATACAACAATTTCCTGCTTTTTGATGGTGACAAACCAACCATACAACTTTTTGCATATCCATCACTTTTAATCAGTGTGACTACCACTCTAAAGATGAATATTCCCTCTATTATCATGCTTTCACCATCATGCAATACAAGGACCTGGTCCCTTGTTGTTATTTGCAGCAAAAACTCTTGTTTTCTTTCCCGTATCATTGTGCCTTATCATTCACTTTTATCACTTCCCTTCCCCTACCAAAATGCTTTCCCTTATTTATCAACATTCAGCACATCATATACTTTCTATTATCAGCATGCCATTCACATTCACTTGGTACCTGTTCCCCTACTATATGTACTCAATATTCCCTCTTTTGGCATCATTGAAAAGTAAAAATAGTAAATCAAGAGTAAATGAAGCACAAATTAGTTAACTCATGGCCACTGGGGCAACACTAACACGAAGAACAACTTTGCAAGTTAAAGGTAACAAATGTAACACACAAAGCCAAGATTTATTCATAAGTAGAGGATAAGTATCATTGCACTGCATAAATTAAATATTCTAGGGAAAAAGCCTCAGGAATCAAGCAGGATTAATAGGTGAAGGACTGGGGAAATATTTTTGAAGGAGTAGGGTCAGGTTGTTATTGAGATACCTTATCTCTGCATTCAGGCTAAAGACCTCATCAGTTAAGATTGGCACCCTCTTCTTTAGTTCAACATTCTCAATTTTGAACATTTTAGAGTCATGTGGGCTTCTTTTAAAGAGATGTTAAATTGTCACCTGGAGCTTGCTAATTTCTTCATCCTTGGCAGCTTAATTGACCTTTAGTTCCTCTATTTCCTTGCTAAGCTCCCTTTGATAAATGTTACCTAATTTGACATACTCAATTTTGACCATTGTTTTTATGCCAAACATTTGAACCACAGATCCTTGGGTTCCAAAATCACAAACAATGCCATAGTAATCAAGTACTTTATTCAACCAATATCCATAAGGCATGCCATGGTCTCTATTTTTCCGAAGAATCACTTTGTGAATGTGTTCTATCATCAATGCAGGTAGATTAATAAACTCAAATCAACTAAGGCATTCCATCATTTATAAGATGAGATTTTCAGCAACCCAGGTTTTATCCACTACAACACTATCATAAAAGTTTTGAAGATTCAGGGATGATTCTTTATTAACAAATTGAGTGATGAAGGAGTTAATCTTTAGAAGAGTAGGAGAAGAAGGATGTTTTTCAAGAAAGTTTGGGAATGGACTTTTAACCATGCTAAGATTAGAATCCTTTAAAGGACAAGAAAATGGGAGACCTGCAGCCATCAGGAATGTTTTTTTCTTAGAAGGACTATTTGGGATTTGTATTTTCCTTTTTGATAAGAGAACGAGTGGGTGCAACTAGATTTAAGAAAATAATAAGCACAAGGAAGGATTTTCTTGGGGAACAAGATATGATCAATTTTAGATTTTTCGGTGACTTGTCTTCCCTTTTTGAATATGACAACTTTTTCCTGACACAAGGATAGGGAGGACACAATTTTTTTTTGACTGAATAGATAAAATTTGCACATACTGGATACTAAACTGAGAGATGAGACCAGGTCCCTCTCTAGTTTGAGTGAATCATCAACTTTGTGTTTGTCACTTCTGTCCACCTCCAAAGTTTCTCCCATGGGTGTATACCTGCAAGGGTGTCACACTCCTTTTTTAACTCCAAAAAGATAAATTTAATTTTAAGTTTCGAAAGTATTTTTGTTATCAAAGTGACAAAAAGATGAAAATTTATTTTAAAAGGGACTATTTACTTTTTTATTCAGAGTCACCACTTGGCATAATTTGGTGTGCCAAGTCATCTTTGGAAAATTCTTTTCAAAATAATTTGACTCTTTAAAACTGGTTTGCGAATAGAGATTTTGGCTAAGGAATTCTATTGACCGAGGGGAAGGTGTTAGGCACCCCTCGATCCCGTGGTTTGACCACGATCGCTTTGTGGAGCATATCGGCTAATTTGACATTACAAATGTATAAACCACACAGAACAATCAATCAAACAAACAAAATAAAACAAGTCCAAAATATAGTGTTTAGTCCAATTATACAGTCCAAAATAAAAAATGCAAAAAATATAACTCCTATTCTAAACTAATCCTAATACTATGTTCCAATGCCTTACCCGATGCCTCGGGCCTTGATCATGAGCCTCCTTTGCGTACATGATACTTTTGGGTATTCCACGGTCAATAAGTACAATTCCTTCGGGGCATTTTCCGGCAAATGAATACAATTTCAATTTCATGAGATAAACTAGAAAATCATTCAACACATTCAACATTCCACCCATTCAATCCAACATCATTCCTAAATTTGACTACCTGAACTTAAACTTTTGCCTATTCATTTGATGGTTTAATCATGATACTGTCACACACAACCTTCGATTTGTTCCAAAATAGCCGACGACAATAAGTCAAGAATAAACAATATTCATTTTTATCAATTCCTATCATCTAACCCCCCACATTCCTTTTTAACACCAAATTTCAACAAATTTAAGATTACTATTTCAACAATCCACACCCATCTATTCAACGAAGTTGAGCAAAACAAATCAATATCACCCAATATTCAACCAAATCTCACACAAATCAAACATATATGACGAAATAAAATGAGAGGAGATAGAATTGGACCTTTCAATGAGTAATTTTTGTTGATAATAATATTTAAGAAAACCCAAACTTGGAACCTTGAATAAAATAACCTCAACCGCGGCGAATCCAACTCAGTATAGAAAAATTTGAAACCCCAAAGCTGATCGAGACGGATGGAAAAGGCCATACCCCAGAACATGAACAAGAACCAATGAATCCTAAAGCCCGATTTCAGTGAGGAAACCCAAAACTCCAATACGTGATGGAAAACTGAAAAGAAAATAGTGTTGCCTGAGCTCCGGTGAGCTATCAGTGAACAAATTTCAATGGAAATGGGGTGGATTCCAGTGAGACCTTGGCATTTTTTAAACAAAACTGCCAGTTTCACTGTTTCTCATCGGATCTCTGTCGATCACCCTCCATTATCTCATTTTTTCTCTAATCCATGGGAAAAATAGAGCTCTCTGTACTGTTCTTTTTCATGGTGTGTGATTGTGCAATTTGGGTGTAAATATGGAATCTGTGTATTGTCAATCCAAGAATAGAAAAGAAAAATAGATGATGGATGATGATCTTTGATGGAATCGTGAATGGGAACCTCTTTTCTTATATTTTTTATCTGGTATTATCCCTATCCCCCTCTAATTGGAAATTGTGTGCATTCTTCAGGTGGGCTCCTGACTTTCAATTTCATTACCCTGTTCTTCAGGCGGGCTCCTGACTTTCAATTTCATCACCTTGTTCTTCAGGCGGGCTCCTGACTTTTAATTTTATCAGCCTATTCTTCAGGTGGGCTCCTGACTTTTAATTTCATCACCCTATTCTTTAGACGGGCTCCTGACTTTCAATTTTATCACCTTATTCTTCAGGCGGGCTCCTGAAACTAAAATCAAAGCTAAAACAAAAATTATCCCAAACAAAGATAATGATAAAGAAAGATTTCACTCATTCATTTTTGTTAAAAGTAATGTCCCATTTTTCAGGAGGGTCCTGAACATAAAGTAAAATATCATTTTTCAGGAGGGTCCTAACAGAAAGTAAAATCCCAATTTTTCAGTAGGATCCTAAACAGAAAGTAAAATCCCATTTTTCAAGAGGGTCCTGAACAGAAAGTAAAATCCCATTTTTCAGGAGGGTCCTGAACATAAAGTAAAATTCCATTTTTTAGGAGGGTCCTGAGCATAAATTAAATTCTCATTTTTCAGGAGGATCCTGTGCATAAATAAAAATCTCATTTTTCAGGAAGGTCCTGAACATAAAGTAAAATCCCATTTTTCAGGAGGGTCCTGAACAGAAAGTAAAATCCCATTTTTCAGGAGGGTCCTGAACTGAAAGTAAATTCTCATTTTTTAGGAGGGTCCTAAGCATAAATTAAAATTGCATTTTTCAGGAGGGTCCTGTACATAAAGTAAAATCCCATTTTTCAGGAGGGTCCTAAACAAAAACTAAAATTCCATTTTTCAGGAGGGTCCTGAACAGAAAGTAAAGTCTCATTTTTCAGTATGGTCCTGAGCATGAAGTAAATTCCCATTTTCCAGGAGGGTCCTGAACATAAAATAAATTCCCATTTTCTAGGAAGGTCCTGAAGAGAAATTAAATTTCCATTTTCCAGGAGGGTCCTGAACATAAAAGTAAATTCCCATTTTCCAGGAGGGTCCTGAGCAGAAAGTAAATTCCCATTTTTCAGGAGGGTCCTGAACAAGAAGTAAAATCCCATTTTCCAGGAGGGTCCTGAACAGAAATTAAATTCTCATTTTTCAGGAGGGTCCTGAACTGAAAGTGAAATCCCATTTTTCAGGAGGATCCTGAACAGAAAGTAAATTCCATTTTCTAGGAGGGTCCTGAACAGAAAGTAAAATCCTATTTTCCAGGAGGGTCCTGAATAGAAAGTAAAATCCCATTTTCTAGGAGGGTCCTGAACAGAAAGTAAAATCCCACGGATGTGCTTTTCTAATGGTAGCTGAATTAAGTGAAGTGAATTTGCCCCTGTTTCAAAAAGAAAATTTGTCAGTTAAAAACTTAGTGGTGGCTTGCGGCACTTAGCTGTCCCGACAGCTGCTCCAGTGTTCTTTTCCTTCCTTTTATTTTAGATTGCTGGCACTTAACCCTGCTCTGTCGTGTCATTGATCCAAACTCAAATTATTAAGAGTGACTTCAAAATAAACGTAGTATTTCTGCTTTGTCATGCTTCTCAGATAAACCCTTTAAATCTTGGTATTTCCATGAGTTCCCAAGCTTGTCTGTTGATAAAACTTTCTGCATGCCTTATTCGACTCACAATCATGTCTCTTTCATATGCTGGCTTTGTCTTGCTTTGTGTAATTGAAGAAGCTGGTAGCCAGTTTTGAAATCTTTTCTCACTTGTTTTGTCATGGATTTGACTCGAAGACAGGAGAAAAATGAATATGATTTTTTTTATTATTTGGATAACTGACTCAAGAAAATAAAAATAAAGATAAAGAGAAGAAAGAAAAGAAAATGAATGTCCCCATTTGAAAGAAAGAAACAAAAATTTATCTAAAATGACAATCAACTCTAATGATTATGCCATACATTTGGATTAAGCTGCCTAATCTTTTCATCTAAACTTTCACCAATTGTTGTTGAGCTAATGACCCTGAAATTGAGTTATTTCCTTGGGTCAATTACATTCAGAGACCTCATTCAGCTAGTGACACCTTGAAGGGTTTTCACCAACAAGCCTCTCTCATTTTCTTTCTCTCGGCTCACCATTGCCTTATGGTATCCGTGAGGGTTTTTTCACCAATGAGATTCTCTAATTTTCATTTCTCTCAACTCACAGTTTTCTTATGGAGCCTGTGAGGGTTTTTACAAATAAGACTCTCTCATTTTTATTTATCTCAACTCACCGTCATCTTACAGTGCCCGTGAGGGTTTTCACTGATAAGACTCTCTTATTTTCATTTCTCTCCTGATTCCTTATGCTAAGGAAGACAAGTAGTTCCCAAAATGTGTTATCACATCCACTGTATGCTTAGCCTTAGCATTCTCAAATATTGATTTGAAGGTTTTTCTTTGGTTGTAACTTGGCTTTTGGATAGGGTTAGAAAGAAAAGATGGCATGGGGACTAAACGACACTTAAAGTGGGGTGAGACTTACAACTTTTGGAATCGACTCAAACAATGAGGATTGAATTATGCCCCAATTTTTTGGACTGGACAATTCATAATTGTTTATTTGGTTGGACCGAGCCCAGTGTAGGGCAGCCTACGTATCTCACCTCCTAGAGAGGAGAGTCAGGTCACGCGTAGTTCTGACAGCTTGTTCTTTTGATTGATTCTGTTTTTTTTTCTTTTTATGACTCTATTTTTCTTGATACTTCTCTTTTTTTCTTTTTGGACACATTTTTCTCTCTTTCTTTTTTTAAACTTTTCTGACTCTATTATTTTGCTCGACTCTTTTTTTTTGAACTTTTGTGACTCTATCTTGATTCCAAAAGAGGGGTATGAAAGCAAATAAAACTAAATCTCGAATGGGGTAAGCAAAGGATGACACAATGTCGTCATATCAATCCTTAAAAATGCACGTACATAACATGCAATATGAAAGTGGGAGATGAAAATCATGTGTGACACTTTAACAATACTAACTTTAACTGGGCATGCGTGTCACTTCACTTGTCAAACATACAACTCCACTTTTGTTATACATCTCTCACATTAAATTATTCATGCTTTCGTAGAGCTAATTTTCTTTCTATTCCTCTTGATATAGGATCACACATCCACTGTTTGACCTAATTGAGACATGTCTTTCGATTGATGACCAAGTTATTCTTGTGATTCTCAAAATAGTTGCCTTAATTTTCAAAGAAGGCTTCAACTTGTCACCAAATATCTCAGTACTCTACCTATTTTCTCAGATGCTCTCTTTTTCTAACTTTAACTCTATGATTCATAACACTAGAATCAACATAAAATACATTGTGTAAAGCAGATAAACAAACAACTTAAAATAAGACAAAACAAATAAGGGATACCGCATTTCATTGAAAAAAAAGATAGAAGGGTTTAAACAAAGATGACAGAGAAACAAAACAAGATAGATCCCGAACTACAACCTTGAAATAATTCAGAAAATAGAAAAGAAAATGAAACAAACTATCAGACCTCTTCCTAGTAGGGAGAGAGGTGACTTCTCAATTGCTCAACCTGGCAACTTAGCTACTGATTTGCATATCAGCATGACTAGAACTTTTACAATGATAAGACATATTTTCTTCAATAAATAAGTTTTGGATCCTCATGTTTAACTCATTGCTTCCCACATATTGTGCAGTACCATATGTTAGCGAAGAATTCTGTAGGACGGCTGAGGTACCAATGTTTTGTACCACAATCAATTTTTCTTAAATCATCCTTTCTGTTTCTCTTTTCAAAGAACGACAATTCTCAATACTGTGACCCTGAATATTAGAATGCTATAAACATCATATATTTGGATTAAAACTTCTTGAATATGGGTCAGGAGTATACCCGAGGAGATGAGTGATCATGCCCTACTATACCAATCTCTGGAATAAACTGGCATATGACTCTCCAATTAGTGTGAACCTATCCCTCAATTTCTGCCTTATTTCATTATTTGGTTTTGGACTGAACGTCGGGCCTAAAAGGGCTTTGATATGTTTGTAGAGTTTGAGGATGACTCTAAGGAGGTTGTACGCGCCATTGTAAGTAAGAAGGGAGTTGAACATATGGTTGTGCGCAGTATACTAGATATGGAGGTGGGGAAATGGAGTATAATGGATTTTGGGAGGGATTATAGAGAGCTTGGGTATGATCTTGGGCTTGAGACTGATGGCAACGATGACGTCGTATTCTTGGATATGCCCGTTCTCCAACTACAATAGCAACTGTATCTTTCTCATTCTTCTTCCCCCTAGTTTGCTTTAATTGATTGCAATATTGTCCCAAATGTTTCACAGATTCCTCTTGTCCATCTTGCTCTTCAAATTTCGATATCTCAAGGCTTGGAGGAGGGTTAACATTTGAAGACATGCCCAAATCTTTGTAAGTAACATCTTCTTTACCCACAAGTTCTAGGAAACTTTTCATAGCATTTTCTGTACCTTTCATTTTTCCAACCATTTTTTCTGGCTCTTCAGACATGTTAGGCTTGTTATAAAGAAGTTTTGGTGGTCCAATTAACTTAAATGTAGGCTCAAAAGTATAGCAATGATCACCAAGAGTTTTGAACATGGGTCTACTAACAGCATGGGGAAGCACAATTATTGGGCGGCTAGCCGATGTGGATGTCTCAGCAGAGGATTGAGCAACAAAATTATAGATGACATGTGGTGTTGTGAATATTGTAGGCTTGTGCCGAGGGGCTAGAGAAATAGTGGTGAAAGTATTGAGATTCTTTTGGCTTGGAATGAATTTTGAGGCATGTTGTGGTTCATCAACAATATTTGGACATGGAAATTGCAATTGTGATAAAAAAAAACTCAGGGTATTTGCGGGGTCAGCAGTAGGGAGTGGAGGAGGAGGAAACCCACTAGCCCAAGATCGATGCATTTGCAACATTTGTTGCCTTAGTCTCAAAATCTCTTGCTTTAAACTCTCATTTTCTAGACTCTTTATTTGATCCATGAGCTCAAATCAAATAAAGTGTTAGAGTTCAACACTTTTTCACAACCTCTTTTTCCTTTTTTTTTTTGAAAAGATCACCGAACCCAAGAAGGGAGTCTACTCCCAAGAGAAGAGAATCAGGTGTGCGTAGTTCATGAAGTCTTGCCAAAATGGCCAATCAAACTGTTTTTCCATTCCTTTTTTTTTCTTTTGTTGAAACTTTAAAAAAGAAAACAAAATAACAAATTGTCAAAAGAATTAACAAAAATCTTTTTGCATTTTTCATCTTTAACATCCCTATACAAAATGAGGATCTATGATTACCAAAGAATTTTTTTTTGGGTTTTCAAATTTGAATTTCACACAAAAATGAAACTTGAAACTATTAAAGGAAAATCTTTTTGTGATTTTCTTTTCGAAATATATATGACACCCACTCTAATAAAGAGTGAGGAATATTTCTTCTTCTTTTATTTTTTTGAATTTTTTAGGTTCCTATAGAAAACGAAACCTACAATTACCTAAGAAAAATCTTTTTGAGTGTTCAATTTTTAATTTCATACGAAAATGAAACTTAAAACTACTAAAGAAAAATCTTTTTGTAGTTTTCTTTTAAAGATGTATATGAAAAACCTACTCTAAAAGAAGAGTGAAGAAAATCTTTTTGAATTTTTAGATTCTTATACAAAATGAAACCTATGATTACTAAAGAGAATCTTTTTGAATTTTGAATTTCATACGAAAATGAAATTTGAAACTATTAACAAAAAATCTTTTTGTGATTTTCTTTTAAAGATGTATAGGAATCACCTACTCTAAATGAAGAGTGAAGAAAATTTTTGAATTTTTTAAAATAAGATCCCTGAACCAACAATAGCCTGCCTACGTATCTTACTCCTGAGAGAGGAGAATCAGGGGTGCATAGTTCGTCCAAATTGGACAATTAAATATTAAATAACAAACTAAACCTTGACTTATGAGACATAACAAAAGACAAACGAACAAAATCTTTTTGATTTTTCAAATTGATACTTCACACAAAATGACACCAGCAACTATGAAGAAAAAAAACTTTTTGGTATTTTCATTGTACAAAAATTCTACCATCTTTTTTGCATTTTTTATTTATAAAAAACTCCAATTAAAAAAAAAGAAATCTTTTTGAAATTTTTGAATTTGAATGCATGGTAAAGGAACAAAAGAAAAATCCTTTTGATTTTTTATTTTCTTGAATAAATGAGTGCAAATGTTTTTTTTTTGAATTTTTGAATTGTAAAAAACAAAAGCCATTAAGAACACTAAAAAAACTACGAAACTCTTTTTTTCTCTCCACCTTTTTCTTTTTTCTTTTTTTCTTATCATTCAACATTTTCTTGCCTACGCACTTTACTTCTAACACATGTTTTCCCCAAATCGATCCATCAATAACCACGTTACCATCATAGATACAACATTTATCACGTAGGGATGCTTCAGGGGTGACTCTCCCACAAAAGGGCCACGTGGGTCCTGCTAGGTCTTAATATGATGCAAATAAGCATATCCTAAAGGATGACCTACGCTGGGGTTCACTAAAAAGGCTGTTCGGGGGTGCGTATGGTCGATAGTGGCTGCAAAATCTTTTCACCCTCTCCATAACACCGATGGCTCCCCCTTCTAAAATAAGGGTGAGTTTGTGTGCACGACGTGCACTCCGGGACTTGTTGCAGAAAGAATGACTCGGGTTATGCATATGATGTCAGATATAAAGTGGTAACACATAAGATAAAAGCTGTAAACAAAGAGCATGTAGGCACTCAACAATGATAAAACAATAACATAAACAAAATGTCTATACACCTATAGTGCCAAACTAAGCCGATACAACTCCAAAATAAGCTTGAATTCTGAAAAATTCCCCAGCAGAGTCACCAGAGCTTTCACACCCCCTTTTTAACTCTAAAAAGACAAATTTTATTTTTGAGTTTCGAAAGGGGTTTTGTTATTAAAGTGATAAAAAGATGAAAATTTATTTCAAAAAGGACTATTTACATTTTTATTCAGATTCACCATTTGGAATAATTCGGTGTGCCAAGTCAACTTTGGAAAACCTTTTCAAAATGATTTGACTCTTTAAAACTGGTTTACGAATAGAGATTCCAGATAAGGAATTCTGTTGACCGAGGGGAAGGTGTTAGGCACCTATCGATCCCGTGGTTTGACCACGGTCTCTTGGTGGAGAATATCGGCTAATTTGACATTACAAATGTATAAACCACACAAAACAATCAATCAAACAAACAAAACAAAACAAGTCCAAAATATAGTGTTCAGTCCAATTATACAGTCCACAATGAAAATATGAAAAATATAAATCCGATTCTAAAAAAATCCTAATACTACGCTCCAATGCCTTATTCGATGCCTCGGGCCTTGATCACAAGCCTCCTTTGCGTACATGATACTTCTGGGCATTCCCCGGTGAATAAGTACAATTCCTTCGGGGCATTCCCCGGAAAATGAATATAATTTCAATTTCATGAGGTAAACTAGAAAAGCATTCAACACATTCAACATTCCACTCATTCAATCCAACATCATTCCTAAATTCGCCTACCCGAACTTAAACTTTTGCCTATTCATTCAATGGCCTAATAATGATACTATCACATACAACCTTTGATCTGTTCTAAAATAACCGAAGACAATAAATCAAGACTAAACAATATTTATTTTTATCAATTCCTATCATCGAACCCCCCATATTCCTTTTTAACACTAAATTTCAACAAATTCAAGATTACTATTTTGATAATCCACGCCCATCTATTCAATGAAGTTGAAAAAAACAAATCAATAACACCCAATATTCAATCAAATCTCACACAAATCAAACACATATAATGAACTAAAATGAGAGAAGATAGAATTGGACCTTTCAATGACTGATTTTCGTCGATAATAATATTTAAGAAAACTCAGACTTGGAACCTAGAATAAAATAACCTCAACCGCGATGAATCCAACTCGGTATAGAAGAATTTAAAACCCCAAAGCTGACTGAGACGGATGGAAAAACCCAGACCCCAGAACAGGAACAAGAACCAATGAATCCTAAAGCCCGATTTCAGTGAGGAAACCCAAAACTCCAATATGCGATGGAAAAAAAAGAAAATAGTGTAGCCTGAGCTCCAGTGAGCTATCAATGACCAAAACTTAGTGGAAATAGGGTGGATTCCAGTGAGACCTCGGCGTTTTCTGACCAAAACCATTGGTTTCACTATTTCTCATCGGATCTGTCGATCTCCCTCTATTATCTCATTTTTCCTCTAATACATGGGAAAAATAGAGCTCTCTATACTGTCCTTTTTCATGGTGTCTGATTATGAGATTTATGTGTAAATATGGCTTCTGTGTATTATCGATCCAAGAAGAGAAAAGAAAAATGGATGATGGATGATGATCTCTGATGGAATCATGAATGGGAACCCCTTTTCTTGTATTTGCTATCTGGTGTTATCCCTATCCCCCTCTAATTGGAAATTGTGTGCAATTATGTATATATTTCAATTTTGTTAGTCTATATGGTGTTCAAAAGAAAAATGTGTTAAGGTAGGGTGGGGTCACATTGGTATGGTAGGGGTATGTGGGTGATGAGGTGAGGATGAGTGTTAGGTAGGTGTGTAAGAAAGTGGGTAGGATTAGGTGGGGGTAGGGTAAGGTAGGGGGTAGGGTCGGGAGATATGAAAAATGAGTAAAATTTAATTTTTGGACGGACAAAATCACATATCTACAAAAAGTATGGTACTGAGTTAGACCAATATGTACTTATTTTACCAAGGATACCTTTCTCCTGAATATAGCTAAATTTTGGAAGAGAAGTTGGTTCATCTAGTAGGTCAGGTTGATTTGATCATTCCCAGCTACAACTTCTGAGTTTAACACACCATATCATTATAGAAGTTATCTTGAAGGTAGATCAGAGGATCAGGTCCCATACCTTTGAAGTTCAAGGTTCTTTCTACATTAATATAGACTAGCCAACATTTTCCAGAGTCTTTTATACCTTTGTGAGCTCATCTTCTAGGATATGAATGATGAAAAGAATATGAAGTTTGTTACTTAAACTTCTTGTTTGCATTCCTACCATCATATTTGAATATCTAGGGGATGAGAAGATATGTGCTTCCAGTTCGATATTCTGAGATGTATTCTACTAGGACTATGTCCTTTTGAATTCTGACTAGACACTTCTTGGAGATCTTCTACTTGAGCTGATGTTTGTGATTGAGATCTTGGATCATCATTCCTCATTTTATTCTACAGTATTAGCCTCTTGACCATTCCCATCAACTGCATATAATTTTTGACTTATTTTACCTATTCATATAAGACACATTCATCTTAAAGTGTCTCAGAAAAGAGAATACAATCAGACCTTTCATTCATAGCCTTGAGTAATTACATATTAAGAAGAATGTTCTGACTGAAAACCCTTTATCCCTCCTGTACTTAAGATTATTTGATAGACTTGGGAACCCATTTGAATTTGAGTTCCCAGTAGGAAGACAGAGGACTGATTAAATCCTTCTTTGTCCATCTAGGTAATGAGAGTTTTTTCATGTTTTTCAAAAGTATTAAACCTTTAGGATGG
Organism: Capsicum annuum; assembly: GCF_002878395.1. NCBI lineage: Eukaryota > Viridiplantae > Streptophyta > Magnoliopsida > Solanales > Solanaceae > Capsicum > Capsicum annuum. The sequence goes on from NC_061114.1 coordinate 29,747,930, forward strand.
ATGCTCCCCTTCTAGATATGTCAATCATTGATCATTGTTTATCTGATCCAGCTTTGACAGTCTTCTTTAATGTGTCCATCTCTACCACAGTGAGTACATGGTGGCTTGTGGACTTTGTTCTTAGTATTTTGAGTATCCTTTCCATGAGACCTAAGTGATTGAGTTTTGTACTGATACCCAGATCTTTACCATCATTAACTCTTTGATTAGTCAAGTTAGAAAGGATTAGAGAGGATGTGGTCCATTATAGAAAATTTTTAAGTTCTTTCCTTAGACGGATCAGGTCTCTTTCTAACTCCTCATTCTTTTGGAGTGCAGTCGTGAGATGCTTTTAAGAGTTCTTCAACTTCTCTTCAAGATCAATTTGAAGCTATGGGGATTCTTTCTTCTCTTTACTATCAGAAGCATCTGCTTTCTTTAGTTGGCTCACCAAACTCAGATTGTTAAATTTTAACTTAGCACATTGTTCTTCTATTTCAAAAATCTGGAGAGTTAAGGCAATTAATTCAAGCTCCTAATTCACTATATTTTCTTCTATATCCTTTTGCTCAATACTCTATTTGCACACTGTATTAATCAATATATTTTCTAGCTTTTTTATCTTCCTACCAGAATAAGTTTCTAGATTCTTCTTTATGTCATAGATAGTTACCTCATTTTTTTCTTCATTTTTAGTGTCTACTATGAAGGAAAACAAGGACTCAAGGGACACTTTATATTTTTACAGCGCATGTATAGAAACATCTGCAAACTTCTCATCTTCATCAGATTCACTAGAGGAGTCACCTCAACCAACTAAAGCTTGTCTAACTGCAAGCTCAGCTGCAATCTATCTTCTTGATTTTACAGGAACCTAGTTTCTATTTCTTCCTTTGTCACCTACAGTGTTGTGATAATCTTGATAGCCTATTTTGTGCATTGGACAATCCTTAATAAAACATTCAGGACTTCCACATCTGTGACAAACTTCTATAATGGCTCATTTGTTGCTGCTACTTCCACTTCTTTAAAACTGACAACTTTTCTTCATAACTCTAACAATTATTTTTTCAAAGTAGGAAACATCAGTGTCTTTTTCATTTGAACCTATCCTTGAAGCTTTAAATGCCGAGGATTTTTCTTTTATTACGTCCTTCTTCTTTTCTCCTTGCTTCTTTTTGAGTTCATGGGTTTTTAAGTTCTCAATATGTTCATCCATAGTAAAGGTCTTCAGGTTTCGTGCCTCAGTTATGGCACCCACTTTACTTTCCCATGACTTGGGAAGAACACCCAAAATCTTCCTCACTTTCTTATACAATGGAATCACTTTTCCTAAGCAGTGTAGCTCATTTGTAATGAAAGTGAATCTTGTATGTATTTTTTGTATTGACTCTCCTTTTTTCATAGTAAAGGTTTCATACTGTGTTGTCAGCATGTCAACTTTAGAATCCTTCACATCTGTAGTTCCCTCATGAGCAATTTTCAAGTAGTCCCAGATTTCTTTAGCACTTTCACACGCAGAAATCCTACTATATTTATCGAGACCTATACCATACACTAGCAGTTTCTTTGCCTTGTAGTTCTTCTCAATTCTTTTCCTGTCTTCTTCATTGCTCTCTCTCGCTTTTGATAACCATTCTTGTAACATTTCCATCTTTGACCTTTTTTTATAGGTATATGAAGACCATCAAGAATTATATCCATCAACTCATTATCCTCAGCCATAATAAAGTCAAACATCCTAGTTTTCTACCACCTGTAATACTATTCATTAAATCTAGGTGGTCTAGTGGTAGGTTGTCCTTCTTCCAGGTTTGGTGGAGAATCCATGCTAACCCAGACACTCTAGGTATGAAACTTTTAGAGCGACCTTGATTTGATACTAACTATTGGAACCCTTGGGGGTTGCACCACACATTGAGGAACCAGGTCCCTCAAAGTTAATCATAGGAAATCAAACAATAGAATGTAGAAAAACTAAAGGCAGTGAAGAAAAGAAACAACACACAAGATTTAACGTGGAAACCTCCTTTCTTAAGGGAAAAAAACTACAGCTTTCCCTCATAAGCACTAAAGAAATCTACTATGATAAATATCTTGATTACAAACTCTATTTTAGCCTAACTCTAGGCTCCTTTCGCTTGTAATAAATCTCCTACAAGCTCATCTTGGAAACTCTACCAAGGACCTTCTACACTGATTAACTCTAATCAGTATCAAACTTAGGCAACTCTACCTAAGCACTCTTGAGCATAAATAAAAAAAGACATTACTCTTACAGCATACATAATTCTTTTACAATTTAGCACTCAAGAACACTCACTCACTCCTTAAGAATACTACAAAGATAAGAATATGAGCAATGCTTGAGTAATCTTGAAATAGAGTTTTTACTGCCTCTCTTCACTCTTTAGTTTTATGCAAAAACTATTTGATGAAACAACATCTTTTTCCTTTTATACATGAGTAATGATTAGGCTTAAATATCATTAGACCAGGTGTCTTATTCAGTACAAGTAACACCTCCAAGTTTGTTACAAAGGGGACAAAACTGTGCAGACACCATGTATTGTACTATGACCATCCAGAGACTTGGTTCCTTGCAGTTAGCTGCTCATCATCAAAACTATATATAGCACAATATTAAAGAAAAAAGTTATGGTTATTTTACTAAATAACTAGGGGTGGAAAAATTAACCCAACCCAAATGACCCACCAAGGTTTGATGGGTTTGGAAAAGAGTGATTTTGATAATGGGTTAATTTAAGCTATCCCAAGTTAACCCATTACAAATCACCAGCCCAAATAGACCATGATGATGCCTGAATTTGACCCATAAAATAGCTTAAAGATTTTACGAAAACCTTATTTTATTAATCTAGATTTAATTATGCAATGAAAATTTAAGCAAATCGAGAGGAGAATATATAGTACCTACGTTTGGACAATTCATTTAGAATTTTTGCTATTAAAAGTAGAGTAGTAATTTTACTATAAAGGAAAAAAATTCATAAGACCTATTTATGTTAACTATAGATTAACAATTATTTCTTTTAGCTAAGATAGCACAGGCACACTATAGAAGAACTTTAAGGATATCATTATCTGTAGTATGATCCTTTAATTTGTTGGATAGTTAAAAATAATTTAGATAAATTTTTAAAAAGCTATGCTCGTACTTCATAGGAAGGGAGATATATAAATATACAACAAAATATTTTCTTCATACTAATATTTCAAATTTCTAAAATGCAGAACTTATAACTTGAATTTGTGCTTACTGTTGTATTTCTTTGTAAATATTTGGTTGCTAATGTTTGTTAGTATTTCTTAAAAGTAAAAAATAAAAGGTGGGTCAAGTTGGGTGGGTTGGGCTACAACCCATTGTTTAGCCCATTTTGAGCCAACCTATATTTGCCTAATTATTTTAGTTAGGGTTGGGTAATGACCCATCTATTGATTTACCCCATTTTGACGCACCCAAATTCATCCCAAACAACCCATTTGCCACTCCTACGAATGACTGTCAAGTGCTCAGATTTGACGATACCACCCATGAATATGATCCTACGATCATGATTAGATTCCAAGATCGTGGGATATGCTCTTCTGATCAACTTCAAAGATATCAGGTCTTATAGAACCCATGATTCAATACCACGATCGTTGTTGGGTCCCACGACCGTGGGAGGGTATCTTTGGCATCCAAAATCAATTTTTTCTCTAATATTTTTAGAGGGGTATTCTGGACTTTTTGCACTTCTTAACCTCTTAAACTACATCGTTTAAACTATCCTAAGGTTGAATATCAAGTCTACACATCTTTTAATCCAACATCTAATTCACAACACATGAAATTACTCAGAGAAACATGAGAAATATGTGACTTTTCTTTATCGAACAAGAAATTACGGTTTTTCATCTTCAAGCTCAAATCCTTCAAACTTTAGTTCAAGAATAAAAAGTAATCGGGTATGTGGGTATTCAATAAAGATGTATTTTCATCCTCATGCCCAAATTATAATTATTCATTCATAAATTCTATGATTCCAATGAACTAGGGTTTTTACCCAATTATGGCTCCAAGCTTAAATTTAGTTCTCCATAATATATTTTTAATTCATGAACATGTTTTCATATATTTATGATTTCTTATAGTTATATTATAGGATTTACATTATTCTCATGCCCATGCATGATTTACATGATATTACTTAAGTTTTCAAGCATATGATCAAGCTATATAAAATGTATCAATTTTCAAGACTATTAAGCATTATTATCATGATTTGATGGATTTCAGACTATGTTAGTTTAACATGACATATTTTTTCTTGAAATTCATTATCTTTACAGACATGTCATTTTATGGCTCCTTAGTATATTGATATTTACTAATTTGGACTTGTACTATAAAGTCCCTTTTTCTTTTTGATTATTGAGTTATCATTATTAGTTTCATTCTTCAGAGATGGGGGGTTATGAATACCCGATGACCTAGAATTTCATGCATGTATTTATGAATATTCAATCCTTTGATTTTCATGATTTAGAATATTTTCAGATAAAACACTTATACTTCAGTCTCAGAACTTCAGTATTATTAAGTTATTCAGTGAATCAACGTATACTCAATTAGGAGTAGTACGTAGCAGTAAATGGATGCAGGTATGAAGGCTTGCCCCTTATTTAGGTTGAGACCTTTCGTAGAAGTCCTTAAGTCCTAGAACTACGGTGCAGCTATAGGTTCTTAAAGGTCACCCGTTAGACCAGGATTGATACCTTGTTCCTTTTAGACATCAGCTTAGTGGTACCATATCAGATCAGCCTTTATACTATAGCAAGGTATATTAGGCCCTTTTCAATAGGAATTATGCATCAAACTTTATGTTTAGCTCACATAGTTATAGGTTGGTTAATAATATCTCCCTCAGTTTAAAGTCAGTTATTACATGACCTTGTAATAAGTTTATTCAATACAGTATTAATCAGTTACATGTTTATTTACTTAGTCATTGTATCAGTTCACATCCCAAAATTTTGGACCTAGTATTTATACATGACCCTCAGTTTAATTTACTTACTTTTGTGCTATGACATCCCAGACTATCACTGCCTATCAGTATATATGTATTTTATATAGGGCTATTGTACGACAGTTCAGCTCCATGCATTCACTTTACACTCAAGTTCATCTCTTTATATTCAGTTAGCATTTAGTACAGTTTTACAACATATTCAATATTAACTGTAGATTAAATATAATAGTTGTGCTACTACAACTTTTTAGTTTACAAAAATATTCTAGCTTCTGATTCAGATATTGGACTATGCCTCACAGCTTTTACGTACAGACATGTTTTAAATGCATACTTTTACAAATGGCTTGTGTCCTCAGTTTCAAAGTATATTTTAAATATTTTCATGACAAATGCATATCTCATATACTCAGTACATACCAAAGTACTGATTTCATACCTCTTCTGCCTATATTTGTATGTGATGTAGAAATCAAGTGGTTACTTTCAGGAGTATAGTGTGGCAGATCACAACATCCAGCTAGGAGGTGATGAATTCTTTTACTCCGAGGACTCAAGTCAGTTGTATATCCAATAATTTTATTTTTTATTTTTATGTATTGATTAGGAATAGGTAGGGGTCATCTCCCGGCTATCTATAGTCAGTATTAGTAGAGGCTTCATAGATAGTCAGACAGAGTTGTCCTAATCAATTTCTCTTTCTTTTAAAATTTTTGATGTTGTAAATGAAATTTATAATAGTAAATGTATTGAAAAAGTTTGTTTCATGATTATGATTTAACTTATATGATTTAATCGATTGGTCATGCATTATACCAATATCATGGGTTAGTTTGGGATCACTTATGATAATAAGCACCGTGTTAAGACTAGGGGTAGTCTTGGTTCGTGAAAAACTTGGTATCAGAGTGACACCTATGTTAGCCTTATTGATGTAGTCCAAAGTTCAAACTAAGTTTTGGAAAATCTTGGTAAGGCAAAGCAAACTGCAGTCCTAAGTCTAGGCAAATTCTATTCGATAAGGCAAACCTTAGAGAAGATGTTGAGTCTATAAGAGGGGTGTATGTAATACCCCAGATTAGGATTAAAAGTCCTACACCAACAAAACATAGGAGAGATATTGGTATATATGTAAAAAAAGTCTTACTCCCTAGTGATGCATTTTAAAGTCGTACAGGTCTAAGCTCAGTGTGGACAATATAAATAATGAGTTGAGCTGTTAAGACTCATAGGTAAGAAATTTTCAAAAATAGAGAGAAAAAGAGATGAATATTAATGCAAGAAATTGAAAGTAATGAACTTAGAGAGAAAATTTTGATCAATCTCTAGACAACCAATCACAGCTAGCAACCACCACATAAATACCCACAACCAACTTCTCCTACTAAATAACTAAACAACCCCATCGTCGCCGTCATTGCTCTAAAATAGCCCATTTCAGGGCAATTTAACTATTTTGCCATCATTATTTTTGAAATAACTGATCCCATTATTCCTCAAATTGCTGTAGCAGAAATAGGTATGAAGCAATAGGTATGAAGTCTCCGGCGTTGCTTCGGTGAGTAGCTTTAGCTTCGATGAATCCCGACCTACTTTGGACCCAAAAGTTGACGTTCAACAACAACACCAATCCACTATGAGATATAAAATAAAAGCACTAAAGTGTAATAGAGATTTGAAAACATTAATGTGTGTTATTGCCGAAAATATACAAAATTCCCCAAAATGGCTATTTTGGTAATTAACTTAAAGTTAAGTCATTTAAGTTGTAAATAACTTTGATGGGCTGACGTTTTGCATTATTATCCCCAAATTCTATTATTAAATATTTGTCAAGGTGTTGTAAATTTTGTTCCATATATAACACAGGCCCTAAAACAAAGATTCCATGATCTAGGTGCTTCTGCCTTGCAGTCTGCTCATCATCTTTTAAGATCGGGCATATTGAGGCTAGACTAAATAGTAAATTTTATGATTTTAGTTTTACTTTAAATAATATTAAAGATGGTAAAAGAAGTATAAGATTTGAACATAAAACAAGAACATTATTTTTTATTAGAAATAATTTAGAACTTTGAATTAAGCCACTCAAATCTTCTTACTAATAAATGAAAAATTTACAATAATATATAATTCAATGCATTGTAAAATATGGCTAACATCTTGCTAACTAGAATTAATCCTTACTTTTTAAAATAATAATACGATGACTCTGTGAAGTTAAATGATTAATGTTTTTAAGAACAAAATAGTACTCTAAAAAACAAATAGGAAGTAAGAATTAAAAAAATAACTCTAAAGTTATAACATTATTAATTGTTGTGTGTATGTGTATATATATTTATGGTACCTTATTAATATTTGACTTTACGTCATAAATTTTACTGAGATGAAATTTGTATCAAAAGCAGCGACAATAAGAAAAGTTTTTATTGAAATTACTTAGCTTAGCTGATAGTACCTATCAATTTTATTTTTACTATAGAATCAATAGCGTAGGTTAATTCAATCAGTTAGAATTCGTTAAGTTTGTTAGAGTCTAGCTGTAGCCAGTTGTCGTAGTGCTATCAAGTATATATGTATACCTTGTAGATATTTTCGGGTTAAGCATTCTATTCCAATGAAAGCAGTTTTTGTTTTCATCTCTTTGTAATCCATCCTATACGCGGATTCCATAATTATTGCCTGTAGCTCCCAAGCTTTCAAGATAATCCACCATGAATTACTCTTGATATTGTATCAAAGACTAGTTTCTCTTCTTCAGTTTCTCTACATATAGTTTTTTTGATATGGCATCTTTGATTTGTTCGTATTCCTTCATTTTCTCAATTCATGATAATCTGGTTTTCTGATCTTCCTTTTTTTCTCTATAATGGAAGCTGCCTAAAATTTATCTACTTTAGTGGCTTATGCTTCGAGTTCTTTTGCTTCAACCACTAGTTCTGATGCGAGTGATCTACTGTACGTGTATCCCTTTAATAGCCTAGGGTTAACCCTTGTTCCTTCTCATTTTGATGGAACGGGATATTGTTCATGGTTTAGAAAAAGTATGTGATATGTTTCGGTAAAGAATAAATTAGGATTCATCAATGGTGACTGTGTGAAACTTGTTGCAGATTCTCCCCAATCACAATATTGGCAAAGGTGTGTGACATGGTGATGTCACGACCCGAGACTATTCCGTAGTCATTACATAGTGCTAAGAGTCACAAGTGAACCCCAAGCTAACCCATGGTCTGGCATCTACTAGGAATACTGAAGAAATTAACAAAATACTGATGGAAGCTAAACAAGAATAAAATCCAATAGTAGATAGTAATGAAGATGACATCACTCATGTCTGAATATCTCATACAAGCTAAAAACATGTCTAACTGTCTGAATGCCTTTAAAACATGGGGAGTTGAAGGGAAAAACCCCCAACTAACTAAAATAAAATAAGGTACTAAAACTAACATCTGATAACCAGTCCCCGAAGGATGAGGACTCACCACACTACTGCTGAGTGGCACAGAAACCGACTAGGTACGATCTGGGAACCGAGCATCTGAACCTATATTATAAGACAATATAGCACAAAAGAAAGTATGCGATTAGTACTTTGAATGTACTGAGTATCTAAGATGGGAAAAGCTAACAGGTACACTTGAGTAAGAAGGGATGAATGTGTAAACTGAATGCAAGATCAAGCATAAATATGTGAAGAATAAACTGAATAACTGGATAACTGAATACAAGGTCAAGCATACCTGGGCTGAAAATATACACTGAATGGGTATATTAAAAATGAGCTGGAGATTGTGTGAGCTAACTACAATCTCCATACCCCAATCTAAGAAAAATTATGGTCTAACTTGTAACCCCAGTTGGATGGGTATTAGTACCTTGCCAAGGGTTCAAACATTGGCTGGTGTCGATCTACTAAACTGATACCCTGAAGGTCTAGGGTGTCAAGCCTAAAATGATGGGTGACCTCTTATAACCTACGGCGGCACCGTAGTCCTAGAACTTAGGGGCTTCTACCAACGGTCTCAAGAAAAACTGACGGATGAGCCGTCATCCTTGCATTCACTCGGTGTTAAGTACTACTCCTAAATGAAAGACACTGAAGTATAAACTGATACAAGAACTGATAACTAATATGCTCAAGTCATAGTATTTTGAAAACTATACATGTACAATCAGAAATACTCAATAACAGTAAGTTGATATATGCATGTATATCTAGGTATCGGGTGTTTATAACCCACCAGCATAGACTAATACAAATGAACATGATAAAGATAAAATTGACATAGTATGGAAAATCATGAATAGTACTTAATGTTTCAATAATTGATCAAGTTCTGGACAATTGAGATTATCAAACATCTGGACAAATAATTCTCAAAGGGAAACATTTTTTCATAGTTCTTAACCAAAACAACTGAGAGAGTTGATAAATCTCATATTTGATGAGGAACTAAATTAAAGGAGTAAAAGGTTCGTACTTGTTAATTTAGAAAGTTTTTGGGAATCAATGGGTGGAAGGGACCAATGATGAAATCCCACATACCTGAAAATGGAAGCGTTGGATAAATCCTTGGGGTTAATCTTGTTCTTGAGAAACCCTAGTTTGCTTTGAGGGAGAAAAGGCTTCATTTTCTTTTTGCTAAGAGACGTTTTGGGATTTCTGAAGTATTAAGGTAGTTTTAATCCCTAAATAACTGATGTTAGAGTAACCAAACGATGTAGGTTGGGGTTATAAGGATGAAAATTTACCAAAAAGATCCTTTACAGGAATTTTAGTTCCTGTTGTCTCGACTCTCCCTACAACTCGTACCATTTGGTCATGAGTCGCGGTCTGAGTCATGACCTGAGGTTTTGAGGTCTGGGATTTTCACAAATAAGGTAAAAACTCCCCCTTGTAACAACTTGTACGGTCTAACTACGAGTCATTTGGGGTAGTCATTGTCTGGGACTAAATTTCTGGGTTTCTTTTTGCTAAGGTGACGAGACCAGCTAACGACTCATCATCACTAATAACGAGTCGCAAGGCGTAGTTGTTACCCTTGGTATAAAGTTTGATATATTCACTGGTGTGGAAACGACTCATACATAATGTCTCATTACTACTGGTAATGACTCGTCACCTGAGCTATTGTCATTGGCCGCAGACAAGCTCTAGGAAAAATTTTCATAACTCTTTGCCATGACACCAGATTAAGATAAGACTTATGCCATTGGGAAAACTAATTTACTGGCCTATCTTTTAAGGGGAATAGATCTTGTAAACTTGGGGTATTTCAATATCTCCCCCTTGGGATCATTCATTCCTGAATGAAACTGTCCGAATAGAACTACTAGGGAAAACTGAGATCATACACTAAACCCTTATGAGTTGAATCATGACTTAACATCTGAATCTTTAATTGATGCATGGACTGAACTGAACTCATGAATGCATGATATGACATGAGGTTGAATGGATAGATTATATAGAAATGAAAGAATTTATTAATTAATTAAGAAAACTATTACCTCACGTTGAAATTGGGTTCGAAGAGAAAAGATAGGGGTACTTGGCTCTCATATTAGTCTCTATTTTCCAAGTAGCTCCCTCAACGGACTGATTCCTCTATAAATCTTTACTAAGGCAACCTCTTTATTTCTCAACCTATGAATCTGGTGGTCAAGTTTCCTAATTGGTACTTCTTCGTAAGCGAGGCTATCTTCTACGCCCACACTTTCTAAAGGAACTACTAATGTTGGGTCACCAATGCATTTCTTCAACAAGGGGACATACAAAATCAGATGCACTAATGATAAATATGGAGACAAGTTTAACCCATACAATATCTTAGCAAACCGGATCAAAATCCTATATCGACCGACATAGCGAGGACAAAGCTTTTCCTTCTTCACTCCTTCATGAGCAAAATTGTTAAGTAAAAAAAATCCCCAACATCAAATTCAAGCTCCCTCCTCCTCACATCTGGATAAGATTTCTAAAGACTCTGGGTTGTTTTCAATCTTTCTATAATAAGCAGAACTTTCTTCACCACCTCATGCACAAAATCTGGCCCTATCAAGGCAGCCTCACCTACCTCAAATCAACCAATAGGAAATCTACACCTCCTGCCATAGAGAGCCTCAAATAGAGCCATTTGAATACTAGGGTGATAGCTGTTATTATAAGCAAACTCAATCAAAGGCAAGTGGTCATCCCAACTATCCTTGAAATCAAGTATACACGCCCTCAACATATCCTCTAAAGTCTAAATGGTCATCTCAACCTGACCATCTATCTGTGGGTGAAAGGTTATACTGAGATAAACTTGGGTACCAAGACCCTTCTAAAAAGCCTTCCAAAAATAAGAGGTAAATTATGTACCTCTATCCGATATAATGGTCACCGAGACTCCATGGAACTTCACTAACTCCTTGAGATAGAGTCTAGTATAATCCTCGACTGAAATTTAATGACTTAGTTATTCGATCTATAATAACCCAAATAGAATCACGTTGACAACGCATATAGAGCAACCCTATAATAAAGTCCATATTCACCACTTCCCACTTCCAAGTAGGGATACTGAATTCCTGAAGCATACTACTAAGTCTCTGGCGCTCATCCTTAACCTTCTGATAATTAGAACACTTAGCCATGAATTTTGCAATATCCTTCTTCATACTATTCCATCGATAGACTTCCCAAAAGTTACGATACATCTTAGTGTCTCCTGGGTGAATAGAATATCAAGAACCATGAGCCTCTACTAGCATCCACTGTATTAAATTAATTACGTCTGGAATACATAACCTATCCTGACAGCGATGAATACCATCTCTCTGTTAGGGGAAAACCTCAACTCTCTAATTCTTAACTGCCTCCTTCATCTTAAGAAAATTAGGATCTCTATCTTGATTTTCCTTCACTTTATCAACTAAAGAATATTTTGAACCATTTTGAACCCATATACTACCATCGGACAAAAAAAACTACCGAACTCCCAATCTACCAAGATGATGAACCTCGCAAACTAAATCCTTCATATTATCCTCAACATGGGAAACACTTACCATAGACAATCTACTAAGGGCGTCGTCCATTACGTTGGCCCTACCCCGAGTGATACAAGACACTCATGTCTTAATCCTTCAATAGTTCTAACCATCTTTTGTGATAAAGATTTAGGTCCTTCTAAATGCACATATACTGAAGCCACTTGTGATCAATAAACATATCCATGTGAACCCCATAAAGGTAATGCCTCCAAATCTTTAAGGCAAAAATAATTGTTGCTAACTCATGATAATAAGTTGGATAATTCTTCTTTTAGGGTTTGAGTTGTTTAGAGGCATAGTCTATAACTTTGACTCGCTGTATAAACACATAACCTAGACCAATACTAGAGGCATCTCAATAAATAATGAAACCATCTAAACCCTCTAGTAGAGTCAAAATTGAGGCTGAAGTGCGTCGAGTCTTCAACTCCTGAAAACTCTTCTCACAAGAATCGAACCACTGAAATTTGACTTTTTTTGAGTCGTTCTGTACATGGGAGAGGCAATAGAGAAAAATCCTTTAACAAACCATCTATAGTAACCAGCTAAACCCAAAAAAACACCTGATATCTGATAGAGTGATAGGCCTAAGCAAGTTCCTTACTGCTTTGGTATTTTGAGAATCAACCTAGATGCCCTCACTCAAAATAATATGACCAAGGAAAGTTACTTATTTCAACCAGAATTCACACTTGCTGAACTTAACAAAAAAATGATGATTCTTAAGGGTTGCAGAACAACCCTCAAATGGTCTGCATACTCACCTATACTATGAGAATTGACGAGGATGTCATCTATGAAGACTATGATAAACATATCCAAGTACTTCTTGAACACACTGATCATGAAGTACATAAAAGCTATAGGGGCATTCGTTAGTCCAAAATACATAACTACAAAATCAAAATGACCATACCAAGTTTTGAAGGACATTTTTAGAATGTTAAAATTTCTGACTCTGAGATGATAATAGTCGGATCTAAATTCTATGTTAGAGAAAAAAGTTGCACCCTGAAGTTGGTTGAACAAGTCATCAATCATAGGAATGGGATACTTATTATTGATTATGACTTTCTTTAACTGACGGTAGTCGATGCTCATTTCGAGAGAACAGTCTTTCTTGCACATGAATAGAACTGGAGCACCTATGGAGTGATGTTGTCTGATGAAACCCTTATAAAGAGATCCTTCAGCTATTTTTTCAATCTTTTAAGCTCGGCTAAAACTATTCTGTAAGGTGGAATTAAAATAGGCTGGGTATCTGGAAAGAGTTCTATTCAAAAGTCGATATCCTGCTCGAGAGAAACTTTGGGAAGATCTTTAGGAAACACCTCCGGAAACTCATTTACTACTGGAACTGACTTAAGACTTGAGATTTCAGAACTTGAGTCCTTGAATCGAATGAGATGATGGATACACCCCTTGTAAATTATTTTACTCACCTTGACGAAAGAAAAAAACCATCCTATAGGTACTGAGGTACTACCCTTCCATTCTACGACTGACTCATTTGGAAACTGAAATTGAACTATTTTGTTTCTACAGTCAACTAAGGCATAGCAAGAATGGAGCAAATCCATACCAAGAATGACATCAAAATTAGTCATCTCTAGTTCTACTATATCAATTAAGGTGTCTTTTTGGGATACTATAATTGGGAAATTTTGCATACCAGTCTAGCTATAATGGAACTACAGACTAGAGTGGACATTGAGAAGGGTTCAATAAGAGTTTTAGGACTTACACCAAAATCTACTACTATATAGGGAGTCATGAAGGAAAGTGTGGCTCTAGGATCTAATAAGGCATACATATGAAGGTGAAAGACTTGTAACGTACCAGTAATTACAACAAGAGAACCCTCCTGATCCTGATGAGTCTGAAGGGCATAGAGTTGGTTCTAACACCCTCCACTGGTTGTACTGGAAGTGGCACCCTGCTTAGTAGGGTACCTGCTCGTACTGCTGAAGAGTTTGCCTAATTCTGCAGATGATCATTTCTACCTCTTTGTGCAACCGTCGGGTACTTTCTTATTATGTGGCCTGACTTACCACACTCAAAGCACGTATCACTATCACCCATACACTTACCCTTGTGGTTTTTACCACACCTCTTGTAGACTGGGTTGGTGTGACCACTGTTCACACTATCCTTGGACTTAGATCCTGATGCTTTATCACGAGTATCCTGTCGGAACATAGGTACTGGAGAACTAGCAGAAGATGAGGCTGGGGCTGAATATTTCTAGGAGAACTATGAATGATTACCACCATCTAGCCTCTGCTGTGAGAAATTAAAACTACCAGTTCTGTCCCTCTTATTCTCTTTTTTCATTTCTTTGAGTTTCTCCTCCTCAATTTGTTGAGCATAAGCTATCAATCTAGAGAGGTACATCTCCTTAATTAACATCGTTGTTCTATACTTCTTGACTACATCCTCTGATACCCTAAATAAAAACTTGGTCATTCAGGCCCTAGAATTAGCCACCATATTAGGAGCATACCTTACCAATTAAGTAAATTTGAGTAAATACTCCTTAACACTCATACTACCCTACTTTAAGTTAATAAAATCCTGTACCTTGGCTTCCCTCAACTCAAGTGGGAAAAATCTATCGAGAAATGCAATAACAAACTCATCCCACTCTATAGGCCCTACATCGGCAACTCTATCTTCCTTGTACTGCTTAACCCAGGTGTGATCCCCCTTTTAAATAGTAAGTAGCTAAGTCAGTACTCTCACTTGGAGTAGCACCCATAATACCAATCACCTTCTATATATGGTCTAGAAACTCTAGTGGATCTTTCTCAGAATTTGATCTAGAGAAAATAGGGTATTCATCTAAGTAAAGTCTCAGATCCTAGTGGCTACCATATTTGGTACTAGGTTGGTTGGGGAAACCACCTATTGGTTATTTTGGGAAGCCATGGAGTGAAGGAGGATCTGAACTCAGCATAGGAGACTTGCTTATTCAGAAGGTCTTTTGGGACAAGTAGCGGTGCTGACTGGTCCCTATTCCTCCTTCCGTTAGCCCTTCTAGGAGGAATCTTCTATAAATTGGTAGAGGAAGAGTTAGAAGAGGAAACACAAGGGAGATCATGCTCCATCACATAACATGAACAATAAAATAAGTGAAACTTTCCTAAAATATTTCATAGCTCTCACTCATAAGTGTGGCGCGCTACAACCCATGAACCAAACTCTACTTAATGTGGCTTTTAGACTCTCTAGGACACTTTAGACCTGTCTTTAATACTAAGTTTGTCATGACCCGAGACTACTCCCTAGTCATAACACGGTGTTAAGAGTCACAAGTGAGCCTCGATCTAACCCATGGTCTGGCATCTACTACTGGCAAAAGTAAATAAGAAAAAAATTCAGTAGTAGATAGTAATAAAGATAATATCACTCATGTCTGAATATCTGACAAAAACTGGAAATATGTCTGACTGTCTAAAAGCCTCTAAAATATGATGAGTTGAAGGGACAAACCCCCAACTAACTCCAACTAACTAAAATAAAATAAGGTACTAAAAATAATATCTGATAACCCATCCTTAAAGGATGAGGACTCACCACACTACTATTGAGTGGCACAGAAACTGACTAGGTGCGATCCTAGAACTGAGCATCCAAACCTATATTATAAGACAATATAGCACAAAAGAAAATACATGATCACTACTTTGAATGTACTGAGTATGCAGGATGGGAAAAACTAACTGGTACACCTGAGTATGAATGCACGAATGTGTAAACTAAATGCAAGAAAAGTATAAACATTATCTAAATAAATTGAATAACTGAATACAAGGTCAAGCATACCTAGGCTGAAAAGATACACTAAATGGATATACTGAAACTGAATTGGAGATTGTGGGAGCTAACCACAATTGACATAGCCCAATCTGATCAAAACTAGTGTCCAACTTATAAAATTAGTTGGATGGGTATTAGTACCTTGCCAAGGGTTCTAACACTGGCTGGCATGGATCCACTTAATTGATATCCTAAAGGACTACTGTGTCAAGCCTAAACTGATGGGTGACCCCTTATAACCTATCGTGATGCCATTGTTCTGGAACTTAGGGACTACTACCAATGAACTCAATCCTAAATAAAAGGTGAGTTATCATTCCTGCATTCACTCGGTGCTAAGTACTACTCCCAACTGAAAGACACTGAAGTAAAAATTGATACATAGGAACTGATAACTAATATGCTCAAGAAATGGTATTTTGAAAATAATAATACATGTACAATCTGAGATACTCAATAACATGTAAGCTGATATATGCTTGAATTCCTAAGTATCGGGTGTTCATAACCCACTAGCACAGACTAATGCAACTGAACATAATATGGATAAAACTGACATGGTATGGGAAATCATGAATAGTACTCAATATTTCAATAATTGATCATGTTATGAAAAATTGAAATTATCAAATATATGGAAACACAATTCTTATGGTGTAACATATTTTTGATGTTTCATGACTAAAACAATTGAAAAGGGAGTTGATAAATCTCATATTTGACTTGGAACCCAATTAAAATGAGAAAATGGTTTGTACTTGTAAATTTAGGAAGTTATTGGGACTCAATAGGTGGAAGGGACCTATTAGTAAAATCCCACATACTTGAAAATAGAAGCCTGAGAGAAATCCTTGGAGTTGATCTTGTTCTTGAGAAATCTTAGCATGCTTTAAAGGAGAAAAGAAATTGTTTTATTTTTGCTAAGAGAAGTGATTTTGGGATTTGTGAAGTGTTAAGGTAGTTTTAATCCCTCAATAATTGATGTTAAAGTACCCAAATGACTTGTGTTTGGGATTATAAGGATGGAAATTTATTGAAAAACCCCTTTTAAAACATGTAGGAATTTTGATTCTAGTCACCACGGCTCACCCTATGAATCGTACCCTATGGTCACGAGTTGCGGTCTGAGTTGTGGCCTAAGGTTCTAAGATTTTATATTTTTACTTCTAAGTTAATGACTCCCCCTCATAATGACTCATGAGATCTGACTACGAATCATGAGAGGTAGACGTAGTCTGGGACTTAATTTATGAGTTCCTTTCTGCTAAGGTAACGAGACTATCTAATGACTCATTGTCACTGATAACGAGTCGTAAGGTGTAGTTATTACCTCTTGGCTAAAGTTGTATATCTTTATTGGTATGGAAATGACTCATACTTAATGACCCATTATGGCTCGGTATGACTCATTATGACTCATCACCTAAGTCGTTATCACTGGCAGCTGATAGGCAATTGGGGAAATTTACATAACTTTTTTCCAAGACAACGGATCAAGGTGAGACTTATGGCATTGGGAAACCAATTTATTGGCTTATATTGTAAAAGGTCTAGAGTCTGTAAACTTGGGGTATTATAGGTGACATCGTAGATCCTAAATTCACTTACTAGAGAGATTGTGGATACTGTAGAGTATATGAATAATTTATCTGAGTAATAGAGAGAGATAAAAGATCATTTTGATTAAACTAATTGTGTGAAATTGTATTATATTAAAAAAGAAATCAATGACTTAACTCAGTGAGTATTGGATATACTACCTACCTCACTAGGATAAAGAAGATGTGGGTAGAACTTAGTAATTTAACTGATAAATTCAATGCAGATGCTTGAGTTAATTTAACTCAATGTGGAGCAAAGGACGTAACACATAAAAATGAATAGGACAGATGCCTTATTCATTTTTTAGTGGGACTGTATAAGGTCTATATAGTTGTTCGAACTAGTATACTCATGATGAAACCTCTATCTTCCATGACACAAGTTTTCTCTATTTTGATATATAAGAAAAAACAAAGAGATTTTAAGCTAAAAGAAAAAATATTGATGGAATCTACTTCTCTAAGCACAACAAGTTATTCTGCAAGTCCTTCTAGCTTAAAAGGCTTTAAGACTAATTTCTCTCCAAGAGAAGGTTAATTTTAAGTAAGTTCTCACAAATCCACTCTTTTCTATGAGATTGCAAGAGAACAAGTCATATCATAGAGAAATATTTTAAGTTACATGGTTATCCCCAAGATGGTACTCAGGGTAATAGAGATAATCACTCTTACATTAATTATCTAAAATTGAAATAGACATAGCTTTAATAATAGAGCTAGTCACACTAATAATCTGAGGTATAATTTAAGTGCAAATGCTAAGTACAATAAAGGAAAAAAACATCACGAAAAATGACATGGAAACATGAGAGTTAGAGGAGGGAAAAAGGATGATAAGGAAGAAGAATAACAACTTACTCTCACTAAAGAACAATATGCACATGTGATGGAATTTCCACACCACTTTAGGGGAAAGTAAGAACCTAACAACATTAATATTACTAAAGTAGCTGTAAATTTTATAGTCCTGTAGTCTGCACTTCCTCTATATATTTTGAAAGTCCTTTATGCAAACATTTTGAATCAAATGATGACTTATGGATTATAGACTCAGGAGCTTCCAATAATAAGATTTTTAATAAAACACTAGTGACAAATCTTAAGACATTACCATGCCCTTTGTTCATTACCCTTTCAACTGGTTACAAGGTAAAAGGGACACAAATTGGTGATGTGATTATTACGCCTACCATAATTTTGCATAGTGTGTTGTTTGTACCATTCTTCAAATATAACCTAATATTTGTTCACTCACTAGTCTCATTTTCTTAAATGTCTTATGTCCTTTTGATATCTTTTGCTTTTGTCAATACCCTTCACTAAAGAGTCCTCAGTTAATTGGTAACAACAAGGATGGGCTTTACTTCATTTATTCAAAATGGTTGAAGACCAAGCCCACCCTGTCTCAAAAATGTACCTCTCAAAGTCACACATCTTCTAATATTTCCCATATAAATCATAATCCTAATAGTTCTTCTCATTTATATTTTCATGTAGTGAATCCTACTCTATGTATTAAAACTAAAACTTGCACTATAGATTCTTCAATTTCATGTTGCGAAGGGGAATTACATTCCGTGAATTCTTGTTTTTATCATGGAAAAGATGTTGACTTGTTGTGGCATACTAGATTTGATACAAGAAAGACCACGGAAGGCACAAGAACTTCACAATACAATCCACAAATTGAGATCAACTCGAGGACTCCTTTGAGTGCTAGTTTTCGCCAACAACAACAGCACAAGTATCACGAGTTTACAAGGTGTTTTAACACCAAAACATCAACAATAAAACAAGAACAATATGAACAAAATGAATACAAGATTTGGATTTAACAAGAACAAATGATTACAAGATACAAACACTAACACAATTGCAAGAAAGGTAAAGATAGATAGTGCGACATAGATTATTACAAAGATTAGGAGATAAAGAGTATATTAAACTCAAAAACCCCTAATGAATGTAACAACAACAACACGCTCTTACTGTGACTGCCAAGGAAATCAACTCACCTCAATATCCACCATTTCCAAGTAAAGAACAATATTAGCTTTTCCAAGCCCTAAACTACAATGGCTAATCCAAGCCCTAACTAAGAACTACACTAAGGTGGTCTAATCTCAAAAGAGAGAATTTTCAAAGTCTCATATTTTTATCATTAAAAAACTGTCAAGAGAAGACCTAAAATGTCCTATTTATAGTGTATTACAAAAGGAGACCAATTGACTACACTACCCTTAATGATAGGGGTGGCCATGGAGTGCATTTTAGGAAAAGTAAAGTGACCAAAATGTCCTCAATGAAGATGAATCTAAAACCGTGAGCCATTAAGGGTCCAAAGCCGCGAGTCCTCACGTCTTCAATGCTCCAAGTAATTTTTCACTCTCGGCCTTGATGTATGGTATGCTCAATGGTAGGATCAAAACGGTTCCTCCATGCATGTTATCGTATCCTCGAGGTGGCCAAGTCTTAAGTCTCTATGTGTTGGAATCCAAAGATGTCATCAAAATATATGATGGTCCCATATCATCCTCCCCTTCTTGAAAAAGATTAGACCTCGAATTGAAACCTTGAAAAATCAAAGAGAGGACAAACAACTACAAACTCCTCATGGCATGAGAGTTAGGGTTAGCATAACAAATCATTTCAACATGCCAAGGTTGCACATATTTGCAATATAACCGAGGATCCTTTGAATGAAATATTAAAAGCTCAATGAAAGATGTACAAAGGATATGGTTATGGGATTCACCAAGAGTGATACTTTGCTTGTCTTGTGTACAAAGCGACAAATTGGGTGCACTGACATCACCATTTCTACATTTGGTACTGAGGTCAAATGGAAAGAGTGGCCATAGACGCCGATCTAGATAACACTCCCCTTTCTCGCGGTCTCTACCCAAACTAAATAGCATACTCTCTACAATAGCATACATATCATCCAAAGCAAATAGAGAGTAGAGAAAATTATCACTCAAGTTGACTTCTACTAAGGTGTCCTCATGTGTATACTCACTAATAGTTTTCCAATCATCACCATGAGTACTCTCAACAATAATATCACACAAAGTAGAAGAAGAAGTAGTTTCCAAGACCATATATTCCTTGCCCTTAAGAGTATTCTCATTTTCCAAGAAGAGATTTCCATCTTTAGGAGGAATGTTGTCACACCATAGTGGGTTAGCATATAGGTTATAGCTTTCAAGGCAAGCTATACCATCATTTTCACCGCTAGGTCTATTAGGAGTGTTTATATCATCTTTAAATGAGACATTATACCTAAAGAGAGAATGATCTATTTCGTGGAAGGATTCAGAACTAACACTTTCATCGCTCTCTAAAAGATCAATATCAAGTTTCAAAGAGATTTCAAGCACAAGATTATCCCAAGAATAGCTCTCGGGTTCACTCCCATTTTGTTGACCAACATTTTCAAATACTTCACTCACTTGAGTTCTATTAAGTACATCACACATAACCTCAAGTGGCGGGCAAGTTTCACGCATAAGTTGATCAACACCAATTACACAAGACGATGTACTTTTATTCAACATATTGGCTTCAACACTAGGTGGACATAAATTGTCCTTAAAAGAAGAGTCAATTTCATCATCCATAGGATCAAATAGTGTATCCACACTCACAATATGTACATCATTAACAAGAGAAAAAAATCATTAGACTCATAAGTAAGTAAGCTACAGCTCATACTCAATGGGATACTAGTCATACAATTATCAGTCACACACACCAAAGTACAAGAATTAGCTATTTTACCTTGAAGATCTTGAGTAGATTCCTCTTTGTCATGGTGTGAAGGTCCTCCACAAGCTTGGATAGAAACTTCTCTTCGGTCTTGCTCTCATTTGCTTGCCATGTTGGTACCTACATAAATGTCCTTAGAAATAGAAAGACAAACAGCATTAGTACGGTTTGGTGGTAATCCCCCTACTTCACTCTACACAACCTCTCCTTTTTCCACTCTTAAATTACCACCTTGCACACTCTTACTCCTCTCTATCTTTTATCTCTCTTTATTATTTGGATTAGAGTAGGTGAACACTTTTCTTTACATGCCGAGAAGAATATACGTTACGAGGTGGTTTCCCCATTGGTCTCTTACAATATTAGGCCAATCTTGCACATTTGGAACCTTATGTTGTGCAAACCAATTGGCACCTAAGTATACATGACCATAATTTAAGGGAAGAATATTGCACAACACCTCCTTATGGTATTCAAATTGGGAGAAGACAACTTTTACCCTCTCGGTAGCCTTAAACCCATCTATGGAGTATGGAACAAGTAAAGTCTCTCGAAACAACCCCAAGTAGTCAACTATGGATGGAAGGATGTAGTTACTATAGTACCTATCAATTAATACAATGAGGCAGCCCAGTATCCCACAAATGGTCGCCTTTTCGCAGTGTACACTCCTTCTCGGATAAACATTATAAGGTACACGAGTACCCCTCGGCTTTGGAGATGCATACCCTCTTCTTCTCGTTGTACAACCCCCACTAGAGCTAGTATGACCATTCATACTATATCTACCATGATAAAAAGTACTAAAAGGTGGAGAATGTGAATCTTCACACTCCTCACGTATATTCTCATCATAGCTCTTATAAGCTTTGCGAACGAAAGGGTTATACCTAACACCAAATCTAGGTTTGGAGTGAGAAGTGTAAGACTCCTCACATACCCCCAACATCATCATAAGATCCATTATAAGGTCCTACATCATCTCCAAATTCACCATAAGGACTAGGAACTTCATTCATCTCATTTTCCCATAACCCTCAAATCTTCCCAAGTTTTGATCATGGCTATTTTCATAGCCTCTGCATTCTCCCTCAACTCTGTAGCCATAAAAACCCTCACTATAATCATAGTCTCCCATGTTGTAGTCACAATAATCCCTGGCTATCGAATACATATTCCCCTTATATCATCTTTGTAACTATAAAATGAACTAACAAGATTAGTAGTAAATCTTCCTTACCAATACTCGTATACACTCACTTTTATGATCCTCACAATTGGAGCGGTGAATATTGAAAGTTGCTTATACTCCGTTAGTCAATAGGATGTCAATTCTACTTGGTGGCCGGAATAGATTCTTGTTTGATTGACTGAAGACACAAAAATAAAATTTACTTACGAACTTAAAACAAAGAAGTTACTATGAGTTAAAAATGATATAAGCACAAAAATAATGCTAACACGAAGAACGTACTCAAAAACTAATTTACAACTTAGTAGATATTTACTAGTTGCCAATTAGTATAAGAGTCAACAAAGTTGAAACCAATGGAAACAAAGAAAAAAAGAAACTAGAAATTCCAATTCTTGAGCTTATGATGATGTGGCACTCAACTATTGGTCATGGGAATGTTGTTGAAGTTTGAGAATTTTTGGTTCTTACACTTAGTTGTTCAATCTTCACAAGAATGATGGAATTTTCTTTTTTGGTAAGTAGACAACAAGGCTTTGGGTTTCTTTTTCAAGATTCAAGAGTTTTGACCTACTTTTACTCTTTTGGCAAGACAACCTTTTTGGAAGTTTTGTCCTCTTTACTCTTTTGGTCTACCTAGAAAAGTGGTTACTCTATTTTAGTAACTAGACTTTTAGGATGTCTTTTGTTCTTTTACCACCTTGGTGAAGTTTTGAAAATGTTGCCAAGACAAACAAAAATCTCACCCTTATTTCTCTTGTTTTCAAGATCAAACAACCCCTTTGAAGCGACTTCTTTAACACAACAAGATGAACATCAACAACAACAACAACAAAACTGTCCACAACCTTCAACAACAATTTAAAAATTAGCCTAAGAACTTAGATTTAGACTCAAGGAGCGATAGTGAACAAGAAGCTAACATAATAAACTACTAAGACTACAAAAAAACTGCCTATATCTAGACACAAATCTCAGCGAAACACAACAACAACAACACAATTTTGGTCAAGACACAAAAATGGACAGATCTGTTTCTTTTTTATTTTTTAGTTTTCTAACACCCTTTTTTTCAAGTTTACGAGCCCAAGATTGATCTTGAGGGAATAAGATCAATCCATGCTTTGATACCAAATGATACAAGAAAGACCACAGAAGGCACAAGAACTACAAATAATAGTCCACAAATTGAGAGCAACTCGAGGACCCCTTTGATTGCTAGTTTTGGCCAACAACAACAACACAAGTATCAGTAGTTTACAAGGTTTTTTAACACCAAAACAACAACAATACAACAAGAACAATATGAACACAATTAACAAAAGAGTCGGATTCAACAAGAACAAATGATTACAATATACAAACACTAAAACAATTGGAAGAAAGGTAAAGATAAATAGTGCGACATAGATAATTACAAAGATTAGGAACTAAAGAGTATATTAAACTCAAAAACCCCTAATAAATGTAACAACAACAACACACTTTTACGGTGACCTCCAAGGAAATCAACTCACCTCTAGATCCACCGTTTCCAAGAAAAGAACAATATTGGATTTTCCAAGCCCTAAACTATAATGGCTAATCCAAGCCCTAACTAAAAACTACACTAAGGTCGTCTAATCTCAAGAGAGAATTTTCAATGTATCATATTTTCATCATTAAACAACTGTCAAGAGAAGACCTAAAATGTCCTATTTATAGTGTATCACAAAAGGTGACAAAATAACTATACTACCCTTAATAATAGGGGTGGCCATGGAGTGCATTTTAGGAAAAGTGAAGTGACCAAAATGTCCTCAATGAAAATGAATCTAAAACCGTAAGCCATTAATGGTTCAAAGCCACGAGTCCTCACGTCTTCAATGCTCTAAGCAATTTTTTACACTCGTCCTTGATGTATGGTATGCTCAATGGTAGGCTCAAAATGGATCCTTCATGCATGTTCTCATATCTTTGAGGTGGCCATGTCTTGAGCCTTTATGTTTGGGCCTCCAAAGATATAATTAAAAGATAAGATAGCTATTTGTCCCATATCAAGATTAGGCCATATGCCTTTTTCCAAGATAAAGGTATCTATACCAGCTAAATTTTCAGTCAAACAACCCTTTCTGTGCACTATCTGTCTAATGGCTAGACAAATAAGGCTTTCTTTTACACAAAGCACCACAAAAATTATTAAGATTCTAGAACTTCTTCATATGGATATATGGAGTCCCCATCATATAAGCACATATGACAATTACAAATATTTTTTACCATAATGGATGATCATAGTAGATCAACATGGACTCACTTGTTGAGTTGAAAAAGTAATGCCTTACAGGTGATCAAAGCTTTTATCACTATGGTGAAGAACCAATTTTTTGATTATGTCAAGATTATTAGGTCATACAATGGTCTAGAATTCACCAGTAGTGAAAAAACCTTTTTCTTCCAGTCAAAGGGCATAATCCACCAGAAAACATATCCTTATACACCACAATAAAATAGTGTAGTAGAAAGAAAACACAAGTACTTACTTGAGATAACTATAGGACTACTCTTTCAGTCCAAACTGCCTCTGAAATATTAGGAAGAGTGCATACTATTAGCCACACAAATCATTAACAGACTACATACCTCATCCTTTAACAATAAATGTCCTTTTGAAGTTTTGTACCAAATAAAACTTGGTTATTTTTACTTGAGAAGCTTTGGGTATTTATGCTATCCTATTATCCTAAAGGTTCACATGGAGAAGTTTGAATGTGGAATTAGTTCTATGTATTTGTAGGTGTAATGCCCCAAATTTTGAACCCCAGACGCTACACGGTGCTCATAATTTTGAAGGACCATAAGGTAACCCATGACTGGTACCTGCTGCAATAAATGAATAATAATATTGTATAATGTGAAAATTTGGTAAAACCTTTCCATAAGGTTCAAATCTGAAATACAACGGTATAAGGTATAACAATACGAAAACTAAAATAACTATCTAAAAATACTCTAGTCTGAAAAGCCTCTAATCTGTCTGAATTGTTGAGTTAATGGGACAATTTTCCAACTAACTCTTTCTACTAAAGTACTGAATCTAGTGCAATAATAAAATAAGAAATATTTTCAAATGATGAGGACTCACTGCTAAGTCTACTGCTACTGGATAAATCTGAACTGCTAAGGGTGCTCAAGGGCTCGTGCGTCAGAACCTATGGTATAAGACACCATAGTGCAAGAGAAAAGTATGTGTCAGTACGTGGGAATATACTGGTATGCTAAACGAGGTAAGGATAAATACAAGGGTTCATATGCATGAATAATAACTAACTGAATGACATGCAAGAGCTGGATTAGCATACATGGAAGATCTATAACTACTGAACATACTGTACATACTGTAACTGAGCATACTGAAACTGAATCTAGTAACTGATAACTGAATACATTGATAATCTGAGATCACTGATAATCTAAATTTTTTATAACTGAGTCTACTAGTACTGGATTATTGGTGACTATTATGGGGTCGATCCTATCTAAAAGGTGACCCCTGAGATACGGCCTATCTAGCGAGTAATCTCTGAATCTATTGATACTAATACTAATTGACTGTACCTAACAGTCCTAAATCTGTAGAACTATCTGAGTTCTTTACTGAGTTGAGTGACTGTATCTAACAATTTTGATTTTTGAAATTGTAAACTGAGTTTGATTCTGAAGACTGAGACTAAAATTGAAACTGAAATAATTGGAATTAATTATCTAACTGAAATGCCCCTTATTTGAACTAGTGGGGTCCAACTTATAACCCCAGCTGGAAGGGTGTCAGTACCATGCCATGGGTAAAGACACTACTGTGGTCAAGCCTATCTGACGTGTGACCCTGAACAGAAAGTCAAGCCTAATCTAATGGGTGACCTCTAGGAGGCAACCAAGCCTTAATCTGATGGATAACTCCTCATCCTATGCTGGCTATGTAGTTTTGGAGTATAGGGACTACTACTAATGACATTGCCTAACTAACAGGGAAGACGTCAACCCCGCTCTCACTAAGTGCTGAATCCTACTCCCAACTGAATAGACACTGAACTGATTCTTAAACTGTACTAAACTGGGCTGAATCTATTGCTGATCATGTTACCTAGCTGACCAAACTGAGTTTACTAGGTTCCATTGAATGATGGAATACTACTATATTCTGTAATCTAACTGAATGCCACTGAGTTTTTGAACTGATTACTGACACTGGATTGAACTGATACTAAGATTTCTGAGTTTTCCTAAATTATGTAATTGATGGAATTCTGCTGATTATGGCATGACTGAGATTATCTTAAAACTGACACTAGCTCAAGGTAATCAACTAAATTATCGGGTATTAAATACCTCCAGGACTGGATAGCATAAAAGTAAAATATAGCATAATCTTGAATAACATAACATTGTTCACTTGTTCATAATCCACTCATTAAGACATGTTAACAACCACTTGTAACACATTAACTTATACATGAATGGAGAATACATGTTGGCATGCTATAATGGCATTATTTCATTCTCATAGACAATTTGTCAAATACTTGTAAGGCATCTACTTGTACATGCTTTGGGTATATATGTTATTATGTTACAATGACACTATTTCCTTCACATAGGCATTTTATCAAACACATGGGGATCATGAATTATTTCACATCACAATGGCCAACACATGTAATCATAGATACAATACTCTATTTCAATTCTAGAGTTTTAGCATAAAAATTCATACAGTTCATCATATAACCATTTCAATTCCATAGAAACTTATAATTAAACATGATTTGGAACCCAATTAGCATTATGAACATGAATTGAATCTATTTTAAGCATGAAAATCATAAATCAACAATATTTGTACTATTAAAAAGGATTCTTGAACTTCTTGGGTGAAAGAGACCCATGAATGAACATCTAACATACCTTGGAATATTCTTTCTTAAAGGCTCTTGGAGGAAATCCTTAGGTACATTCTTGATTTTTTTACACTAGGGTTTAGCCCCTTTGAGAGAGGATGTTTTAATTTTTGAGAGAAAGTGAGAAATAATAAGATAATGAGGTATTTAGGGTTTAAATCTTGTGTTTAGAATGACTAGGGCCATGAAAAAAATACCAACATACCCCTGGGCAGATTTAAAAATTGTCACTAAAAAATCTCGATTTTAGGCCCTGGTGCGACACTGCACTATCACGCCGTGTCACTGGAAACTGACAATTGGGAACTGGGCTGATGGCATGATATGGTGGTATCACGTTGCGACCTTGGACATAAACTAGAAGGGCACCGCAATGTGGTGGAATCACGTTGGAAGATTGGAAAAGGACTATTGCTATTTTCAGCCTTGGCATGATGCGCTATGATCGCGGAGGCTCACTGGATTTTGATAATTGTTATTTTGTCTGGCTCCGCGATGCACTGATGGCTCAGGTGGTACAATGTCTTCCTAAAATAACTCTAACTCTTCGCCCGGGTGTCGGATTTAGGTGAATTTTATAACAATGGAAAGCTTATTCAATTTCCTACGTAATGAAAAGTCAAAATCTTGAAGATTACATAGGAATAAAATGGTTTTCATTTTTGAATCCTGTTCTTGACATTTTAGGAGAGAATTTAAGCTAAAAAAAGTACGGGGCATTATAATATCTCCCCCTTGGGAAAATTCATCCTTGAATGCGGCTAGCTAAGTTGAGGACTGCTGATAGACTGAGCTGACACACAGAACATGCATAACTAAAACATTACTCATAACTGAACTACTGACAAACTGAGTTTCTGTACTGAATATGCATATCTGATGTATGGAATACATAACTGATTATGCAATAATAACTGTTATTAAGGATTATAGCTTTAACTGAACATAGAACTGAGTAGATCTAAGGAAGACTATTACCAAGATGAGAACACTGATAAGTCTAACATCATTTACTGAACATGCATGAACCGAAATATGAGAACATGAATGAGTCTAAAACATGATACGCAAACTGAATATCATGAACTGAACAGAGCCCTTAAGCATATAACTGACGGCTGAGGTTGGAACTAGAGGGTCAACTATGAGTACCCATTACCTCAAACTGAATTTTTTATGCCAAAAAAAATAAAAGGTTTAGATCATGATAGCTTGGGGGTTATAGTGCATCTCCCCCTTGGGACACTGTGTCTCTCTAAGAATGCTTACTTCACTGAGATACTGGGGCGATGCATAGGGCACTTACAGACTGAATTGTGACTGAATACCTGGGATCTAAACCTAATGCATGATTCATGAAATAAGCTGAACTCGCAACTACTAGGACGTTCTATCTGGGAATAGTTACATCCCTGAGATTTCTGATAATGTGACTAGATGGAAAGATGGGAAAAATAAACCATACGAATTTGACTGCTTGACTGTTAAACTGAATTGCTGGCTTTACTGACTGACTCGTGCTGAAAACTTAAGCTCAACTGGGGGCAAAGGGTCTAACAAAGTATATCATGAAGATGAAAAATGCAAACGTTCCCGAATCTATGTTAGGAGAACTTCCTTGATCATGGTGAGTCTGGAGTGCATAAAATCTGTTCTGGCGCTAACCACCAGTGGTACTGGAAGTGCCACCTTGCGAACACAAATTTATACCCTTTGAGCCATTATTTTACACTCTCGCAACCTGTGGCCTGGCTTACCACATCCAAAACATACCTGTCTGCTTACTCTACACACACCTAGGTGATTTCTACCACACTCTTCATAAAGAGGATAGGTATGATCACTTCTCACACTACCCTGGGTCTTGGAGCCTGGAACCTCATCATGACTGTCATTCTTGAACTTTGGTATTGGTGTACCACTAGCTGAAGATAGAGCTGGGACTGAAAACTTCTGACTACACTAAGAATGGTTACCACCCTATGACCCTGCCTGAGAAAAACTAAAACTACCTATTCTGGCTCTCTTATTTACTCTCTCTCTCTCTCTCCTTAGCTTTTCCTACCTCAATCTGTTAAGCATGCATTATCAATCTAGAAAGATCCATGTCTCTATTGATCATAGCAGTCCTACACTTCTTAACCACCAACCTAGACATATCAGTCACAAACTTACTCATGCTTGATCTAGGACCAGCCATCTGATCAGGGGCATACTTAGATAACTAGTTGAACTTGAGGCAATACTTTTTCACTATCATAGAGCCCTACCTCAGGTTTATAAACTCTTTTATCTTAGATTGCCTCATCTCAAGTGGGAAAAACTTGTCTAAGAACACATCCTAAAATATCTGCCAAGTCATGGGAGTTGCATCCTCCCTTCTACTCTTCTTCCATTTCACTACCCAACCATAAGCAATATCCTTTAGTCTATAGGATGCCAATTCTACACTCTCCTCTTCAGAGACATGCATAATCTGGGTGATCTTCTTTACCTCATCAAGAAAAAGTTATGGGTCCTCACCTGCTTTTGACCCAAAGAATTCTGGTGGGTTCATTCTCATAAAAACTCTGATTCTGGCTATGGCTAAATCTCTATCTTGCTGAGGTAGGGCTGCAGCCTGATGATTATCCTAAACATTAGTTGTCACATCTTAGACTATTGCCTGAAAAGCTGCCCAAAACTCTGTATGTGACACATTTTCATTCAAAGGATCTGCAGGCTGAGGTGGTTGGTTATTATTTCTATGGGCATTAGCTCTGCGATGAGGCATATTTTGTAATGAAAGGAAGAAGAAAATTAGACTGAGGGTTTTACTGGAGATCATGCTCACTCACACAACATAAATACTGAAAGAAGGGAAACTATTCCTAAAATATCTCATAACCTCCTGTACAGAAGTGTGGTGCACTACATACCCATGCACAAGACTCTACGTGATGAATGTTTTCAGACTCCCTAGGACTCTATTGAACCTTAGACTCTGATGCTAAGTTTTTAATGCCCCAAATTCTGAACCCAGAATGCTACACAGTGCTCATAATTCCGAAGGACCATAAGCTAACCCATGACTGGTACCTGCTACAATAACTGAATAATAATACTGTATAATGCAAAAATTTGGCAGAAACTTGCCATAAGTTTTAAAACTGAAATACAACTGTGTAAGGTATAACAATACCAAAACTAAAACAACAGTTTAAAAATACTCTAGTCTGAAAAGCCTCTAATATGTCCGAAGTGTAGAGTTGATGGGATAATCCCCCAACTAACTCCGTCTACTGAAGTACTAAATCTAGTGCAATAATATTATAAGGAACATCATCGAATGATGAGGACTCACTGTTAATCTACTGTTGCTGGCTGAATCTGAACTACTAAGGGTGCTCGAGGGCCCGTGCATTTGAACCTATGGTATAAGACACCATAGTCCAAAAAAAAATATACGTCAGTATGAGGAATGTACTGGTATGCTAGATGAGGTAAGGCTAAATGCAAGGGCTCATATACATAAACAATAACTAACTGAATGACATGCAAGAGCTGGATTAGCATACGTGGAGGATCTGTAACTATTGAACATACTATACATAATGTAACTAAGCATACTATAACTGAATCTAATAACTGATAACAGAATATATTGATAATCTGAGATCACTGATAATCTGAATTTCTGATAACTTAGTCTACTAGTACTGGATTACTAGTGACTATTGTGGGGTCGATCCTATCTAATGGGAGATCCCAGAGATCAGGCCTATCTAGTGGGTGATCTTTGAATTTACTGATACTGATATCGATTGACTGTATCTAACAGTCCTAAGTCTGTAGAACTATTTGAGTTCTTTACTGAGTTGAGTGATTGTATCTAACAGTCCTGATTTCTAAAATTCTGAACTGAGTTCTATTATGAAGATTGAGACTAAAACTTAAACTGAAATTATCGAAAGTAATCATCTAACTAACATGCCCCTTATCTGAACTAGTGGGGTCCAACCTGTAACCCCAGCTGGAAGGGTGTTAGTATAGGTGACCCTGAACTAAAAGTCAAGCCTAATCGGATGGGTGACCCCTGGGAGGTAGCTAAGCCTTAATCTGATGGGTGACTCCCCATCCTATGCTGGCTATGAAGTTCTAGAGTATAGGGACTGCTACTAACGACTCTGCCTAACTAATGGAGAATTCGTTATCCCTGCTCTCGCTCGGTGCTAAATTCTACTCCCAACTGAATAGACACTGAACTAATTTTTAAACTTTACTAAACTGGGATGAATCTATTACTGATCATGTTATCTAGCTGATCTAATTGAGTTTACTGAGTTTCGTTGACTGACAGAATACTACTGAATTCTGTTATCTGACTGAATGCCATCGAGTTTCTGAACTGATTAATGAAACTAGATTGGACTGATATTGAGATTTCTGAGTTTTCCTAAGTTCTATAACTAATGGAATTCTACTGATCATGGCATGACTGAGATTATCTTGAAACTGACACTGGCTCTAGGTAATCAGCTAAATTATCAGGTATTAAATACCCCCAGGACTGGATAGCATAAAAGTAAAGCATAGCATAATCTTGAATAACATAATACTGTTCACTTGTTCATAATCAACTCATTAAGACATGTCAACAACAACTTGTAACACATTAACTTATACATGAATGGGGAATACATCTTGGCATGCTATAATGGCATTATTTCATTCTCATAGATAATTTAACAAGCACTTGTAAGGTATCTACTTGTACATGCGTGGGGTATACATGCTATTATATTACAATGACACTATTTTCTTCACATAGGCATCTTATCAAACACATGGGGAGCATGAATTATTTCACATAATAATGGCCAACACATGTAATCATGGATACAATGCTCAATTTCAATTCTAGGGTTTTAGCATAAAAATCCATACAATTCATCATATAACTATTTCAATTCCATGGAAACTTATAATTAAACATGATTTGGAACCCAATTGACATCATTAACATGAATTGAATCTATTTCAAGCATGAAAATCATAAATCATCAATCTTTGTACTTTGAAAAAGGATTTTTGGACTTAATGATTGAAAGGGACCCATGAATGAACATCTAACATATCTTGGAATATTCTTTCTTGAAGGTTCTTGGAGGAAGTCCTTAGGCTCGTTCTTGATTTCTTGAACTAGAGTTTAGCCTCTTTGAGAGAAAATATTTTAATTTTTGAGAGAAAGTGAGAAATAATAAGATAATGGGGTATTTAGGGTTTAAATCTCGTGTTTAGACTAATTAGGGCCGTGGAAAAATACCAACTTACCCCTGGGCAGATTTATAAATCGTCACTAAAAAATTCTGATTTTAGGCCCTAGCGTGACGTGGTGCTAACTCTTCGTGTCACTAGAAACTGACGATTGAGAACTGGGCTAATGGCGTGATGCGGTGGTATCGCGTTACCACCTTGGATGGAAACTAGAAGGGCACTGCGACGCGATGGAATCGCGTTGGAGCATTGGAAAAGGACCATTGCCATTTTTAGCTATGGCGTGATGCGCCATGATCGCAGAGGCTCACTGGATTTTGACAATTGTCATTTTTTCTGGCTACGCGACGCGCTGATGGCTTAGGTGGTACAATGTCTTATTAAAATGGCTCTAACTCTTCGCCCGGGTGTCAGATTTGGGCAAATTTTATATCAATGGAAATCTTATTCAATTTCCTATGTAATGGAAAGTCAAAATATTAAAAATTACATAGAAATAAAATGGTATTAATTTTTGAAGCTAGTTCTTGACATTCTAGGAGTGAATTTAAGCTAGGAAAAAGTACGGGGTGTTACAGTAGGATATCCCTTTGGTGTGAAAGGTTACAAGATCTTATGCCCGATAACTAAGAAAATACATATTTCTATGGATGTGATTTTCCATGAGAATGCTTTTCTTTTTACACCACCTTTACACAAAGGCACTTTTTCTTCAGTTTTACAATCTGTACCTTTTATTGATCACATTCCTACTGATGACATCTTGCACACAACCACTGTAATAAATGATATTGTAGATAAAATATCACAAGCACTGAATTATCTCATGACCATCCTATATTACCCTTGATTGATAATAATACAATTGTTGAAATGTCAAGTTCACAGGAATCACAAACTACTTTATTAGCCAGAAGATCTTAAAGAGATTATCAGATACCCAAACACCTTACTAACTATGTTTATACCTTAGCCTCTCTCAAGAATAATTCATCATATTCCTTCATTGTATTATATTTCCCCATTATGTCTCTTAGTTCTATCTTCTCAAACAATAGCCATATTCTTGAGACTTCAGCTGGTTAATAATGTTTTCCATGATAGTGAACCATCATCTTATGAGGAGGCAACTCTTTAACCTACTGGCAAACTGTCATGGTACAAGAGTTTAAAGCTCTTCATAAAATAATACTTGGGACCTTGTTCAGTTACCCAAGGGAAAGAAAAGTATAGGTTGCAGATAGGTGTACAAAATCAAACACAAAGCAAATGGTAGTATTGAAAAGTGCAAGGCTAGATTAGTAGTAAAGAGTTATATTTAACAAGAAGTAATTGACTATACAGACTTTTTCTCTTGTTGTCAAGATGACAATAGTAAGAATATTAATATCTTGTGCAGTTATGAGGGGATAGGGAATATATCAACTAGACGTGAACAATGTTTTCTTGTATGGAGATCTTCATGAAGAAGTTTATATGGATTTACCCCCTATACTTGAAGTTCCTGTTTATTTCATGGTTTGTAAATTGAAAAAGTCTCTATATGTTTTAAAACAAGCTAGCAAACAGTGGTATGAAAAGTTGTCTACTGCCTTATTCTCCAAAGATTATAGTCATTCTATGTATGACTACTCTTTATTCTTTAGAAAATCTCCTCAGTCCTTTTTTTTTGGTAGTATATGTAGATGATGTAACCATTACAGGGATTGATCACTCATAAATTCATCATCTCAAACAATTCCTTCATGATACTTTTAAAATCGAAGATTTTGGTAAACTTCATTATTTCCTGGGCTTGGAACTGTTGTATAGAGAGGGAGGAGTAATTATATCTCAAAGAAAGTTCCCTTCAACATTCTCAAGGAGCATGGTTGCTTGCATTGTTCCAGCTTACCTTCACCACTTGATCCTAATGTCAAGTTAAGAGCTAATGAAGAGGTTGCACTTTATGATCCAACCTTCTATAGAAAGTTAATTGGTAAGTTGAATTTTTTTGTTAATACTAGGTTTGACATAGTATATAGTATTCAAAATCTTATCTAGTTCATTCAAGACCCTAGAGAACTTCATTTCCAAGCTGCTTATCATTTGCTTAGATATCTTAAGGCTGATCCCACCTTGGGTGTCTTCGTGACTTCACAACCAGATTGCTCAGTTCAAGCCTGCTGTGACTCAGATTAGGTAGCTTGCCCCAACTCTAGAAATTTTGTTTCAGGTTATGTTGTTCTTTTAGGTCAAACACCTATTAGTTGGAAATCTAAAAAGCAAGAAACGATTTACTTTTCCTCAGCAGAAACAGAGTGTAGGTCATTGAGAAAGGTTGGCGGTGAACTTGTTTGGCTGGATAGACTTTTACAAGAGTTTGATGTTCTATTTTCCAGACCTATTACGGTTTATTGTGACAGTTAGTTATCCTTACACATTGCTAAAAACCTAGCCAATGAAAGAACCAAGCACATAGAGGTTGATTATCATTTTGTCAAGAACAAGTTTCACAATGACCTGATTTCACTTCAGCGTGTGGTTACAATTGATCAGTTAGCAGACATAGTTACCAAATCTCTTACTAGTGTCAAACAATCCAATATTATTTCCAAGTTGGTTGTGAAACCCTCACATCCAACTTGAGAGGAGGGTGTTGAAATTACTTAGCTTATTATTGAAATTACTTAGCTTAGCTTATAGTACCTATTTATTTTGTTTTCACTACAGAATCAGTAATGTAGGTTAGTTCAGTCAGTTAGAATTTGTTAAGTTTGGTTAGAGTCTAGTTGTAGCCAGCTTTGATAGTTCTATCAAGTATATATGTACACCTTGTAGATATTTTTGAGTTGAGCATTCTATTAGAATGAAAGCAATTTTGTTTTCCTCTCTTTGTAATTCTTCCTGTACACAGATTCCACCATTGTTGCTTGTTGCTCCCAAGCTTGCAAGATAATCCACCATGGTTTCCTCTTGATAGTTTTAGCTATTGAAGTAGTGATAGATATTTCAAATGAAGCACTAACGACTCCAACAATTAAAGGAAAAGAAAGATTGTACTATTTGTAGTGAAAATATTAAACATACAGAGATGTTTTCAATTTTTTCTGTATGCCCATAGGTTTTATAACATTTGTGTTGTACCTTGATTAGAAGAAAATAAGTCGTCACATATGTCGTACTTATGTTCGTGACGTGTCATTGCCATATGCTCAGGCCAATGATTTAAAGGGGACACTCAATTATCATCGATACTTATTACAATCTGGTAAAAGTAATTAAAACTTTTTGCTCAACATAAGTCTATGTTTTTTTCCCTTTTTAGGGTATATTTTTCCCTAATCCATTATAATTTTTGAAGTGCATTTAAAATGTACTACACACCTTGCGCATGTACCTCAGTTAATGAGTTTAAACGGTACA
The DNA here is from genome assembly GCF_002878395.1 of Capsicum annuum. Taxonomy (NCBI): domain Eukaryota; kingdom Viridiplantae; phylum Streptophyta; class Magnoliopsida; order Solanales; family Solanaceae; genus Capsicum; species Capsicum annuum. The sequence continues at coordinate 29,783,973 of NC_061114.1, forward strand.
TTAAATAAGATATTTATTTAAATAATAAAAATTAATACAATAATTAAATTCAACGTCTTTCTAACATGTGAAGATGAATAATTTATTTAATTAATTATATAATAATTATAAATATCTAAAATTCAAATAAGGTAGGTCAAATATATTAACAACTCCTTAGAGTATGATTATATTCTAATGGTTAAAGTGAATAATGTGATTGAAACTTCGATGTGCTATTTAGGTATTTTCTCATTTATAAGAAATTTACTATTTCTTATGATAACAAATATATTTATTTACAATGATGTGTACTTCAACTTTGAAATAGAATATTCACTGAGAATCTAACAATCCATTATACTGCTTTTATGCTACAACAAATTCTATCTTGGCAACATGAAAGATTTATTTCTGCATGTTGAAATGTTAATCATATAATCTAAAGTTAAGAAAATCTGCAATACAATATTCATTCCTTCAAATTTTCGTTTTCGCGAAATATCATCTTTACTGCCTCAAAAAGCTCCACATCGTGTTTTTAATATAAATTTTCTCTTGCATTCCTAGAAATTCCATCATTCAATATCTTAGACATTCTCCAATTTACATCTCACATACCTAAAAAATTTTATCATTAAATGTACATCTTCAAATTTTATGAATTCGAGAAAAGTAAATAATATTTTATTATTAAATACAATATTTGATACTCGATTTTAAACACGAGATGTTTTATACACCATTAAAATTATTAAACTCAAATAACTATAAGTAATTCTTCATAATAAATAATGACCACCGAAGAGTGTATCACTTATAACAGCAATTGTGATCATAATAACAACCATTGCTAATTTGATTATGAACTTTTAATTGTGAACAAAGAAATTATAACATTAGTTTCTTGTATTAATATTACAAAAGGTGGCTTGTATGAAGTTAGTTTCTAAATAGTCCTATCACTTTGGCCTCGGGATGAGGTGCTATGGATCAAACTCTTGCTTTGTCTCTTATATAGTCATTCTAGCATATTAAACTACTAAACTCACTTAATTTTCTTAAGTGATGTTTTAAGTTCAATTTTAATGACATATTCATAAATTATAGTACCATGCAATACATAAAAAAAAAAAAATGATTTTAGTATAAAAGCAATAAATCCACCAAATTTTAGTATAAAAGCAATAAAATTCACGAAAATAAAATAGACTTTAAATAAAAACAAATACATGGTGAAAATAATTTTAAACATTAAATAAAAAGAGATTTTATAGGACCAATTTTTTTAAATTTTTAAGGGGTCACGCTTTCCATTTCATATTATTTATCCATTTTTTTTCGAAGCTTTCCATAAACAGGAAGGATAATGCATTAATTTACCTTGTAATACTTTAATACATTCTATTAGTGTCTTAATAAATACTAAAATTAACAACATAAATTTCTTTTAAACTTTATTATATTTATATTTAAAACTAATTTTTATTATATTTATAAGTTCAAAAAAATAATATAAAGATATATAATAATTTAATTTGAGTCTTATAAATTGACAAATAACTTAAAATATATGAAACAAAAAGATTAGTTATTACTCCCCCTGTTTTTAAATAAGTGAACAAAAGCAAAATATAAACTAAAATAATTTAATATATAAGTTTTAAAATTTTTATATCTATTTTAAAAATTTATTAAATGTATACATATTAATAATATAGAACTCATTAATTTAAAAAAATATTAAAATTCAGAATTTATAAACTTCAAATTCTGACTCCATAAGTGAAACATGTAAAGAGAAAAGTCTACAAATAATATGAAATGGAGAGAGTCCACTTTTCTTTTAAATGGTCCTATAAAATCTCATGTTCTTTTATTTTGTTTAAACATCTTAGTATGTCTAAATTTTTTTTATTTAAAATATATATTTCATTTTGGTGGATTTCAATGCTTTTTTATTGGACCCATTTTTTGTTATGTATTTGGGGTATAATTTAATGAATTTGTCATTAAATTTACACTTAATTAAATAAATTTAGTAGCTTAAAATGTTAGGATGACAATATAAGAGCGATAAACTAATAGTTCAATGACACTATGAGGAATTAACTCAAAGAAATTTACATTCTGTTGGACATAAAGAAAGATACTCAAGGGCCATAGAAAGCAAACCTTTTTGGTTCGGGTACTAAGTAACTACAGTCATCGATCACTACATGACATCCTTTGTCTTGAGGGGAAAAAATCTTCAAACATGAATTAAGATGTGATATTAAGAGAAGATGCATGTTTGTGTAGTTTAGATTTTTCCAATTAAGAGGTTTGAGAATGTAAAACATGGGATGAAACTTACATAAAGCTTTCTTGGGTGTCTCTGGTCCAATCTAATGCTTTAATCTCTTTGAATAAAGCTCCTCTCCCCTAGAAGAACCGTAAATTCATGTCGCTGACAACATATTTAGTAAAATCTCACAAGTAAAGTTTGCGGAGGATAAATTGTATGCAGACCTTATCACTACCTTGAACGAGGTAGAGAGGTTATTTTCGAAAACCGTAACAAAACAAACTATCATATCCAAATGCTCTTAGCCTTTTAATAATACTAGCTCAGTAAACGTGCTTTGCACGTGTGTCTCGCATCGGTCGTTGAAAAATCTATCCATAAGAGCAACACATTATTAAAAGGTAGCAATTGACGTTAAAATACATGTTATATCAAGTTAAGTTATATAAATAAATATGTTATCAAATTTTTTATTGTTTGTTTTATCTCAACTGATCTTTTTCACAACCTAAAAAATAAATTTAATTTGAATTTTAAAATTTCAATTATGTCACGTAAATTAAAACAAAAGAAATAATTTAAAAATTGTAAATCTCTATTCATTAGCTAGAAGTATTCATTTGGAAAACAAGTAGAAATCAATTATAGTGGATTATTTTCTCACTTGCTCACATTAAAAGTTTTCTTATTTTTTCAAGGTAGTTATTTTTGGGAAAATAATATGAAATATATCTAAACTTTGACGAAAATTGTTGTAACACGCCTGAATTTTGCGGGGGTTCCATGACCCCCTACTATTTATTACCCTATTATGACCCCCCTCCTCCTGACTATTTATTAGCATATTTTACTGATATTTATTTGTACTAAATTCTTTTATTTTTTATTTATTTATTATTTATTAGCTTATAAACGTCACTAAAATACACAAATAAATAGTTCAGGGGGGTCATAGAACCCCTGCAAAATTCAGTCATGTTACTGCAAATTTCATCAAAGTTTAAATATATTTAGATCATTTTTTCTTATTTTTTTCATCTAATTTTTTTCATATATTATTAAGTCACGATAAGAGAAAACACCTTATGTATAATATACTCAATTTTAAGTCTAAAATCCTTACTTTTTTTACAATAAATATAAATAATAATAATAATAATTTGAGGAACAAAAAATAGACTCCTACTCAAAAGGGTAACTTTCTCCCCGTAAGAATAAGAATAAGCTACAACACAAATTAATGTTAGTGTTGTAACTTCTCTTGTAATAAAAAAAAAAATAAAAAAATTAAACCCTAACATTCATCATCCATCTGTATACATTTACATAAAAATTTCTTAAAGCCCGATCGAACATTATTCATCTATCAACTGTATTAAGCAGGAAAAAAAGACAGATAGCAACAAAATAGACAAACAGTATGAAAATTGAGATATTATAACAATAGATTAAACCTCACTTTTACAAAAACAATTCTTTAAAGCCCGACCAAACATTCATCTGTCACCTGTATTAAGCAGAAAAAAAAAAAGCAGATAGCAACAAAACAAACAAACAATATGATAATCAAGATATCGTAATAATAGATTAAATCTTATATTTACACAAAAATAATTTATAGTCCGATCGAACATTCATCTACGACTTGTATTAAGTAGAAACAATAGCATATAACAACAAAGCAGAGACTACAACAAAATAATACGATAATCAAGATATCTAAACAATATAGTTTAATCTAACTTTTACATAAAAATTCCTTAAAAGTCCAATCGAACATTTATCTACCATCTGTAGTAAACAGAAAAATAACAAATAGCAATAGAGGTTTTAACTATAAATTTCCTCAGATTGCTATACATAAAAATCTATATAGTAATATAGTAGAATTACCTTGGCAGATTCATCTAGACGGATTATATTGATGGTGAATTATAGTCCTACCATTTTTTTGTTCGTTCTATTCAGTTTTCACATATTGCAGCTTACATCTCTTCAAATTCAAGCTTGAATTTATACGAGATTACGACAAATCATTGGGAGTATTGTTACATATGTGGATCAAGAGATTAATAATTTTTAATTTTTTGACCATATATTTTAGGACTCTTTATTCATATTTACAAAGAAAAAGAAAATCTAATACTATTAATTTTTCATATGTTTATCCCTTACTATATATTTTAGGATTCCTTAAATTTAAATTAAAATATATAATAATAGAATAATTATTCTAACCTAAAACGTACTCCTAGTTTTTTACATTGATGGTGGAGATTTTCTTACGAAAGTTGGAAAGTTCAAATATGAAAATTTACAAAAGTAAAATATTAATTGATTTCAGATTCTTCCATATATAAAATATCATTTGATTTCAACTTCTTACAAATTAGAGTAATAATAGCAAGTATCTATCCCCAAAAAATTCTTGTTATTAAGTAAAAGATTACTACTATTATATTAGATATTTCACAATAACAAAATGATACTGGACCAAAAACAAAAATAAAAGCTTTTCTTTTTTGGAAAAGTTAACCTGCCCCTTTTTTTTTTTTTTTTTGAAAAAAATCATGTTGATAACAAAACATCCAACAAAATATTACCATAAATTTAGAATTCAACTATAAGTAGAAGATCTTCACCATTTAATATTTTATATATTTATTATAGTTATATTATAAATTAAAGAAAAAGAGTTAAAATACAATTTTGTCAATTGCAGAGTATTTTAATAAAGGGCAAAAGGTTTGTATCACTTTTCTAATGAATTTCACATTTTTAATATATTATAGATTATAGATTATAAATATAGATATAGATATAGATTATAAATTGTAAATTTCAATGAGAGTAAACTCAGTGAATCATCCAAAATTGTTAGAGTTGGTGGTTGATTAAAGCTATCAAATGATGAAAAACGTACTGGCAAAAGAAGCTGACCTTGCACGTCCATTACTGAAGGTCAGTGGCTGCTACCTGCATCGACACTATCTACTGTAGGAAAAATAAGAGACTAAGGCAAAATAAAAAATTAAAATACCTTTCTTTAATCAAGAGATCTAGAAGAAAAGGTGATATTAGGGGCGGACCTACGTGGAAAGTAGGGGGTTCATCCAAACCCGCTCAGTCGAAAAATTACATTGTATATATAAGATCAAATTTAAATATTATGTCTATATAAGCTTTAATGAACCCAGTTAACACAGCTCATTATTTCAAGCAATTCATTATAAAAATGAGGTAGTGGGTTCAATTCCCACTAGCAACTATTTTTTGGCATCTTTATAAATTTCGTACTTTCTCACTACTTTTTCTTTCTTATTGAGCAGTTGTACTTTGTTCCTTTTTACCCCCTTTTTAATGAGCCATTTGGGACTGAAGTAGATAAAAATTAGTTTAGCCTATTCTTTGTTCTAGTTAATTCATGTTGTATTTATTTATTTATTATTTACGTAATAATTAGGCTTTTCTATTTTGCCTAAGTGTAAATATTAGATCTAAAATATTATGTTTAGATTTCTTAGATTGTTGGAATGAAAAATATTTTAATTTTTAATTTTTCAATGCTTGGGGTACTAGCTTAAAATTCTAATTAGATTTCGATAAGTTCGAATCGATTCCAATATTAACAAACTTCTCAACTAAAATATAATAAAAATTAACACAATATATCTCTCTCTATTTATACATTCTATTTTACGCTTGTTCAAAATATTTTTAGATTTGACTAGTTTCATATACAAGATTCTTGTATTTTGTCAACTTCTACTATTTATTTATTGAGTTACATAGCTTGTTTTTTCAGCTATATTTTTATTACTCAACATATTAATAATGATATTTTTCAATCATTTTTATTTTTTTATTTTTATTGAGTACTATATAAGTGTTACCTCTTTAGGAATGTTTTATTTGTTGGGGGATATTAATTTGAAAAAAACTATTAAGTTTAAAATAAAATAGAACAGTATAAAGTGAAACTAAAAAAGGGCACAATATTTTTTAAGAAGGGTTCGATGATGCATAGAAAAAATGAAAAGAAATATTAAAGGACATGATATGGCGGGCTATAATTTAGCATGCTCATCACTAGTCACTTTGCTTTTTGTTTTATAATTTTCACGCATTTACTTAATATCTTGAACTCCCTGGATGAAAAATTTACGTCCATCACTGGGTGATTACCCTACCTTTCGAACTATCAAGATAAATCAAAAAAGAAGAACCTGCAAAAATAAAAGAGATAATAATTTTAAAAGTATCCACAATCCAAAATCATCCACAGATATGTCGTTAAAAAAAGGGAGAAATAGCATTGAGGAATAAACACTGAAGGATCCACCGGTTTATTTGAACACTAAAACATGTAGAACAGACAATGAATTTGACACACTACTTTTTAAACCCTTTGAGATATTGAGGGATCCACCGGTTGATTGTTAGGGGTGTAAATTTAATGCCACTCATCTCACTATCCCGAGATTCCCTTGGTAAATTCACATACCAACCCGATGAGGTCCTTTGTTTCCACCAGAAAAGGTAAAAAATTATGTAAGTGAATTTGCCTTTTAAATGATTTTTTTCATATATTTATTTTCCTTGTCTAGGTAGAAGAGGTAAACGTAGGTAGAATATTTTCATGTTTAAGTAGAACTCTCCCAAAGTTTAACATTAATTCCATATAGTTTATCTTTATCATATATTTTACGATTTTTTAGTTTTTAAATAATTAAATAATAATTTAAGAAAATAAGTGAAAAAACTATTTTATCTAAAGTAAAAACTTTCAGTGAAGGATAAAAAGTTAAAATTTATTTTCTAATAGTGTTCACACTTTTAATATACTCTAAATTATAAATATACTTTTTTTTTTTTTGGGACGTTACACTTTAATTTATATATACAAGCACTCCAAGTTATTTTTTGGGTAATTGCATAAAGATTTGTTTTTGAAGTTATCGTTTGATTTTTGTTCGCTTTATAAATCCTTTTGTAGGTTTACCTGTATTAGAAACACGAAACGGATTCAAACGGAGCTAGCGTTTTGAACATGAAATATTGATGATCATTTATATAGATGTTAAAATTGCTGAAAAGTGAAAATTTTGAACATATGTTCTAAATCATAATTTCAAAATTACATTGGACTATTCCCAAAAGTAAGATTATTATATAAAAAGGGCAGTCCGGTGTACTAAAGCTACCACAAGGGTGTATTGTACGCAACCTCACCTTACATTTCTGCCAGATGCTTGTAGACATCTAAAATTTGTGGGACTCTTCAATAAGAATTCAAATTCTGTTAGAGTTCTAGGAGGCTACTTTATCTTAAATCCCACCAATTTAAAGGGTAACATATTCCCTAAAACAGACATCTTCAATATCCCATAAACCGATGTGTATTTGTAAAAAGATCGGGATCTCCAATATTCCACAAAATCATAGGATATTCATAAAGAGATCATCCTATGTTAGAGAAATACGCTACTAACGGCCCTCGAATTACGGAGAAAATCAAGAGAGAAGAATCAAGGGAGAAACAGATTTGTACCCACATCGTTTATCAATAAAATTATTGTTCTTCATATTTTTATTTGTGGTTGAAGTTTATTTTCCATGAATTAAATTATGTTACAAACAAATTGGCACGCCTAGTGGGACCAAATTTGTCCTTCATCTCTTCTCTCATAAATCATATATGCAAATTTGTAGCTGCAAGGCGTAAAGATAGAAGTTCTATGGGTACTTCAAGACTCGTTTTGAGTTTCACCAAGTCTACACACCGACAAGCCTTGAAGTAGGGGGCATTTGTAGACATCGAAAATTTGTGGACTTTACAAGAAGAATTCAATTTCTGTTAGAGTTCTAAAATTTATGGAACTCTTCAAGAAGAATCCAAAATTTTCTTGGATGCTACATTACAAACCCTAAATTCTGCCTATATAAAGGGACAAATATTCTCTTGAATAGGCATCTGAAAAGTCCCAATAAATTCGTGGGATAATTATAAAGATCAAAATCCCCTCTTCTTGATAATCAAATACATCAAGAAGACAAACCCTCCTTCCATGGAGATCAAATTCAAATGTTCCTACTTTCGAGAAATACGCCACTAACGGCCCTCGAATTACGGAGAAATTCATATCCAAATCTTCCTACATTCGTGAAATACACTACTGACGGCACTCAAATTAAGAAGAAAATCAAGGAGAAAATCAAGAGAGAAGAATCAAGAGAGGAACAGATTTGTACCCACATCGTTTATCAATAAAAAATTATTGTTTCTTCATATTTTTATTTGTGGTTGGAGTTTATTTTTCATGAATTAAATTATGTTGCAAACAAATTATGTCTACATGCCCCCTACTTCAAGGCTTGTCGAAGTGTAGATTTGATGATGAGTCTTGAAGTACCAATAGAGATTCCATCTTTATGCGGCGGCTACAGATTTACAGATCTGATTTATGAGAGAAAGAGATGAAGGACAAATTTGGTCCCACTGGGTGTGCCAATTTGTTTTCAACATAATTTAATTCATGAAAAATAAACTCCAACCACAAATAAAAATACGAAGAAACAATAATTTTTTATTGATAAACGATGTGGGTACAAATCTGTTCCTCCCTTGATCCTTCTCTCTGAATTTTCTCCTTAATTCGAGAGCCGCCAGTAGCGTATTTCTCAAATGTAGGAAGATTTGAATATGAATTTCTCTGTAATTCGAGGGCCGTTAGCGGCGTATTTCTAGAACGTAGAAACATTTGGATTTAATCTCCATGAAAGGAGGGTTATCTTCTTGATGTATTTGATTATAAAGAAGAGAAGGTTTTAGTCTTTATGATTATCCCATGAATTTATTGGGACTTTTCAGATGCCTATTCAAGAGAATATTTGTTCCTTTATATAGGCAGAATTTAGGGTTTGTAAAGTAGCCTCCAAGAAGAATTTGGATCCTTCTTAAAGAGTTCCAAAAATTTTAGAACTCTAACAGAAATTGAATTCTTCTTGTAGAGTCCACAAATTTTAAATGTCTACAATGCTGTTTTCAAGGCTTGAATCTGTGACTTTCTGATCACATGATAGCAACTTTACCAGTTACTCTAAGGCTCCCTTTCCGTAATATCATTATGTGATGTTTCAAACAAGCATATACTAGTGATTGTAGATTAGTTAATATTTAATTGTATGTTTTGCTAAACTAACATTAATAATGATACTTTGAATCTTTAATTTTGATTACTACTAATTTTTATTGTTATTTAATACTAAAGATAGTTTAGAAAAGAAAACTCTCTTAGTATGTTAAAATATACAAGTAAAATGAAATATTTATTTTTAATATAAGAGATAAGTAAAGTGAAATGGAGGGACTAGGGAATATATTTCAAGAAGTCCGTCCTTCTTTCTTTAAAACTCCATGTAAAATCAAATATCACTCCATAAATTTGGACAGGAGTAACATCTTATTTAATTGATTAATTTATTATTCATATTTTTTTTGGGTAGTTAGAAGGATGAGAAGAAGAACAAAAGCAGTTATTGTTGAGTTCAATATTAAAAGTATGAATGGAAAATGGAGGAAATTAAGTGGAGGAAAAAAATTGATATAACACTTAAAATTAAAAGTAAAATGGGAAAATCTACTAATTCTTCCACATTGATGGGAGGATGAAACTTTAAGTGTTTATATTAAGAAACACTTACTCCACATGGTAAGTGAGGCAAGAGCCAAAAGGTGCCTCATGCCGTCGCCGTTGTCGCTCGCTAGGCTTCAACTTTATCAAATGATCAATGAAATTAATTTTTTAGACAAAATTTATTTAAAACATGGGCTGAAATGATGCAAGGTAAGACATTAACGTGCAATTGCTTTATAGTAAGACATTAACGTGCATGCTTTATAACCCGTTAATATTATAAATTAATGTGCATGCTTCTGCATGCAGAAACAATGCTCGGAAGAGATACAACTCATTGTGTAAAAGGCACATTGTTTCAGAAAAATGTATGACTGTTTAAATGGATGTGGTTGTTCGAAAAAGACACACTATTTCGAATGGATAGACATGATTGTTCCAAAGAACACACATGACTGTTCCAAAGGACACACCTTTCCGAAGAATGATTGCCACCTTTCGGAAGGGGCACTTAATGGCTATAAAAACCTGCATTTTTCCACAGGTTTAGTAATAAAAATTTTTGAATTAAAAACACTTCCTGTCTTCTGAAAAACTTTGTGTGATCATCTCCCGTTAAGTGAGTTCGAAGAGAATCCAATCGTTTGAGGTACCACTACTGTCGGATTGTTAAGTCATTTTCTCCTGGGAGAAAAATTCCGCAACCTTGGGTACTTGAGGGAAATTATTTCCTTAAGGATACTCTGTGAATTTGGAGGACTTAGCTTTTTCTACTTCATCTATTTTTCTTTAAAATACTGAAAACACACTTTTTTTGAAAAGTTATTTTGATCTTATGTTGAAGGTATTGAAAAACTTCATAAGTGTTCTTGATTTATTCTTGAACCTATGTTGTTTTGCCAAAATACAAATTTTGTGTACCCGAGACAACAATTATTAGTTGATCCATAAGTTTGTTGTAAACATCCATTAATTTAGATATAAATTTTGTGCACCGATAGGTATAAAACTTTTTAACCGCCAGGTAACATTTACCTACTAGCAAGTAACCAACTTTTTTCTATTTTTTTTTCATTTTCCAAAATTCAAACCATGATTTTCTCCCCTTTTCTTGTAATTTCTATCCCTTGAAATCCTCCATCTTTATAGACCATAGCTCCTCAAATCTGTTAAACATTTTTTCACTCTCTGGCCTTTCAATGCCGTGTAAGTTGTAACTAACGTTTGCTTCATATTTTTAAAGAACAACAAAAATGGAGTTTTGAGAAAAAATTTAATTCAGGAAGAACTCCAAATTAATCAAAGTGTTGATATGAATATTTTGCCTCTATAAGTTCGATTCATAAGAAACTGCAGTAAAATTCTAATGAAAATTACATAAGTTCCTAAGGATTAGGTGTTTGAGACGTGAACAAATTATTTATTTTATATTCAGTTTGAGGATTGATCGAAGAATACTTCACTAGTTAATTTACCATGATAACGAGAGAAAATAATATTTCAAACTAACATTCGATTATGAAAATTTTTAGGGTTTAAGAATTAAGTACTTTACTGAGATGAAAACCATGAGAACGTTAGATTTTTATAAATAATGTTGGAAAAAGAAACAATTTTGGTTATAGACAATACGATAAGTAAATATATTACCTTTGAAATTACCTGATTGTGTAAAATAAGGTATACACTAAACTTACATATATATATATATATATATATATATACACGCGCACACATACTAGTTTTCTGTTATATTGTTGCACGTGTATGCTTGGTCATGTAGGATACGGTTTTGTAGAATATATACCTATATAATTAAACTTTTTTTTTGAGAAAGTAATTACAATGAAAACATAAAGTATGAGTTTTATTGTGAATATTAATGTTGAATCATCTATGGTTAAGAATCATTTTTTTTTTAAAGAAAATGCCAGACATCTCCTAACAAAACAATGATTCATCGCCCATGTACTCACACTAAACAATAAATACTCTACCTAATTGAAACTTTTCAATATTTGTTGTCTTTTGATTTGTTTTTGAACTATATACTAACTTTACCATCCTCTAGGTTCCTTTGTTCACTAAGCTGCACGCTTTATTTGTGAGTTGGGTTATCTCTCACTTTTCATCTTAAACATGTAGTAACTAATCCAAGTTAAACAATGCCGACCATGTGGTGGTAAATATTTAAGCTAAATCATCTCTATATGTTTACCAAAAAAAAAACTTTGGTAGCTCAAGTTTGAAAGCAATAGTTCCTGAGTTGTTTAGCAATAACACTGATAACTCTCACATTCAGCCAAAGCAACCCCAAAATATATCACATAAAGTTAGTGAAACCTATACATGCCCTTCTTATTAGTGTGACTGTGCAAGTAGAAAATGAGTAGATTCACATCTTGTTGCATAACTCAATTTAGATGTAAAGTACATTTTATGTACCCTTTAGTTTCCTTGCTGTTGCATTTTGGTTGAATCACACAGCCAATATGGAACATTCTTTGAGACGGATAGATAAGAAAAGATTAACTTAGAGTAATCTTGAGAAATTGATTCGTAATAATCACGATATAATGTAGAGTTAGTACACACAAATTGAAGTTAATCCTCTGAGTAAATCATACACAACTTGATGGTTCATCATCTAATTAACACTATAGCATATGCACTAAATTATTTTAGATTGCACCAGTAGCGATAAAGAATCGTGAATGTAGGTATTTTATATTCCATCAAGCAAAAAATAACAAAAAGTAGCTCAAACTATTAAGAGGAGTACTAAGTAGCAACACCTCTGCACAATAAGAAATTTAGAATTCGAAATCCAAGTGTTACATCAATCTTTTTATCACATAAATAGCTCTTGGGAAATCTTTGCTTAAAAATATATTAAATTAAAGTTGATATTGTTGAATTACGGATCATGAATCACCCATGTGGATCAACCCGACCCATTTCGTAGTCAGATTGAGATTAACGTATAATCCTATTTCAAAAATAAAAGGGGGGGGGGGGGGGGGGGGTACGGTTATTCAATAGCTGTTCCTGCCCCAAATCCCCTATATGTTCTTTATTCTGACAAGAAGGAAAGTAGAGAGAGAAATTGGGTTAGAAACGAATAATCAAAATTAACAACACAAAAAACAAGAGCATTTAGTTTGTGATTCAAGCTTTGCCTCCAAGAGATTCAAAGAGGACTTTGGATAATTTTTCAGTAGCAAAATCAATACCTTCCACGATAAAGAAAAGGCACACATTGATTTTTAATTTTGCTCCGTATTTTTCATCAAATGACATCAGAGCCAGGTTGAAATTGTCCTAATTTTGCATGTAAATTTTACACTTTATGCATATTAAATAATATTTTTTTTTTTTTTAAAAAACTCTTGAAGTTGAGTTTACGCATCTTTGGCGTTTGGACTGTACTTTTGGTTGACATTGGAGAATCCATAATCTTACCTTGGTAAGGAGGAACAGATAAGTATGTGTGGGTGTGGAAGAAAAGATCCTTTTATGATGTTTTTTCTATCTCAACATAAGACTTAGATTGCTTTACCTCATACAAAATCCAAAGAGCTTTAAAAACTGCCATGAATGCAAGCAACAGTGAGCCTTATTTTTACCAAATTTAAAAAAATATTGATGAACCTAATATGCGAAAAGAAGTCAAAAGTAATTTTTTCTTCTTCTTCATATCTCATTTTTTTTTTTGGAAGAGATTTTTTTTAGATAGAAATTGTACAAAGTATTGATATAGTTGATTTTTACAAAGAAGATGAACGGAAAAAGGGTGGCTGTGATATATATATATATATATATATATATATATATATATGTATATGTATATGTATATGTATATATATATGGAAAAGAATAGTTTGGTTCCTTTATTTAATGGAATTTCTTGTGTAATTTTATCCATGAAATCGAGATTTGTACAGAAATGACTCCTTTTGATATTTATTTATTGATTAAAAATATAGAGCCTGTTGGTAAATATTATTTTCTTTACGAATCTTGTAGTGCTGATGTAGTACTAAATTTAAGTAAAGAAAAATTCATTTTATTTACGATGCAGTGTTTCATTTATGAAAAGAAAAGTGAATTTTCTTTTGACACATGATAGTGATCATTATTCCTTTTAATGTGATTTACATAAGTGAATATATGACTTGACATTTATTTGTCTTAATTAGTTTCAAAAATTTTCATAAACAATTTAGTCTTCTGCAATAAATTGTGACATAAGTTGTCGCATTGAATGACATAATCATTCTTGTTGTTTCTTGGTTCCTATTTTAGACATGGTTGAATGGGTACAAACTCGAATCACTCCAAGTGGGAGTTCAGGATGTCGAGCAAAGAAATAAAGTGGAGGAGCACATCATCGAAGAACATATTTTTGAAGTCGTGAGATCATACAAAACGGTATCCTCAGAGCGACACAAAATCTGTTATGAAATGAAAAGGTTATACGAAGGAAAAGAGAGAAGAAACTGAAAGAATTCAAGTCTTTTAAGATGACCCCAAACATTACTGTTGCTAGTTTTATATATTTGTTTGAATTGAAACGTGTAGAACTGAAAAATTATGTAGAACTCGGATTGGAAAGCATTAGATATTTTAGCAAATTCTCTCTGTGATCCTTGGGGCTAGAGATTAATAAATGTTTACCACGATATTTGGCCTAGCAAGCCTTTTTGGGTGTATATAAGTTGTCTCGAATATATGTGGAATGACTTTTATCTTTAGATTGACTTGTAACTTGAAGTTCTTTATTAACTCTATATTATAAATATATTAAGTTGTTCCTCTCCTTCTATATGAATTTCATTCATTTATTTGATTTTAAAAAGATTTAATTGAAAGCTATCATCCTAATGCACATTAAGAAATTAATTTTTAATTTTGGTCAAGTGTTTAGTTCGTATATGATGATTGAATTCTTAAGTGTCCTTTCAATTTTACACTAAACATGGAGCCTTTATATGAAATGATTTGCTCAAATGTGTAATTTGCATGCATAATTGATAAAATACTTGCGTTATTGTCTCTTAATAGCATACATGACATCAAAAAACATAATTGCTGACTTGAACAAAGGAGAAAAATTAAATGGAGACAACTACGATATTTGGAGTCGTAAAATGTGGTATGTACTAGAAGAGCAAAATTCTCTTGAAGGTATTAACTATGTCTTATATCCACAAGAAGAGGGCAATACTGCACAGCATGGAAGAAAAAAGACTGATTTCATTGCATGTGGAATTATTGTAAGTTATGTGGTTGATGACCTCATACATGAGTGTGAGGAATTTTCTACTGCCAATGTCATCTGGGCACACTTGCGAACAATTTATGGGGGTGCTTCTGTCACCCGCCTTAGACAACTGACTATCAAGTTTGACACTTACAAGAAGCGTCATGATCAGAACATCAAATAACACCTTAGGGTGATGTCGAATATGATAGCTCAACTAAAAAATGTTGGTCACATTCTCTCGGATGAGCAGCAGGTTCAGGCAGTGATCCGATCACTTTCCAATAGTTGTGAATACTTAAAGCCAACTTAACCCACAATGATAGTATCAAAATTTTTTCTGATGTTGCCCGTCATATTGAACTTAAAGATGAGCGGCTTGGTGCTGCTAAAGCTGCCTCTAATGCCTTTATGGAAGAATCAAGTGGTAATTAACTCTTCAGGATTCAAGCATAAGAAGAAGTAGAAAAAGAATGGAAAGGGTAAAGATATTTAAGAAGGACCTTTCGAGAGAAAAAGAACAAGCCAAATTCTAAGAAGGGAAAAATATTTTTCAAGAAAAAAGACAAGAGCAAGATGAAGTGATACAATTGCTATGTTCTGGGGCATTTCGCTCATGAATGTCCTGAGCAGAAAAAGGTAGCATTTCTAAAAGTAACTCTAAGTGCTACATATGTTTCTAGCACTACTTTATTAACAGAATCTTATCCCATATGGATTGTAGACTCAGGAGTCACCGACCATATGAGTCGAGGTCGAGAAGTATTTGTGGAGTTTTGTCGAGACTCACCTGGATCTAAGTGGATCTATGTAGGAAATAATGAAAGACTTAAAGTCAAAGAGATTGACATTTGCAAAGTAGATTTGCATGGAGGCCGATCTTTAATGTTGCATGACGTTCTATATGCTACAGAAATTCGATGAAACTTAGTGTTTGTTTTTGTTCTTTTAGATGCTGGCTTTCATTTATTTTTTAGTCATAATTGTGGAAGAATTACTCTAGATTATGTTTTTTTTTATGGTTTTGGACATCATTATAATCGCTTTATTATTTTAGATTGTAATCCTTCAACTTATGACTATTATATTGACAGTTGTGTAATGTCATATTATTCAAGTAATAATGATGTTGATATACTTACATGGCATGATAGATTGGGTCATATAGGGAAAGATCGAATGAATAGATTGGCAAAGGGAGGACATCTATGATTTTTTTTCAAAATTAAAATGCTAGCTTGTGAAAATTATCTTGCCGAAAAGATTACATGTAAACCATTTGGGAAGGCTAAAAAAGCCGAATTTCCATTGCAATTAATCCATTTTGATATCTGTGGTCCAATGAATGTGAGGGCAAGGACTGGTGCTTCATACTTCATTATATTTATTGACGATTTCACGCATTTTAGTTATGTCTATTTGATATCTCATAAATCATAAGCACTTGAATGCTTCAAAAGATATATGAATGAAGTTGAGAATCAATTAGATAAAAGTATAAAGGCATTAAGAACCGATAGAGGTTATGAATATTTGTCAAAACAGTTTGAAGAACTGTGTATTGAAAAAGGCATTATTAGACAATTAACTACTCCTTATACACCTCAACAAAATGGTGTAGCCGAAAAAAGGAATAGAACATTGTTGGATATGACAACCTTCATGATGACATAGGAAAATTTATCAATATTTTTCTGGGGAGATGCATTATTAACTAAGGCCTATATATTGAATAAAGTTCCTTCTAAATCAGTCTCTTATACTCCTTATGAACTATGGACTGATAATAAACCAAACTTTAATGATCTACGGCCTTGGAGTTGTGCTGTATTTATTAAAGATCATTTTGGTAAGTTTGGAAAATTAAGTCCAAAAGGAAATAAATGTATCTTTTTAAGATACTCAGAACACTCCAAAGGATATGTGTTCATTGGTGAATTGGAAGATGGAAGTACTACTGAAATTGAATCACGAGATGTCACATTCCTGGAAAATGATTTTTCAAAATGGGGTGAAATAAAGAAAAATGAGGCTCTTTATGAAATGCTAAATTCAAATGATCAAATAATGTCGTCGGACGTGCTTAATAATTCAATAGAATAAGAAATGATTCTTGGTCCAAGTGGGAGTTGTGAATCCCAAAATCCTATTGAGGAATCTGAACTTCAATTACGTAAGAGTATCAGAAAAGGTGTGCCTAAATAATCTTACGAGATTGAGGATTATATCTTCCTAGTATATCGCATAGAATTGGATGAACTTAATTTGTGACTGAGGCAATATCGAGTCCTGAAAAAGATGAATGGATAAAAGCGATGAAAAAAATTAAAGTCCATGAAAATCAATAAAGTTTGGGATCTAGATGACCTTCCTTCTAGGTGAAAAGATATTGGGAACAAGTGGATTCTCAAAGTTAAACGCAAATCAAATAGGTCAATAGAAAGACACAAAACACGATTGGTGGAAAAAGGTTTTACTCAAGAAACTTGAATAGATAATGAAGAAACTTTTTCACCAGTTGTGAAATTTATCTTAATTCATTTGCTTTTGGCTATAGTTGAACGTTTAGATTTAGAATTACACCAAATGGACATGAAGACCGCTTTTCTCAATGGAGAACTAAATGAAAAAATTTACATTGAACAACCAGTAGGTTTTTTTAAGACCTCATAAAAATTTCTAGCTGAATTCAGTCTTTTAGGCTTGTTAAGGGGTCGCAGACTTAGAAAATTCTAGCTAAGTTTCCAGACTTAGTTTATTTTAGCCTTCGAAAATTGGTGATCTCATTTTGCTACCTTAAAGTCCTTTAAAGGCCTATATTTTTATTAATTCATGATCAAGGAGGTCAATAAGTGTTCCCGGACAAGTTTCAGATTTTTCAGACCTCGTTTAGACCTTGTTTGGAATCCCAAAATAGTGAGTCGACACGATGTTGGTGCGCGTTACCAATCGCACCGAAAGATAAAATTATCCTCAGCTTAAGCCAAATTTCAGTGAACCGATGCGATGTCGGCACGTCGCATCGGTTATCACGTTGGTACCTTAGACGTGCCGCATTATCTGTAGCATCTCTGGGCACATTTTTCTATCTTCTAAACCTGCATCCTTAAGGGTAATTAGGTCTTTTTACCCCGAACTTCAGCCCTTATAACACAAAATTTAGCCCTATTTTGGCTAATTATAGTCATTCTTTCACAATTGCTCAAGAACAAGAAAACCCTAGGTGATTAATTTCAAATCAAGAACTCAAGATTTCTCTATTTACTCTCAAGAAATTTCCATCCAAGGTAAGTAAAGTGTTCATCCAAGGATCTCTTTCATCCTTGGATCTCAAGAAACAAATTTTTAAATCATGAATTATGATTTCTATGTTGTGGACTGTATTCCATCCATGTTAATGTTAATGTATGGTTTCCAAATTGAAAACTTTATTGTATCCCATGATATTATGATAGCATGTATGTTGAAATTGAATTCTTTTATGTTGATCTCTTGAATTATGAAATAAATATGATAGTCATGATGTTATACCATGTTGTCCATGCCCAGGAAAATGCCTAAATGAAAGAATTGTGCAATTGTGATCTAAATGATGATCCCATGCTATATTCATGTGTTTAAGTTGACTCCCATGCTAAGGCTATGCCTTGTAATTGATTGATGGAATGCTCATGAGATTTGATTTGTGAACTTATGATATGTTAGAATGCATTCCTACTTATGTACGAGATTATGATTATCAAGTGCCTCACGAAATCCCTCAATAATTGTATTATGAATCGTTGATTATGGTCGTGTGTTCAAGAAGTATCATGTCCTATTTATGTTCATGCTATCGAGTCCTGGGGTATTTCATACCCGACAATTTACCTGTATTCCTAGAGCCAGTGTCAGTTTTCAAGATACTTTCAGTCAAGCCAGGATCAGTAGAATTCAGCCAGTTATATGACTCAAGAAAACTCAGTAAATTCAGTATTAGTCCAGTCCCATTCAGTACTCATAAATCACAGTACACTCAGTCAGTTAACATAATTTAGTAGTATTCCATCAGTCAATAGAAATTCAATGAACTCAGTCAAGTTCAGTCCAGTATACTTAGTTCAGTGTCTATTCAGTTGGGAGTAGGATTCAGCAACGAGTGAACCTAAGGATGGGAACTCACCTGCTAGCTGAGGGTGTGATTCTTAAAAGCAATCCTTGCATTCATAACTATGTAGCCAGCGTAGGTTGAGACATCAAATCTAGCTGTTGATGAGGTGGCTTAACCTGTCAGATAAGGGTCCCACCATTCTCATTAGAGTACCTGATAGATGAGGTTCATTCACAGCTTGTCCTTGCTAGTGGCACGGTATTGACACCCTTCCAATTGGGGTTACAGATTGGACCTCAACTCAGCTAAATTATTCTATGTGGGGCATGTCGGTTAGATGACTACCTCCCACAATCACAGTCTCAGTCTTAGTCTTTGGTAAAGGATTCAACTAGTTCCATCAGAATTAGGACTATCAAACACAGTAACTCAGTAATCAGTATATCAGTTATCAGTAATCCATGTTGTCAATAATCCATGTTATCAGAAACTCAATATCCATAATCCATATGATTTTAGTTACAATTATGTATTCATGAACGTATCCTTATGCAGTCATGTTCATGTTATTCAGTCAGTTATAGTTCATGCATATGAACCCTTGCATTTAGCCTTACCTCACTTTGCATACCAGTGCATTTGCATTTACTGACATATACTTTTCTTTTGCGCTATGGTGTTTTATACCATAGGTTCGAATGCTCAAGTTCCCGACCGTGCATAGGTAGCTTCAGGTTCAATCATCAGCAGTACACTAGATGTGAGTCCTTATCATTCAAGGATGTTATATTATTTTATTATTTCAGTACTTAGTCATTTCAGCAGCTGAAGTTAGTTGGGGACATGTCCCATCAACTCATTATTCAGATAGTTTAGAGGCTTTCAGACTAGATGTTCAGACTACATATTCAGACTTCAAGATTTTCAGTATTTATGTTCATTTTTAGTATTCTTATATTAAACATTATTTACTTTTGAACCTTATGGAAGATTTTCGCCAGATTTTCACATTTATTCTAGTTTTATTGTTATTAAAGTATTACTATATATACAGTGTTCACAGAAGGTACCGGTTATGGGTTAGCTAGTGGTCCTTTGGGATGGTTAGCATCGTGTAGAGTCTGGGTTACCAGATTCGGGGTGTTACACACTTGATATCAGAACGTAAGGTTCAACAGTGTCCTAGGAAGTCCGAAAAGCCGCATCTAGTAGAGTCGTGTGCATGTATTTGGTCATAAGAACAAAAGGGTGTCCTTGTTGAAAACCCCACATACCTTGAGATTGAAACTTTGGATGAACTCTTAACCTTGGGACTCTATTGATGAAAATTATAGGTGCTTCTTGAAGCCCTTGGAATGGGGATTCCGAACCTCGAAGAATTATTGAAAACTCATGGTTGAGTCTTGAGATATTTGAATTTTTAGGTTGAAACCCTAATGAATGTTCTTAGTGATTTTGAGAGAAAGTAAACTTATTTTGATGTTATGGGAGTTTAATACTGTGTTATAGACATATATAGGGGTATTTTTGGCACTTGGAAGTGAGGTATGCGGCACACAACCCATGGCAGACCTTAAGGTGTGCATCACACACCTTATGGTAGACATTTAAGTGTGCCTCGCACTCCCAATCGCACACATTTGATTGGGCGGTGCATTGCCCATCGCACACCCTTACTACCTCTCATGAAAATAGGCATAACTTTTCGCTCGGGTATTAGATTTTTGCAAAATTGATATCGTTGGAAAGATAATTCAATTATCTATAATTTTATAGGTCTTGAAATTAAAAATTCCATGTATATTAATATATATACACGTTTGAAGTAGATCCTTGTAGAATCGAATATCAAATGTTAGACAAATCAAATGATCTTAGCTCAACTTGGCTCTAAATGATTTATATGAACATTGTTGACCTGAAGAGCACTTCACATACTAGGATAAAGATCATGAAATCTATATTCGCATGGGAATCACTTAGATTAGATCTTAGACGCATAGGAATGACGGTTAGAATTTTAGCACGAAAATACGGGGGATTACATTATCTCCCCCTTGGGAACATTCGTCCTCGACTGTGGATAATTATCCTGAAACACAAATGAATCTTTGTCTTTAAGATATTATGTGAAACTGATAGAAACTTAATCACTGAATCTCAAGAATAATGAGCTACTAAACTGATATGCAAGTGCATGAATCCTCATGAAAATAACTATATGGACAAGATAGAAATGAGAATGTAAACTTATGAGTAACTATTACTTTGCGCTGGATCTGATCTCATGAGAAAAAAAATGATAGGTTTATGACATGAAAATTTGAGGTATTAGAACATCCCCCTCTTGGGATCGTTCATACCCGAATGATAATAATTTGATGAAAATACTAGGAAGAGACTGTGATACTACATAGGATACTTACGAACTGAATCATGACTTAATATCTGAAACTGAAACTGATGCACGAGCTGAGCTGAATTTATAATTTACTTGGACGCAAACACATTACCTCTTGGAATGTACATATGTATAAGACCGCGGATAGTAAGATTATCTAGAAAATTAAGAATCTATAGGAGCTTCTCTCTTTGCTTGCTAAACTAGATTGCAGGCTATATGGACTGGATCATACTGACTACCCATACTTAAATGGAGTATTTCTTCAGCACTTTTCTACGAAATTCTATTGACATTAGGGAGCAAAGAATTTTGGGCATGCTCTGAACAATACATTTGACTAAGGAATTACAACATTGATATATCTCTATAGCATGGAATATAATTATATAACTCATAAACTAGGATAGGATTGCTAGGCCGCAGGCAACGCAACTTCTTACTTTCAAGCTTAGCATCACTTCTCAAATGCTCTCTCAACTATACTATTCCCCTTAAATACCATACTCATTTGATTCAACTTATAATTCTCATATTGGCACTGCGAAATTTTTCTGCTAAGGTCTAAACTAAACTAAGTTCTCTCACCATGATCAAGCCTAACTCTAAATCACAAGATACAATATGCCAAACCACAATACTAGTCTAAACCACAAGGTTCAATATTCTATATCTTTTTAGAGTTCAAACCCTAAGCATAACATGCTTTACCACTTCAATGATTAATTCAAAACTCTTGATATGGATTCACTAGAGCATATTGCATTCATCATCTTACACCTAACATGACATTCAAGCCTATCATTAAAAATCACATATAACTTTAAGGAAAATACCCATAAAGGCACACTTCGCATATTTTCTAAACCTTTATCAACGACAATTTTCTTGCACTATTCTTACAAACATACACACAATTTCTAACTAACCATGACATGTATCAAAGACTTGGCCTCAATCTTACTTCACACTTTTGCCTTAGATAGAAAAGCATAAATAATATTTCTTAATGAGGGTCATCAACTCTCTCACATCTAAACAATTGCTTATTCACTATCATCGCCACTATCTTAACATAGGAAGAGGTCACCGAAGGGCTAACACATAAGAAACTGAAGCACGGAAACTACTATACATAACATTAACACTTATCTTAGGCCTGAGGAATAAAATATCAAAGGCATGGATTCATTAAAGAAATCTAAGCTAAGGACATGCATGATATAATGCGAACTTCACTAGTATCATGAGTTTAAAAACTGGTCATACTCTAAAACATGAGTTCATACTTATCATGAGCTATTCAACATAAGACTGGAGTTCATAGATTCATGAGAGATAACTCGAATCACAGAGTGAAGCTGTTACATACTTGCTAGAAGCTGAGAATGGGCTTGAGCATGCATGATGAGTATAAGCATAGGCCTGTGGCATAGATTTATCACGCAAGTGATGGATTTGGTGTTGTAATGAATGAAAACCAAGAAATACTCTAGAGTATGAAGGGATCACTATCTCATCATAACTCATTATTGACATGAATCACAATCTAATTCTCAAAACTTGGTTTAGTTCTTCACTAACCGTATCCCCCTTAGGTCAAAGCTGGTATTCTAAGCATGATGGTCTACTCCATATCCTCGAGATTAAGCCATAATTTCACCATTCTAATATCTACACATAAATGCTAAACTCACAAGAATAAACTAATTTCGAACTTACCAACTTCATTCTTGAACAACCCATCCATATGCCATCCTTAATTTCTAGCTTCAATAATCATCATCAAATACTTACACTCTCATTTGCAACCATACCTTCATCTTTAATCACATAATCATAGCCTACCAAGATCACACTTCTATACTTATACTTTTCCCAAACCATGAGAATAATAATCACACTTAAAAGGCTCAACATTTTCAATCATAACTCCTTAACCTAGCTATAAAAAACATCATAAATTATCTAACTAGCCTTTCTCCACTTAGAAACTCAATGTTACTACTAACCACACAATATGCAATAATCCTCAAAAAAATAATGTAGCCCCATTGCACCTTGGGCATACCTCTACATCATACTTAATTACGAACACATGATCTTACACTCTTGCATACATTGTTCATGCCTACTAGATCACCTCCATATAACTAGCATCAACAATCGAATCGTCAACTGTTCAAACTTAATGTCTAGAGCTAAACATAATTTACAACCCAATCTCATACACAATTCCCACTTTAAAACTATAGAACACAATATTAAGAAAAATTAGTACACAATGACAATCGATCATAATCATATGGCCTATCTTATTCATAATCCGTTAACACATCCTCCTTCTTCATATCATTACTATTTACCCATCTTCATGCCTAAATTACTTTCATAGCTCTATAAATTTCAACTAAACTTTCTCTTGCAATCTCAGGAAAGCCTAAATTAACAATACTCAACCAATAATTACTTCCATCAAAAACTATACTTTCCTAGCACAACAAACTCCATCAATAACTCTTTTCTTACCTCAAGCAAACAACAATCCACCTTAACTAAAATCTCCTTCTCTAAATTTTATTAAACTAACAAGCAAAGATATATCACTTCATTACTAACTCGATTATATGCAAAAAAGAAGATTTGGCTATACATATACTCAATAAATTACCCTTACCACCTTTCTTGCCACTACACCTCTAAACCTAAACTTTTAACCAATACAAGAACAACAAGATAAATAACAAGTTGCTAGTGAATCAAAATAGACCTCACACGGCTTCACTAGACTTTGGTTTTGTGTTTTGAACAAGAAAATTAGATGAATAACAAAGTAACTATGCTAGTGAATCAAAATAGGCCCGACACGGCTTTGCTAGACTTTGATTTTTCACAACCATAATGATAACAAAATTACGTAATACAAGAGATAGAAACTTGACACATAACATTCAATGATCTAAGAATACACCTTACTCTGTCTTAATTGAATAACTCGTAAGAATGAGGGCATAACTTTAAATTTGATGGACTTAAAACACACTAGAAGGCTCCTCTCAAGCCGCTTTGTAACTTTTGAAACTTCCGCTAGCAAATATAAGAGCATTATCTGGAGAGGAACTGGAACTTGTTGATCATGCTATCTCAAGAATAATACATAGATAAGGAAGTATATATTTACATTATGGTTTCTGAGGAGTAATCTGAAAGCGCATCTGACTTGGGCTTAGTGCATGACTTTTACAAACATGATAAAGAAATTCAATTTTCGAAAATCAAAAGCACTGGCGGAATACTTTCTAGCTCTCTTACAATCCCATAACTATCTATGGAGACTTAAGCTTAACTATTGTTGATACCTTGAAAATGAGGCAGAGTTGGCCAGAATATAGTAAGATGAGAATTTATATAAGTTTCTTAGAGAACCTTTTTATAGCACGATCTTAGACTTGAAAGAAGGAAAACATTTCCTAAATGCCCTGTAGCCTCTTGAAGAAAAGTACAACGTCTCCGTACCATTTCGCAAGACTCTACTAGAAACAGCTTCATAGACACCCTAGGACACTTGAACTCTGTGCTCTAATACCAAGTTTGTAAAGCCTCGAAATTGGGTCCCGAGATGTCACACGGTGCTTAGGGTAACAAGTGACCCCAAGCTAACCCTTCTACTGGCATAACTCATAAGCATTTGAATTAAAAGTATAAATGTATAAAAATTTGCGAAAAATAACTCTTTTATGAATATGATAGATACAAAACTGAATTTACATGATTACAACTCTGCTTTTACAACTAAAACTGAAATGGAATATATCAACTTCTACTTACTGTCTATGAAGCCTCTACTAGTACTGACTATAGGTAGCTGGGTCATGACTCCCGACTATCCCAACTCAATACGGTTGAATAAAGAAAATACAATACTTCTTGAACTATATAACTAACTCAAGCCCTTGAATCAAAAGGACTCATCACCTGCTGACTGGATGCCACGAACTGACTAGATCTGAAGATGTACACTATACCTTGTACCTACATTATGAAAAAATATAGCCCAAAACATTGGGTGTGTGTGGGTCAGTACCATGGAAATGTACCGAGCATATGAGGGTGCAATGCATATATAAAATAATATCTTAATATCATCATAGTTTATAAAACTATGGATGCTGATATAAATGATTCACTTAGCTTAAATTAAATCATCAAAGTCATGGATGACTAATACATGTATAGTAAGACAAGTGAGTTATTACAATAAGTTCTCAATTCACTTTCATCTCGGTTTTCAAACCATCAATGAAATCAAATCTCATAAAAATTCTCTTTAGAATACAGTATTTCAATCTTTCGAAAAATAATAACTTTATCATGACAAATTCTTCAAAACAATATATTCCTCTTAGATAGAATAGTATAGACACACACATTGGGAGTCTCTTATAACCGACATAAACTATGTGAACTACATGGAGTCCAACGTTCTACCCACGTTGAGAAAAGTCTCCCTATTCCTTGCCATCAGAGTAGGACCTTAAATTATCAATCCAAACACTAGAGATCACTATGAAAATCAGCCTCAATTCTGGCTCCTACGAGGGTACATAGGTCTAGGGAAGTACCAAACCCACTATACCTCCCACTCGGTGCTAAAGACTACTCCAGACTTAGCTCAAATCTTTTCAAAAGAAAATTCACCATAAAACAATTCAAAAATTCATAACGGCAGCCATCATGCTACCCCTTTTATAATGAATCAATAAAAGTGGATTTCTTTTCTCATCTTGGATTCAAAATCAACCCGTTTTTACGACCAAAAGGTCAAAGCTTCTTTATATTTTCAAATCATTCAAATTCAAGGTGTTTATAACACATGTTTTCTAAAAAACAACAATCTCATATAGAGTTCAAAACCCATGTCTCAATATCACATTAAAACTTATCAAGATTCAAGCTTTACATCATAAACACATATAAATTTCTTCAAAATCAAAAAATTTCTGGTTTAAGCACAAAATGTCATTGTTCTCATATAATTCCACTTCTAAAAGTTGAAAATATCATAATCTCATAAGAATCAATATAGGATGTAAATTCATGCTTCAAATTCATAATAAAACATAAAATCCATAACTTCGAAAAAAAAAATATTTTTGGTCATAAGAACGAAAGGGTGTCCTTGTTGAAAACCCCACATACCTTAAAATTGAAGCTTTGGATGAACTCTTAACCTTGGGACTCTATTCATGAAAATAATAGGTGCTTCTTGTAGCCTTCAGAATGGGGATTCCGAACCTCGAAGAATTATTGAAAACTCATGGTTGAGTCTTGAGATATTTGAATTTTTAGGTTGAAACTCTAATGAATATTCTTGGTGATTTTGAGAGAAATTAAACTTATTTTGATGTTATGGGAGTTTAATCTCGTGTTATAGACATATATAGGGGTGTTTTTGGCACTTGGAAGTGAGGTATGCGGTGCACAACCTATGGCAGACCTTAAGGTGTGCATCGCATACCTTTTGGAAGACATTTAAGTGTGCCTCACACTCCCAATCACACATATTTGATTGGGTGGCGCATTGCCCATCGCACACCTTTACTGCCTCTTACAAAAATGGGCATAACTTTTCACTCGGGTATTGGATTTTCACAAAATTGGTATCTTTGGAAAGCTAATTCAATTATATAAAATTTGATTGGTATTGGGATGAAAAATTCCTTGTATATTAAGAGATATACACATTTAAAGTAGACCCTTGTAGAATCGAATATCAAATGTTAGACAAATCAAATGATCTTAGATCAACTTGGCTCTAAATGATTTATATGAACATTGTTGACCTGAAGAGCACTTCACATACTAGGATAAAGATCATGAAATCTATATTCACATGGGAATCACTTGGATTAGATCTTAGACGTATAGGAATGACAGTTAGAATTTTAGCACAAAAATACGGGGTATTACGAGCTTCCTTGTCTTTCGTTACTCCTTATATAGCAGTTGATTTCAAAGTTAGTCCTGAAATTCTAGTAGATCCCTTATCAGTATCTACCACAATGGATAAATCTATCATATCCCAATTGGTATACAGAAACTGTCCAGTTATGGTATCTCAGAAAGTCACTTTAGCAGACTTAGTCGAATTAGAGATAACTAATTTTAATGTCATTCTCGACATGAATTGGATTCATTCCTACTATGCCACAGTCAATTGCAGAAATATAATTGTCCAGTTTTAATTTCTGATTGAAGCCATCCTAGAGTGGAAGGGTAGTACTTCAGCATTCAAGGGCCAGCTTATTTCCTACCTAAAGGCAAGAAAAATGATATCTAAGGGATGTTTCTATCATCTTTTTCAAGTTAAGGACTCTAGATATTAAACTCCCAGTCTTGAATCAATTCCAGTAGTGAATGAATACTCAGAAGTCTTTCCCGAAGATCTTTCAGGAATTTCTCCTGAAAGAGAAATAGACTTCGACATTGACCTTTTTCTAGATACTCAACCCATATATATTCCACCATATAGAATGGCACCAGCAAAACTCAAGAAGATAAAAGGACAACTGAAGGATCTCCTAGATAAGGGATTCATCAGACCCAATGGCACCAGCAGAACTCAAGGAGCTAAAAGGACAATTGAAGGATTTCTTAGATAAGGGATTCATCAGACCCAATGTGTCTATGTGGGGTGCACCGATTCTATTCGTGCGTACGAAAGACAGTTCTCTCAGAATATGCATAGACTATCATCAGCTCAATAAAGTCACGATTAAAAATAAGTATTCGCTTCCAAGAATTGATGACCTATTTGACCAACTTCAGGGTGCCAGTTACTTCTCTAAGATTGACCTCAGATCAGGCTATCATCAACTCAGGCTTAGAGAATGTGACATCCCAAAGACAGCTTTCAAAACTCGATATGGTCATTTTGAATTCTTAGTCATGTCCTTTAGTCTTACCAATTCCCCAGAAACCTTCATGGACTTGATGAACCGTGTGTTCAAGTAGTACTTGGACATGTTTGTTATAATCTTCATAGATGACATCCTTGTCTACTCCCGCAACGAGCATGATCATGTAGACCATCTTAGAATAGTATTATAGACCCTCAGAGATCATCAGTTATGCACCAAATTTAGTAAGTTCGAATTCTGGCTAAGGTCAATATCATTTCTTAGTCATATAGTTTCCGGCGATGGCCTTAGAGTTGATCTTGAAAAGACCAAAGTAGTGAGAAACTGGCCCAGACCTATTTCTCCGACTGATAGCAGAAGTTTCTTAGGTTTGGCTGGCTATTACAGATGGTTTGTTGAGGGTTTTTTTTCTATTACATCCCTTATGTCCATATTGACTCAGAAGAAAGTCAAGTTTCAGTGGTCAGATTGATACGAGAAGACTTTTCAGGAGTTGAAGACTCGACTCACCTTAGCCCCAGTTTTGACTCTTCCAAATGGTTTAGATAGGTTTGTCGTGTACTGTGATACATCCATAGTAGGTTTGGGTTGTGTCCTCATATAGCATGGTCAGGTCATAGCCTATGCCTCCAGACAGCTTAAGCCCCATGAGAAGAACTATTCGACTCATGATCTTGAGTTAACAGCTGTTGTGTTTGCCTTGAAGATTTGGAGGCATTACTTGTATAGAGTACAAACGGATGTGTTCACAGATCACAAAATCCTTCAGTACGTATTCTCGTAGAAAGACTTAAGCCTCCATCAGAAAAGGTGGTTAGAGCTCTTAAAAGATTATGACATGAGTGTCCTTTATCATTTGAGCAAGGCCAGCGTAGTGGATGATGCTCTTAGTAGACTGTTTATGGGTAGTTTTTCCCATGTTGAGGACAGTAAGAAGAAGTTAGCTCAGGAAGCTTATTAGCTTTCTCGACTAGGTGTCAGCTTAGTTAATTTAGCATAAGGCAGTGTGTGGGTTCAAAATAATTTTCAATCATCTATAGTTTTTGAGGTGAAGAAAAGTTAGGATAGAGATCCCAGTATAGTTAAGCTGAAAGAATCAGTCAAAGATCAGAAGGTAGAGGTTTTCTCCCAAGGGGGAGATGGTGTGTTACGTTGTTAGGATTCGTCTGTGTGTTCTAGGTGTAGATGAATTGAGGCAATGAATTCTTGCAGAAGTGCATGGTGCACATTACTCTATTTATCTTGGGGATATTAATATATATCACCACTTGTGGGAGATATATTGGTGGAGTGGGATGAAGAGAGACATTGCAGAGTTTGTGGCTAAATGCTCAACATGTTAGCAGGTTAAAATCGAGCATGAGAAACCTAGTGGGTCTATGCAGGCATTCAGTATTTCTACATAGAAGTGGGGAGAAGTGAACATGGACTTCATGACTGGTTTACCTCGTTCTCGTCTTCAGCATTATTCAGTTTGGATCGTTGTAGACAGAATCACCAAATCAGTTTATTTTCTTCCAGTCCATACCTCTTATTCAGCCGAGGATTATGCCAAACTTTATATCAGGAAGTTGGTCAGATTACACAATGTTTCATTGATCATCATTTCAGATAGAGGTACCCAGTTCACCTCTCATTTATGGAAAGCATTCAAAAAGGGTCTTGGTACCCGAGTTCATCTCAGTACAACCTTTTATTCTCAGACAGATAGTCAAGCAGAGAGGACCATTTAAACCCTAGAAGATATGCTAAGGGCATGTGAAATTGATTTCAAAGGTAGTTGGGATGACCACTTACCTTTGATTGAGTTCGCATACAACAACAACTATCATTCCAGTATTCAGATGGCTCCGTTCAAAGCCTTCTATGGTAGGACATACAATCTCCAATAGGGTGGTTCAAAGTTCTTGAGACCGCAGTAATAGGGCCTGACTTGGTTTTTGATACCTTAGAAAAAGTTCAATTGATTAGAGAAAGGCTTAAAATAGCTCAGAGCCGATGGAAATTGTACGTAGATATGCATAGGAAGGATCTTGAGTTTGATATTAGTGACTATGTGTACTTGAAAATCTCTCCCATGAAGGGAGTGAAGAGTTTTGGCAAGAAGGGAAAACTCAGTACCCGTTATGTCGGTCCCTTCAAAATTCTCAGTCATTTTGGCAGGGTAGGTTATGAGCTCGAATTGCCTTCAGATATAGCCTTAGTGCATCCAGTATTCCATGTCTCCTTGCTTAAGCAGTGAATAGGTGACCCAGCAGTTGTAACCCCTATAGAGGGCCTAGATATTCAGAACAGCCTCTCTTATGAAGAGATTCTAGTAGAAATCCTTGACTATCAGACTCGCAGATTGAGGAACAAAGAAGTCCCTCTAGTAAAAGTTCTTTGGCAGAATCAGTCCATTGAGGGAGCTACTTGGGAAGCAGAAGCATACATACAAACCAAGTATCCTTACTTCTTTTCGTAAACTCAGGCTCAGCCCAAGGTAATAGCTTTTCTTAAGCCTATTAAGTTTCATCTTCAGCTTTTAGTTACAAAATTGGTATCAAATACAATTGCATGTCCTGTCATATGTTCATGAGTCAATTCAGTCATGCATTCATGCATCAGATATGCATGATCATCTTATCAGTACTCCCAGTCATGCATTCATGCATCAGATATGCATGTTCAGTATGAAATTCAGCATGTCCATAATATCAATCCTATAGTCATGTCCAAATGTTCATAATTCAGTAAGTGGATTCATTCTACTAGTACTGTCAGTTCAGTCTGTCTCATTCGAGGACAAATTTTCCCAAGGGGGAGATATTGTAAGACCCCATAAAGATTTCTATCTTAATTCAGTCCTTTAGGCTTGTTAAGAGGTCTCAGACTTAGAAAATTCTATCTAAGTTTCAAGACTTAGTTTATTTTAGCCTTCGAAAATTGGCGATCTCATTTCGCGACCTTAAAGTCCTTTAAAGGCTTATATTTTTATTAATTCATGATCAAGGAGGTCAATAGGTGTTCCCGGACAAGTTTTGGATTTTTCAAACCTCGTTTAGACCTTGTTTGGAATGCCAAAATAGTTAGTCAATGTGATATTGGCGCATCGCATTGCCAATCACGCCGACAGATAAAATTATCCTCATCTCAAGCCAAATTCCAATGAACTGATGCGATGTCGGCACGTCGCATCGGTTATTGCGTTGGTACCCTAGACGCACCGCGTCATCTGTAGCATCACTGGGCACTTTTTTCGATCTTCTAAACCCACATCCTTAAGGGTAATTAGGTCTTTTTCCCTGACCTTCAGCCCCTTATAACACGAAATTTAGCCCTCTTTTGGCTAATTATAGTTATTCTTTCACAATTTCTCAAGAACAAAAAAAATCCTAGGTGATTAATTTCAAATAAAAAACTCAAGATTTCTCCATTTACTCTTAAGAAATTTTCATCCAAGGTATGTAAAGTGTTCATACAAGGATCCCTTTCATCCTTGGAGCTCAAGAAATAAATTTTTAAATCATGAATTGTGATTTCTATGTTGTGGATTGTATTCCATCCATGTTAATGTTAATGTATGGTTTCCAAGTTGAAAACTTGATTGTATCCCATGATATTATGATAGCATGTATGTTGAAATTGAATTCTCTTATGTTAATCTCTTGAATTATGAACTAAATATGATAGTCATGATGCTATACCATGTTGTCCATGCCTAAGTACAAGATTATGGCCTCTAGGTGTTTGACAAAATGCTTAAATGAATGAATTGTGCAATTGTGACTCAATTGTGATCTAAATGATTATCTCATGCTATATTCATGTGTTTAAGTTGACTCCCATGATAAGGCTATGCCTTGTAATTGATTGATGGAATTCTCATGAGATTTGATTTGTGAACTTATGATATATTAGAATGAATTCCTACTCATGTACAAGATTATGATTATCAAGTTCCTCATGAAATCCCTCAATGATTGTATTATGAATTGTTGATTATGGTTGTGTGTTCAAAAAGTGTCATGTCCTATTTATGTTCATGATATCGAGTCCTGGGGTACCTGATAATTTAGCTGTGTGCCTAGAGCCAGTGTCAGTTTTCAAGATACTCTCATTCAAGCTATGATCAGTAGAATTTAGCCAGTTACATGACTCAGGAAAACTTAATAAATTTAGTATCTGTCCAGTCCTATTCAGAACTCAGAAATTACAGTAAACTCAGTTAGTTAATAAAATTCAGTGGTATTCCCCCAGTCAACAGAAATTCAATGAACTTAGTCAAGTTCAGTCCAATATACTTAGTTCAGTGTTTATTTAGTTGGGAGTAGGATTCAGCACCGAGTGAATCCAAGGATGGGAACTTACCTGCTAGAAGAGGGTGTGATTCTTAGAATCAATCCTTGCATTTCAAAACTACGTAGCCAGCATAGATTGAGATATCAAACCTGCTAAATGAGGGTTGATGAGGTGGCATAACCTATCAGATAAGGGTCTCACCATTCTCGTTAGAGTACCTGATAGATAAGGGTCATTCACAGCTTGTCCTTACCAGTGGCGTGGTATTGACACCTTCCAATTGGGGTTATAGATTGGACCCCAACTCAGCTAAATTATTCTATTTGGGGAATGTCGATTAGATGACTACCTCCCTTAGTCACAGTCTTAGTCTTCTTAGTCTTCGGTAAAGAATTCAACTAGTTCCATCAGAATTAGGACTGTCAGATACAGTCACTCAGTAATCAGTACATCATTTATCATTATATCAGTGACCCATGTTGCCAGTAATCCATGTTATCAGAAACTCAGTATCCATTATCCATATGATTTTAGTTACAATTATGTATTCATACACGTATCCTCACACAGTCATGTTTATATTATTCAGTTAGTTATAGTTCATGCATATGAACCCTTGCTTTCAGCCTTACCTTACTTTGTGTACCAGTACATTCACTCTTACAAACATATACTTTTCTTTTGTGCTATGGTATTTTATACCATAGGTTCGGATGCTCAAGTTCCTGACCATGCATAGATAGCTTCAGGTTCAGGCAACAGTAGTACACTAGATGTGAGTCCTCATCATTCAAGGATGTTCTATTATTTTTTATTTTAGTACATAGTTATTTCAGTAGCCGGAGTTAGTTGGGGACATATCCCATCAACTCCTTATTTAGACATTTTAGAGGCTTTCAGACTAGATGTTCAGACTAGATATTCAGACTTTAGTATTTTCAGTATTTATGTTCAGTTTTGGTATTCTTATACCTTGTTCAGACATTATTCTGTTTTGAACCTTATGACAGATTTCTGCCAGATTTCTGCATTTATTCCAGTTTTATTATTATTACAATATTACTATATATATACAGTGCTCACAGTAGGTACCGGTCATGGGTTAGCTAGTGGTCCTTCGGGATCGTTAGCACCGTGTAGCATCCGGGATACCAGATTTGGGGTATTATATTTTGATATCAAAGGCCAAGAAAAGAAGGTTTGCAAATTAAACAGATCAATATATGGCCTAATGCAGTTTTTAAGGCAGTGGTATCTAAGATTTCATAAGGAACTGATTTTGTTTGATTTAC
The DNA here is from genome assembly GCF_002878395.1 of Capsicum annuum. Classification (NCBI taxonomy): domain Eukaryota; kingdom Viridiplantae; phylum Streptophyta; class Magnoliopsida; order Solanales; family Solanaceae; genus Capsicum; species Capsicum annuum. The sequence continues at coordinate 29,818,123 of NC_061114.1, forward strand.
CATGATCGATGAAGACCATTGCATCTATGTGAAAAAGTTCAATGAAATGTTTGTGATTCTTTCGCTTTACGTGGATGATATTTTATTAGCTAGAAATAATTTGGAGTATGTCAAAACTATTAAGTCAGGGCTTTCAAAGTCATTTGACATAAAAGATATGGGTGAAACTGATTATATATTGGGTGTTAGAAACCAAAGAGACCGTTCCAAGTAAATTTTAAGTCTATCTCAAGAAACATACATAATAAAAATTTTGGAACATTTTCGAATGAATAGTTGCAAATCCATGGTTACTTCTATAGCAAGAGGTGAAACTTTAAGCCTTGAAATGTGTTCAAAGACTAAAAAAAAGACATGTCTCGAGTACCATATTTCAGTGCAGTTGGGAGTTTGATGTACGCTATAATGTGTACTCGGCCAGACATTTATTATGCAGGTATCAATCCAATCCTGAAAGAGATCAGTGGAAAGCAGTAAAGAGAATTTTTCGATACCTGAAAGAAACTGCTGATTATTTACTATGCTATAGTGGATTCGATTTATCCATACGAGGTTATACAGATGTTGATTGGGTTGGTGACCGGTATGATAGAAAATCAATCTCCGGTTATGCCTTCTTACTAAATGGTGGTGTTATCTCATGAAAAAGTAAGCAACAAACTTGCACAACTCTATCAACTATGGAATCCGAATTTGTGGCTTGTGCATCTGCAGTACAAGAAGTTGTTTGGTTGAAGAGATTCTTTGAGCATTTGAATATCGCAAAGAATTCTAAGGGTCCCATGATTTTATATTGTGACAGTCAAGCGACTATCACATATACGAAGGATCCTAAATATCATAGCAAGACCAAGCACATTGATATTAAGTATAACTTTGTAAGAGACATAGTAGCAAGTGGAGAAATAAATTTACAATACATTCCTATACAAGAAATGATAGTCGATCCCTTTACTAAGGCGATATCTAGATACTTATATGAGAAACATATTATGACTCTAGGATTACATAGGATATGATTATGTTTATGCATTGTAGATGACTTGATTGTAATTATTATCATTATAAAAATCTTAAATTTATGTTCAGTCTAATATGCATGTGAAAATATGTTTTATTAATATAGTGTGTCAAACAAGTCATGAGATTGACTCTCTCACACGAGCAATCGCCTCTTACGTTAAGGAACGTGAAGAGAAAAGTTCCACCATAAGATAATGACTTATTTTTTATAAAGCCAGATGTGAGTTTCTCTAAGAATATGGATTTGAGGATTATATTAAAGAAAGAAACTCAGGTTAGACATTTAGAAGTGTCTAGACCTAGATCTGTACGATGTTGAATGGCTAAAAGAATGAGACACACGCACCAATATAAGATGAGAACATCGTAGCACGTGTTTCATACCATGTGTGCTTAGCGATCAATGGGTTAATGGAAGAATGAATCCCTGCTTCTTCATTATGTGAGACCCTCAAAGTTATTTTAACTTTTCATTGAAATACCCTTAGACCATTTACTGTTTCTTGAAGTTTCAATCGGTGCTGCTACTTTAGCATGTTACTCATAGCCATGAAAAATTTGGCAATGTGGTGTATGTCTAGGAAAGCAGTTGATTTGGAACAGATAGATTCGAGTAGAAAGAAAAGACGATTAAAATGAATATTTTAACTTATTTACACAAGCCGACTATTACACTAACCATATAAAAGTCAAGTGTAATTGTGTATATAAAGTTAATCATGAACTCGAGTTCACCTCTTTAAGAGAATGAGAAATCAAATAAGTAACTACTGAAGTAGTGAATGGTGTCTAGGGTATTGTGAGCATTAGTATCCTCATATTAGTAGAGAATTCTTTCCACATGTGATTGGATTCCTAAATATAGCTTGTAAAGCTCGTGATGCTCATAGGCCAAACAAACTATTTGTCGTATGAATTGGTGATTTGTTGATGTCGTACTGTTCGGGTAATGTCCACCATGTGTGAAGTGGGAGATGTTGGATTACGGGTCATGGGTCACCCATGTGGACCGACCCAACCAGACCCGTTTCTTAGTTACATTGAGATTAACGTATAATCTCATTTCAAAAAAAGGGGGAGGGGGGGAGACGGTTGCTCAATAACTGTTCCCGCCCCAAATCCCCTATATGTTCTTTATTCTGACAAGAAGGAAAGTAGAGAGAGAAATTGGGTCAGAAACGAATAATCAGAACTAACAACATAAAAAACAAGAGCATTTAGTTTGTGATTCAAACTTTGGCTCTAAGAGATTCTAAGAGGACTTTGGACAATTTTTCAGTAGCAAAATCAACACCTTCCGCTGTAAAGACTCCGTATTTTCCATCAGATATATATTAAACTAAAGTGTTTGAGCATTCTTCTGTCCTTAAAGAATATGATCTTTAATATAGTTTGAAGGTGCTGGAAAATGCAGAAGTAGTTAAAAATAAATTATCCTGGTTGAAAAACTATCGTATATTTTCATGTTAGTAGTGTGGCAATCATCCCAACTAAACTTAAAACACCTAAATGATCCCATTCATTAGAGTACATCTCTTCGTATTTATGATGTCAACTTGTTTACTTGTGTCATATAATCGGCAAGATACGACTGCAACTCTGAATATAATAAATATTATTTAGTCAAATCAAAAGGAATATAATTGTTGTTAAACTCTAAATTAAAAAAAAAAGTACTTTGATTAAACAAGCACATCAGAAACTACAATAAAAAAAAATCTTAAGAAGCTACACACTTTCTTCAAAAGTTTCAATTTCTATAACCTTGAAAAAAGTAAGCAAGTACAATGATCAGAAATATACGGATTATGTCCATTGAGCAACACCATTGACAACATTAATTAAATTTACCATATCAAACTTTACAACTTCTTTTACAATCAATAAAATAAAAATTACAGAATCGAGAATTACTATCTTCAAAGATTTGATTCCACTTTTAAATTTGAAGTGTCGGCGGAGGTCATGGCTCATCTTCCATTTAGGACTGTAAAATAATTGGCTATCTTCGAATATTTTGAAAAACTGTGAAATCTATAATATGTTAAGTAATGTAAATCTTTTACCGTGTTTCGTAAAATTCTAGGTAAGTACATGAAAGTTCACCTTTACCGAAAACTAATGGCTTATACCATTAACTTAATTAACCTGAATAGACACAAAAAGGCAGTTAAGATCTATTCTCACATATAATTTAATTTTCGGCACATGCACCTATCGAAACAGCAGAGGCATGGTGTATTAAAGCTGGGCTATGAGCGGGTCCAGAGAAGACTGAACCGCAAAAGTTTATTGGACCCAACTTTATCTTGTATTTTTACAAGAGCCTATTTCCCTGGTCACAATTATTTTATGCTGCTTGTAAACGACTAAATCATCAGCACAAAGCACACATGGACATTGTTATTCTATTTTCCACTGGAAAAGGCAACACTATGGTCTGCTGAGCTTATTTCTCTTTAGGTAGAGAAAAAGAGAGGAGTAAATTCCCTAATGATCACCCATATTTGAAAAATTACTTACAAATATCACTTTTGTTTTATTTAGGACAATAATATCATCCAACTTTCCTTGTTTATCTTAAAATATACACCTCAAAATCTTTCTCTCTCCCACTTGGAATATCATGTCATTAAAATTTCTTTTCTTTTTTTTATATAAATGTATAACTTATCAAACTTTTTTAACTAAAGGTTTACCCTAATTCTGTTTAAAAATAAAATAAAATTACACATAATATACTAATCATTGAAAATTAATTTAATTACACCAAAAACTTGGGTTATTTTATTTGCGGAAAAAGTTTAAAAATACCCCTGAACTATCTGAAATAGCTCAAAAATGCCCTCGTTAGATATTTGGCTCAAAAATACCCCTCCCTCTAACGGAATTCGAAAAAAGATCAAAAATACCCCTGAACTATCTGAAATAGTTCAAAAATACTCCTCTGTTAAATATTTGGCTTAAAAATACTCCCTCCCTTTAACAAAATTCCACCAAGCATGCCACCTAGATTAAAAAAAAAAAACTACGTGACTATGCCATATTACCATCCACATGTAAAATATTAGTATTTTTTTAATTATATGACATTCCTTTCTTTATTTTTATTTTTTTGTAAAGCAGTGAAATAGAAAAATAAAAAAACTAATCTTTTGCTAATTACTTTATTAGTGTTTTAAAAGTTCTAGATTTCACCTTTTCATTAGTGTTTTAAAAGTTCTAAATTTCATCTTGTTATTGTCGTTTGGGATGAGGGACAACTTGATCTTGATCTGATGTTGACTCGGAGGAGGAGCTAGAATTTTAACTTTTAAGCTAGCAAATGTTGATGTACTAATAATTGAGTTGAATTTACTACATGCAAATTCTTTTTCAAAATAAATGAATTCCTTTTAACACTTGTTTAATCATTCGAAATGAATTCATTTTTTTAAATTCAGTTTTGATTAATAATCTTATTATTTTTAGAACAAGTTTGAAAAGAAGTAAAATGATACTTAATATTGATAAATCATTATTTAAGTATGTCATTAATTAAAATTTTGAAGATGTGTGTCACATTCAAAGATTCATTAATTTTAGATTAGAGGAGGTATTTATTAAATAATTTTAACATAAGCATTTTGAGTAAAAGCTAGCAAAGCCAAACACATCTTTTGAGTAACTAATTTGAAGTTTAGTTTGAAATTTGTTACTTTTACGAGTAAATCTTAATTTTAACTTTTATACTGGCCTAATAATTAATGGGTTTATCAGTTTAATAAGACTCTTTTGTTGGGTTTCACACTTTTAAATCTATTAACAGGAAAATGCTTGTTTTTTAGATGATAAAAGGAATTTGATAATAGCGATGTTACATTTAATAATTTTTTTTTAAAAAAATATTATGTAACCACCGTTTGTCTACCTTGATTAAAAGTGAAAAAGCAGTGTAAATTTTATCCGTTTCACTGATTTTTTTAAATAAAAATAAAAATAAAAATAAAGAAGAAAGGAATGTCATATAATTAAAAAATACTAACATTTTACATGTGGATGGTAATGTGGCATAGTCACCTAGTTTTTTTTTATCTAGGTGGCAAGCTTGGTAGAATTTCGTTAAGAGAAAGGGTATTTTTGAGCCAAATATTTAATAGAGGGGTATTTTTGACCCATTTCAGATAGTTCAGGGGTATTTTTGATCCTTTTTCGAATTCCGTTAGAGGAAGAGGTATTTTTGAGCCAAATATTTAACGGAGGGGTATTTTTAAGTCAAAAATCTAACGAGGGAAATTTTTGAGCTATTTCAGATAGTTCAGGGGTATTTTTGAGCCTTTTTCATTTTATTTGATATATACTCTTCAATTTTTATTTTATTTACTTATTTATTTCACCACGTAATAATAGTTTTAAAGTTTTAAAATACAGGTACTTATACAAATTGGTACAACAATTTATTTTGTCGTTTATTTTATATACTAAAAATTCTTAAAACATAAAAGAAATAAAATGATGGATTTCATATTTTAGACAGTAAGTTTGTTATTTACACGAGAATAAAAGAGTAATATCCACTTTTTTGAAGGAAAGAAAAATTATGTAGTCTTGAAACAAATAAATTTTTATAAGAAATATTAATAAAATGATACCTTCTTCAGTGCTATTACAAATGGATTTTTAAAATATTACCCAATCAATTATTCTTTGCTTTTGATGGATTTAGAATGAAGTACAGGTATAAATTAGTGTTTAATTATATAATAAAATAAAATATAAATATAATGATCACAAAAAAAAGTATAAAAACTAAATTAAAAATAATAATTCCTTTCTAAATTTTTATGTCTTATCTTACGGATTTACTTGGTTTATTTATGGGCAATTACTTGTAAAAAAATTTCAAAAAAAAAAAAATCATCTTTTCACTATATATTTATCAAACATTATCTTGCATAAAAATTTGCAAGTAATCTGTGTCCAAATTAATTTTTTCAGGTAATAATACACACTAAAATTTTCTTATTGAATTTTGTTTGGCAACAAAAAATACTGTAGGTTTGCCATCAATGTTTTTAAATAACAAATTATATTATTTTATTCTCTATTACTCTATATTTGAAGGTAATATGATATATTTGGATTATATTAATCCAAAAATTCATTTGTATAATCCAAAAAAATGGATTTTATTCTTTTATTCTCATATAAATAACAAATTTAATGTGTAAAATATGAATCCGTCGTTTTTATTTCTTTTACATTTTAAAAATCTTTAATATATAAAATAAATAATAAAAAAAATTAAATGAGTACCAATTTTTATAAGTACTTGAGTTTTAAGTATTATTAAGTGGTGAAATAAATAAGTAAATAAAAAAACTTTGAAAAGTACATATCAAATAAAATAATTCAAGCTTTTGTGTAGTTAAATTAATCTTCAATGATTAATATATCATGTGTAATTTAAAAAAAAAATTAGGATAAAACTTTAGTTAAATAAGTTTGATAAGTTAAATAGATCTATTTATAAAAAAAAATGAAAGAAATTTTAATGACATGACATTTCAAGTAGGAGAGAGGAGGTTTTTGAGGTGTTAAGTATATTTTAAGAAAAATAGAAAGAGTTGGGTGATATTTTTGTCCTAAATGAAACAAAAGTGAGATTTGTAAGCAATTTCCCAAACATGGATGACCCAGGAAAAAGAGAGTTATGGTTGAATCTAGAAAAGGAGAACAACTTCTTAAAGCAGAGGAGATGGCTGCCAGGTTTAGTGCTATGGGATAAGCTCCTAATTAAGAAGATTAGATACCTTGGATGTTGAAGCTATGACATGTTTCATTCTCCTTTGTGAATTTTCATGCTTGTTGCTCTATATTGAATGTTTCAAATGTGTTCAATTTTCCTCGTTTGTGTTAGAAAAACATCCATGAAGGCTTTAAGGGGTCGTTTGATAGAGTGTATTAGAAAAACTAACGCATATATTAGTTAATGAGCATTAGTAGTACCTTATTTGGTACCATATTTTCACTATGCACAAATAATGCTTGTACTAATTATACACTGCATTTTGTATTGAGGTGTGTATTAATCATACACACCATTTTTCATGTATTAGTAATACAAAGAATCTAATACATGCATTAACTTATTAAATGACAATTTTACCCCTCTTTTCCAGCCTTTTTTCTGCTATGATTCTGCCCAAAATTGAGATCTGGAAGATTGATAGCCAAGATGGAATTTTTCTGAACTTTCACTTCTTCAAAAAACTCTACAGCTTTATCAATTTCACCATTCCTTGAGTATACAAAAATCATAGTATTGATGGAAGTTAAATTTCTTTCTGACATCTCCAAAAATAGCTGTTTTGACTCCTCTACTTGACCATACACGACATATCCTTTAATCATCAAATTATAAACACGATCCCGCTTGGTTAATCCGTTAAATAAATATCGAGCTTCCTCCATCCTTCCCACCAAGATTAGCTCTCCAATCAGCAAGTTTGAATCAGTTATGGAAGGATTAACTAGTGCACTATAAACTAACATAGCATCATCAAGAACCTCACAATTACAATAAAAATCAATTAGTGCACTAGAAACTTAAAAGATTTGCAATATTTTGCATTAGGTTGGTTATGATTTAGTATGACATAACACAAGATTGGGAGGAAAATAGCCATAGTACAATGATTATTATTAATATCCAACTCTAATAAAATTCTCCACTAATCATATATCTAAGCTTGAAAGAAAGGGTACGGAAAAGGAGCTTTAGTGGTTGTCAATGGTGGCAACCTTCTCCTCCTTCTCCCCCCCAATTCCCCTCTTACTTTTAGACCTTTCCAACGCCTATCTATTTCTTCCTCACTCTTTTCTCTTCACCTTTACTCCGCCGAAATTCCTAACAAATGGTTAACCTTAGAACTTCCACAATTGTTGCTCCTTCTTTGGATGGTTTCAGTACCAGCAATCACAATTCTCAATCTAAGGGGTATTTTGGTAAATAAATATTTTTGTATAAAATTATGTAAATATATATTACTTGTAATACATCAAACAAAACATTGTGAATGAAATAATGTCTGCATAAATAATATCAGCATTACTAATACTTGCATTACTAATGCAAGTATTACTAATACACCTTATGAAGTATTATACTTATACACTCTACCAAATGACCCCTAAGTGTATGATAATGATAATTCATACTGGTGTATGAAATCATGTATAAAATGTCTGGAAGCTATAATGTGCTGAAATGTTGTCAAGAATCACTTTGCATTCCTAATTTTGTAGCACTAATATAATTCAATAATTTTTACTAATACTTCTCCTGTTTGAGTGCTATTAGTTGAAATATGAACTTTTACTTGTAAATCAATACCATCATCAACCTTGGGAGCCATAACATGTAACGATAGCTTAGTCAAAGTGCACAAACCCTGAAACCACAATTAAAATACTTCGTCCATCTCATTTTACTCGTCCCAATTTGACATTGTATATTGATTAAGAAAAACAATTAATAACATGATAACTTTACCATAATACCCCTATTAAATGATGTTTATATTTTAATTTGAAGAAAAAATAATTAGTACTAAGGGTAAAAAAGAAAAGAAAAGTTGTCTTGTCTTGATTAATGAAAAATAACGAGTAAAATAAAAAATCAAATTAGAAAATTTGGAACGAGTAAAATGGTACAAGGAAGTAGCTTCTTTTTCTTTCAACATGTAATGATAGCTTAGTCAAAGTGCATAAACCCAGAAACCACAATTAAAATTGCTTCTTTTTCTTCCAAAAACAGAGAAATCATCACATTGGGCATCTCGATACCAGTGGTGTAGCCCGAATTCATCCAAACTTTTTATAAAGTAAAAACAGATAAAGAGGCCCAAAAAAACTCATTATCTTCTGTATATATATAAAATATGATTTAAATCATATAGTCCCTTTATCTCATTTTATGTGAAATAACTTGATCGGATACGAAATTTAAGAAATAAGAGAAGACTTGGTGATGTTTATCCAATTGACCTTTATTAATAAATGTTTATTAAATTGACCTTTATTAATAAATGTACTACTACTATGTTTACTAAAAGAGTAATAGGGGTGTAACTGTTGTTGACTCTAATTAGTAACTAGTGACAAGTTAGGCTAAAGATTGACTTAATTCCACTTGATAGGATAATCATTTGTAAAATTAAGGGCTCACTTAGTAATCTTCTTGACTTGAATAAATGGTTATGTTATGAAATTTCTCCTAGTAAAGTGACTTATGTGACAACTAGTTGTTTATAATAAATGGCTATGACTTGGGCTAGAAACCTAGTAAACTAGTTGGTGGATCTTACTTGGTTAAAATATGGAAACTAGTCCTTAAAATTATAATATGCCTAATGATATTGGTCTTAGGATTGTATGATGAATAGTTAAGTTAACTTCTAGCATGTGACGCCGTGGTGGCTTAAATGACGACTTATATAATGAGGTTGCTAGCTAGATAATAGCCTTGAGATAGGTGAATAAATAATGGTATTTGTAACTTGTAGATTTTTCTTATTTAATGATTAGTAAACTATAAGACTTGTAAACTAGTGCTTCAGGGATTTGGTGATTAGCTAATAAAGACTAAACTTGGAGTTCATTAATGAATAGAGAATAAATGGCTATATAGCTATGTTATGGTGATCTCAATTTTATTGTATATAAATGTTGTTTTAATGATGACTCTAGACCTCAGTAAGAGGCCAGGGTGGGAATATGGACCCGCGGTTTTGGGTAAGTGATTGTATAATTGTGCCTTGCTATATTGATGGTTTGATCTTTTGCTGTACTCTCCGGTGGTATGGGACGCCGTGATGAGTTCTTGTATTGTATTATTTTGGTGTACTCTTCGGTGGTATGGGATGCCGTGATGAGTTCTTTGTTGTGTTCTTTTGCGTGTACTTCCCGGTGGTATGGGACGCCCTGGTAAGTTCTTGTGTTTTATATAATAATGATGGTTGGTGTTGATTACAATAAATGCATGGTTGTAATTGTATATTTACGCGGCTTTACGCTTTCGAAACGATTACTCATGTTGTATGAAGGTTATGGTATATGTGGATATGGAATGTCGTACTATTGATATAGTTGATTAGTATTTATAAAGTGATATTAAAGAAGATTCAGGTTCGATACTATACTTTGACTTTAAGTTATTGTCTTACCTTATATTGTCCTTGTATTATAATTTAGCTCAGTCGGCCGATGATGCCTATTGAGTACCCGTATTTTGGTACTCATACTACACTTCTGTACCTTTTTGGTGCAGACACAGGTTCTAGTTGCTGTCATTGAGTTGGGATTGTGCCGCATTGACCAATCGAAGATAGGGTGAGCTCTTGGAGTTCAAGTTTCCCTCTTTCCCTTCTGTCTTTACTTGTCTTTTGTATTCGAGAGAATTGTATAAGACTATTTAAGTTGTCAGACTTTGTATTGTAATTTCTGTTGTCTGATTTAGAGTTGCTTGTGTACTTATACTATCAGGTCATGGGATTGGTATTCGAATGTCAGTTATTTATTTTGTGAAATCTTGTTGTTATATTGTGATCCTATATAGGGTCGAGTTTCAGGTTGAGATGGGGTGGGTAGGTGGTGAGTGGGGAGAGGATATTGTTTTGGCCAAATCTTAGTAAAACTCATTTTTTTATTAGGGCTGATTTAGTATGAGTGATAAAAGACAACCAATTTCAGGATTAATTTTATAATAATTTATCACATATTTGATTGCATTAAAATAGTAGGATAACTAATCTTGAATTGTTTTTATTTTAAAAAAAAACATATCCCCTCCCTTAGGAGTTCCCACTATTTTTCGCTCCATTGGTAATTCGAATTTATAACTCATGATTGGAAGTTAGGGGGTGGTTGGTGGTTATTCAATCTCATAATTAGTTATTCCAGAACCGTAATATTATTTTTATTTCATATTGAGGATTAAATAATAATCTCGATATAACTAAATTCATAATAAATTATTTCGAGATAACTTATTTCCAAACCAAACAAGCGCTTAAAATTAGGTGAAAAGTCGTATGTATCAATACGGGTAAACTACATAAATGACCCTAATAATGAGTGACTTTGTTTTTTTTTTTGTCCCCCATAAGAAAGTCCTACAAAACTAGTCTTCTTTTTCATGTGTAGTGACTTTTACCAATTTGCATCTTTATATTCAAATATTTCTAAACAACTCCATACTCATTTATTTTTTAACTTCTATTTTTTTTTATTTTTTTATTTTACTTTGATTTTATTTTTTCTTTTCTTTTTTTCTTTTAGTTTTTCTCAACACTTACTTTTTTTCCTTTTCTGCTCCTAACTTCATTTTTTTAAAAATTTTATTGGATTTATTTTTTCTTTTTAGTATTTCTCAACCCTTACTTTTTTCCCTTTCTCCTCTCAATTTCTATTTTTTTTAAATTTTTTTTTTTTTTTTTTTTTTTTTTTTTTTTTTTTTTTTTTTTTTTTTTTTTTTTTTTAATTTTCTCAGTCTATATTTTTATTTTGTCTTTTTCTCAACATTTATTTTTCTTTTTCTCCTCTCAAATTTTTTATATATATATTTTTATCTTTTTAATTTTCTTTGATTTTTATTTTTCTTTTTAAATATTTTTCTTCATTTTTTTTTCTTTTTGCGCAACTTTTATTATTTTTTATTTTTTCTTCGATTCCTTCCAAACAACAAATTATGCCCTATGAGCAAGAGTTGACACTACCATATTATATCTTAATTTATGATATGCTCTATAAATTTTGCCTTAGAGGCAAGACTTAGGACTTTCAAACAACAAGTAATGTTCCATATGCATGAGTTGACACTACAACATTGTGTTTCAATTTTGAGATGTTCTATAACTCTTACCTTAGAAGAAAGATTTAGCCCAAGGACTTTAAAAGAACGAATTACGCCCCACGAAGAAGAGTTGGCACTACCACATTATGTCTAAATTTATGAGATGTTCTACAACTCTTGTCTTAGAGACACGATTGATTCCAAGGATTTTCAAACAACAAATTATGTACATGGGAAAAACGTCAACACAACTACATTGTATTTTTTACTTATGAAATGCTCTAAAACTCTTGGCTTAGAGGCAAGACTTAATCCAAGGACTATCAAACAGCAAGTTATGTCCCATGGGCAAGAGTTGACACTACCACATTATGTACTGATTTATGAGATTCTCTACAGCTTTTCAATTAAAGGTAAGACTTAGACCAAGGACTTTTAAGAAATAAGTTACGCTCCATGGGCAAGTGTTGACACTACCATATTGTGTTTTGATTTTTGAGACGTTTTATAACTCTTGTCTTAGAGGCAAAGCTTAACCTAAGGACTTTTAAACAAGAAGTTATGCCCCATGAGTAAGATTTTGACACTACTACCTTATATTTTGATTTGCGAGATACTCTATAACTCTTCCCTTTGAAGCAAGACTTAGCCCAAGGACTTTTAAACAACAAGTTACACCCTATGGGAAAGGGTTGACACTACCACATTGTGTCTTGATTTATGAGATATTTTATAAATTAAGGACTTTCACACAATAAGATATGCCCCATGAATAAGAGTTGATACAGAATTAAACTATGAAAACTAAAGACGATACAAAAAAATAAAGATATAATCGATAAGGATAGAAATTAGGTACAAAAAGAAAAAGTAACTAAAAATAAAAGAGAGTATCAAACTCAATTACCCTCAATGACAATCTAATTCAAACACCTAACTCTTATGGTGACCAATAAGGAGATGATTGCCCTCTAAACCAACATTTGTAAACCAAATTTTTAACAAAAGTTATCCAATACTCTCACTCAATGGAGAAATATTCATCAATTCATCAATAATCAAGAAACACTAAGAAAATAAGATTGCCGCAAAATTATTTATAGTTTAGGCTGATTATTACACTTTTAGAGCCCAAAAGTTGTTGTTTTGATTCACTGTTGAAATACTAGAGCCGATAAAAAACGGATCCAAAGATCCTTGGGCGCAAGTCTCTTCCAAGGGGCTTTCTAGCCTCGTTTTTCCTTCCCTTGCCTCCTCCAATGATCCTTGAACCAATGTGAGTATTATTATCAACAAGTGACACCCTCTTGATGGTAAGTAGGCTTCTTCAAGTACCTCCTACTTCATGAACAATCCTTGGATCCTTTGAACCCCCTAGGCTTGAATTCTTGTAAATGGCTTGGAGCTAATTCAAATTGTATGATCCTATCCATGTTAATAAGAATTTGACCTCAAATTCAAGGGGTCTTCATCTTCCATAATTTCAAAGGGCGAAAGATCGCACATATTGAAGGTATTATACACTTGATATTCCACAGGAAGGTTAATCTTATAGGCATTGGTGTTTATCTTTTCAAGCAATTGAAATGGACCATTACCTCATAGAATAAATTTGGATTTTCTTTGGGTTATAAACCTATCATTTTGGAGGTTCACCCACACCCAATCGCCCGGTTCAAGTACAAACTGCTTCCTTTCTTTGTTTACTCTTTTATCTATCTCTTGATTTTTTTTTCTCAAGGAAAATCCTCACTTTGTCATGCAACTTCTTCTTGGTTTTCTCCTTCTTGTTTCCATCTAAGCTTATCATAACATCACTAGGCAAAGGAGTGAGATTTAAAGGGGTAAGGGGGTTAAAACCATAAACATATTCAAAGAGAGTCAGACTAATAGTTGAATGGATAACACAATTATAAACAAATTTGACTAGAGGTAGGTGGTCCTCAATTGGAAAATTTTCCTTTAACTAAGGTGTGCAATATATAACCCAAGGTTCTATTTACTACGTCCATTTTCCCATCCGTTTGTGGTTGGCAAAACATTGAGAAAAGTAATTTGGTGCCAAGCCTACCCTTCAACGACCTCCAAAAGTGACTAAGAAACTTAGAGTAACTATCACTAACAATGGTCAAAAAATTCCATGTATTTTGACAACATGCTCAATAAACAAAGAAGCCACATTAGAAGCATCATCAATTTTATGACATAGAATAAAATGACCCATTTTTTAGAACCTATCAACCACAACAAAAGTGCAATCTCTACCCTTTTTCGTCCTAGGCAATCCCAAAATAAAATCCATAGAGATGTCAAGCCATGGGTATTGGGGAGTGAGTAGTGAGGTGTACAATCCTTGTGGGAGAAGGATGTATTTCATATTTCTATAATCCATGCATTGGCTACAGATTCTAGCAATATCTTGACATATCTTGGGCCAATAGAATTGTTCCTATAGGATTCCGAGGGTCTTGTAAATTTCAAAGTGACCCATCATACCCCCATCATGTGCCTCTATTACAAATAATTCTCTTCATGAGCTAGAGGGCATACACAACCTTCTTCCTTTGATCAAAAATCCATCAAACTTAGAGTAAGACATAGAAGCACTATCCCTCTCCCTCCTTTCCCTACTCCATGTCTTCTAATCTTTGTAGATTTGAGCAAATTTTGGGTCCTCGGGGTATGTTGTCTTTAGACTCTCAAGTCAATCTATTTAGAAGAAAATGTAGAGATAAGCACATGTTTCCTAGACAATGCATCGGCTACTATATTTTTCTTTCATTTTTTGTATTGAATTACTTAAGATAAGGTCTCTAGGAAAGCAATTACCTTGGCATGTATTTTATGGAGTTTATCTTGGGCCCGAATATGTTTCAAGGATTAATGACTGGTTAGAACCATAAACTCCTTGGGACACAAATAATCTTGCTAATTATCTAAGTGTATAATCAAGGCATATAACTCTAGATCATAGGTAGGCATGCCTTTTATTGAGTTTATCTTGGGCCCGGAGATATTTCAAGGCTTCATGATCGGTTCAAATCACAAACTCCTTGGGCCACAAATAATGTTGCCAATTACCCAAGGCTATAATCAAGGCTTATTACTCTAGATCATAAGTGGAATAACTTGGAGTTGCGCCCTTGAGTTTTTCACTAAAATGGGCAATAGGTTTATGATTTTGCATTAGACGACACATATTCCTAACTTACTTGCATAATATTCAATCTCAAACATTTTATCAAAATTGGGTAATTGCAACCAGGGGCGGAGCTAAGCATGACCTTTAAAGCTTCAAATACAATGGCTTAATTATCACCCCATTTAAAAGGTTTATCCTTATGGATCACCTTATTCAAGGAAGTGGCGATAATACTAAATTCTTTGACAAATCGCCTATAAAAACTAGCCAACCCATGGAAGCTTATTACTTCACCAATGGATTTCAAAGTTGGCCAATTCTTGATGGCATCTATCTTAGATTCATCTACCTCGAATCTTCTTAAGCTCACAACAAATCCCAAGAACACAACGTCATTCACACTAAAAGAACACTTTTCAAGATTAGCATACAACTTATCCTTTCTAAGCACTTCAAACACATTTTTCAAATACAAGACATGTTCTTTAAGGGATTTGCTATAAACAAGGACATCATCAAACTATACCAAAACAAATTTCCCAATAAACAGTTTTATCACATGGTTCATCAATAACATAGAGGTACTAGGAGCTTTGGTGAGGGCAAAAGGTATGACCAACCATTTATATAGACCAAATTTGGTCTTGAATGAGTTCTTCCACTCATCACCTAGTTCCATTTAGATTTGGTGGTACCCGCTCCTAAATTTTATCTTAGAAAACAGATAAAAACCATTCAACTCATCAAGCATATCATCCAAATGGGGAATTGGGTTGCAATACTTTATCGTTATTTTATTAATGGCTCAAAAATCAATATATATGCGCAATGTCCCATCTTTATTTAGCACTAGCAATACTGGAACCACACATGAACTCATTCTCTCTTTGATCGATCCCTTGTTGAGGAGTTCCTCAACTTGTCTTTGGAGCTCTTTTATGTCTATTGGATTGCTTTGGTAGGCTGACTTATTGGGTAATTGAGATCTTGACACAAGATTAATTTGACGCTTAATACCCTAAAGTGGGGGTAATTCTTAGGGAAACTCCTTTATATATAGATCTCCATAATCCTACAAAACAAGGAAAATAGCATGGGGATAGAAGAAGTGAGTGGTTAGCATGAAAATCATGGGCTAGGAGGATTATGGGTGTTTCATCATCATGCTCTTTGAAAATATCTTTGTTCCTAGCCAATATCACCATGGGAATCTTCCCCTTCAATCTCTATTTCTTCTTTTCTTCATCCCTCTCCTCAATTTAGTTCTCCTTCTCGCCTTGTTTCTTTACCTTCTCTTTTAATTTTCTTATCTTTTGGTGACCCTCATTCATTTGAGATGGCAAAAGTAGATGGAGAGTGAATTTCTAACCATTCAACTCAAAAGAGTATTGATTGTTTCTCTCATCATGCTTGGTTGAACGATCATACTGCCATGGCCTTCTAAGTGAGATATTACAAGCTTGTATAGGTATTACATTGCATTGCACCTCATAATGATAATTCTCAACTTTGAACTAAATCACCTCTTGCCTAGTTACCTTCAACTTACCACAATCATTTAACCATTGAAGCTTATATGGTATGACATGTTTGGTTGTGGGAAGCTTTAAGAAATCAACTGTAATACCCCATATTTTGGATTCAAAATTTTTTTTTGTAATTGAACTCACTGCTCAACCTATAATTCAAGTGATGAGTCGTAATCATTTATTATGAGTCGTATAGTACCACTCATAGTTTAACCTGTAAGGTTGTCTAATAATTCTACCTTGATTACAATTGGGACCTTATGAGTCATAAAAAATAGTCATGAGTCATAGGGAGTGACTCGTAACCAAATTAGTGAAGGGTGCCCAATAGTCTACCCAGACTATGACTTGGTATCACGAGTCATGATGCCAGATTATGAGTCATAAGGTACGACTCTTGGTGTCACCAGTGTGTATCCCCCAAGACACTATCGAAGCTATGAGTTATGGTGATGACTTATGACCAGTGACAACGAGTCATCACGTGACCCATAGCGACTGGGAGTTATTTTTCTACATATTTTCCATTATGGGTAATTTGGTCTTCTCCCTTCTTTTACACTATTCCTTGACTTAAAACCTTCCCTCAGCCCTATTTTTACCCAATTAACATAATTATAAATAACTCTTCTCTCTCAAATTCCCCAATCATAAGCAAGGCTTGGGTTTCTAAGGATTAGTCATCTAGGGCTCGAAGTGTGGTTTCTTCTCTAAATTCTTGGTATTTTTAGACATATATCTCTCCCCTAAACTTATATTATATTATGGCATGTAATGGTTAGATATTCTTGTGGTTCTAATATTTGGTTTTGGAATTTGGTTTAAGGGTTTTGGATGATTATTGTTTGCAAGGTATTCCATAGTTTACATGCATTTTTTATACTTTAATAATAGATTTGGAGAGTATTTACTAAAACTAAAGATTAAATTAGCCGCCCTTCATTTCGCCATTCGTCGGCTTAGTTTACCGCTGGAAGCCACCATCATCCTTGGTGATAATCTGAGATCTAGATCTTCCACTATCTCATCCATAACTTTTCTCTTAGATTTGAAGTTGGAGCTTTGCGATCTAAATAGATCAACATCATTTGCTTTGAAAGCTGAATAAAACTCCCCTGGAGAAGTTGCTACACCTGAAAACTCTGGCAACAGATGTAATACTCCTCCTTTAAGCACCGTTTCTACTACCGACTGGCACACATTCTAGTTAACCATCCATAGTAATCCTACCGATCCGTGCATCAAATTCACCATCCTTCCACATGCTTCAAACAACAGTGACTAAAATAAAGCTGCAGATGCCGGTGACAGGCAAGTACGTTGCTTTATCTCTCTCCCTTGGTCTCTCTCTTCCCTTGTGTTCTTTTTGACGTGACTGGTCAATCTCTGTGATGTAGACGCCGGTGACAAAACAATACTGGCAACAGGTAGGCACACTTCTCTCTGCCTCTCTTTTTTGGTATCTCTCTCTTTCCCCCTCTCTTCCTTTCCCCCTTTTTCCCTCTCTACTATTAGCATATTTATGAAGGCAACAACTTGCTGGTTACTGGTCCGTGATCAAATTTGGTGAACTGGTTCAATGAACGTTGGTGGTGAAGGTGGCGGAGCTAGAAAATCCAGATGAGGGTCTCTATCGGATATTGCAACTACTGTCCAGAATTGAGCTAGTGACTTTTTGGCGAAGTGATTCCGGTGACCCAATTTGCCGGGTTTCAGCACAACAAAAAAGAGCAGATTACATGATATACGTATTTTGGTGACTTCTAACCCTTGAACTTTATTTTATCGCGTAATTTTTTGATATTTTCATTGCCTGTAATTTGCGTGGGATTTCCTATCTATTATTTGGATTTCTAGTAGTTGTTGTTCTTAAATTTTGGACTTAGTGTGTGCTTTAAGGGTGTCTTTATTGTCTTTCTATTTTTGAACCTCTTATGTTGCTTCATGTTATTTATCGTATTATCTCATGTATCTTGACTTGCGTGTCTACTGTAGTATATTCATGACTTGCACCGCTCCTTATTATTTGTTTGGCTGTCCTTGGTGCCAGGCCATTAGTGTGCTCTATTTTTCTTACTGTTAATTTTTTCCTTACCTAGGCTTTGTTTTTTCTCCCTATTTAAGTTTAGTTTTGTTTCTTGATTATTTCTTCTAATTTGTGTGAGATTTGTATTTCCTGCTGCTGCTTTGTTACTACCATTATTTATATTTTCTTATAGTTTCTTGTAGTAATGGCTGTGGGCGTTGATGGTTGGATAGGGTCATGTCCGAGGAGGTTAGGGCAGGGGACTATTGTAGGGGTAGAGTAAGAGGAAAGGGCGGGGGTAGAAGGGAGGCCAAGGTTTGGCCTCAGGGGCGGTAGAGAAAGACTTGTTGATAGAGATAGTAGGCTGAGGGTTGGGTCTTAGAATATAGGGACTCTTCAGGGTAAGTCCATAGAGCTTGTGAAGATTCTTAGAAAGAGGAGGATTAATATTGCATGTGTTCAATAGACCAAGTGGGTAGGGTATAAGGCTAGGGATGTGGATGGTTACAAGTTTTGGTACTCTGGGAGCGAGAGGCATAGGAATGGAGTTGGCATCTTAGTAGATGAAGAGCTTAGAGGTCGGGTAGTAGAGGTACAGAGGATCAGCGATAGGTTGATGACTATTAAGTTGGTCATTGGGGGGTTTACCCTGAACGTGTATAGTGCTTATGCACTACAAGTGGGCTTGGATGAGGAGGAGAAGATGCAGTTTTAGGAGGCTTTGGATGAGGTGATGAGAGGCGTGCCTAGCTCAGAGAAGATTATTGTAGCAGGAGATTTCAATGGGCACATCGGGGCATTATCAGAAGGCTTTGGTGATGTGCATGGTGGTTTTGGTTTTGGGGAAAGAAATGAAGAGGGGGCTACTCTATTGGATTTTGTGAGGTTCTTTGGGCTGGTAGTGGTGAACTCAGGCTTTTCGAAAAAGGACGATCACCTGATCACCTTCTGAAGCGCGATAGCGAAGACCCATATTGACTTTTTGTTGCTTAGAAAAGGGGATAGGGTGTTGTGTAAGGACTGTAAGGTCATCCCGAGTGAGAATCTTTCGACCCAGCACAGGCTCTTGGTTATGGATTTGGGTATAAAGAAGGATAGAAAGAGAAGGGGTGAAGAGTGTAGACCTAGAATTAAGTGGGGCGGCTTGACGCTAGTGAATGCATGGGAGATAGGGGAGAAGTTGGCGGGAGTGGGGGTGTGGGAGTGTAGGGGGGATGTGGATAGTATGTGGGATAGGGTGGCTAGGTACATCAGGGAGAATGCTAGTGAGGTGTTGGGTGTTTCTAGGGGTCGGGTCGAGCATCATTGAGGGGATTGGTGGTAGAATGAAGAGGTTAAGAAGAAAGTGGAGACCAAGAAAGGGGTGTATGATAAGTTAGTTGAGAGTATGGACGAAGAAAAGAAGTGGGTAAAAAGGAAAAAGTATAAGTTAGCTAGGAAGGAGGCTAAGTTAGCAGTTACGGCGGCTAAGACGCAGCTTTTGAGAGCCTGTATGCGGGGTTATAGGAGAAAAAAGAGGAAAAAGTTGTTTAGACTCGTAAGTCTAGGGAGATGAAGGGTCGTGACCTTGATAAGGTGAAGTGCATTAAGGGGGAGGATGGTACAGTGTTGGTGGAGGACGGCCATATTAAGAATAGATGGCAGTCATATTTTCATAGGCTCTTGAATAACGAAGGAGATAGAGTTATTGTGTTAGGAGAGCTAGAGCACTCAGAGGAGTATCAGGATTTTAGTTATTGTAGATGTTTTAAGGCAGAAGATGTTAGAGAGGTTGTTCGCAGGATGCGAAGAGGAAGGGAGACGGGGCCTGATGAGATACCTATGGATTTTTGGAAGTTTTCAGCCGAGGTTGGTTTAAGGTAGTTGACTAGATTGTTTAATGGAATTTTTAAGATAGCGAAAATGCTCGAGGCTTAGAGGTGGAGTACTATGATCCCTCTTTATAAGAACAAGGGTGACATTCAGAGTTGTAATAACTATAGGGGTATTAAGTTATTGAGTCACTCTATGAAGATTTGGGAGAGAGTGGTCGAGGTGAGACTGAGATGGATAGTGTCTATTTTGGAGAACCAGTTTGGCTTTATGCTTGAACGCTCGATGACGAAGGCAATTCACCTAGTACGGAGGCTGGTGGAACAGTATAGGGAAAGGAAGAAGGACCTACACATAGTGTTTATCAACTTGAAGAAGGCATACGACAAAGTCCCTAAGGAGGTGCTTTGGAGATGCTTGGAGGTGAGTGGAGTTCCGGTGGCTTATATCAGAGCAATAAAGGACATGCATGATGGAGCTAAAACTCAGGTGAGGACGGCGGGAGGAGACTCAGAGCATTTCACTGTCTTGACAGGATTGCATCAGGGATCTACTCTTAGTCCCTTTTTATTTGCTTTGGTGATGGATGTGTTGACACGGCGTATTTAAGGAGAGGTGCCTTGGTGTATGCTTTTTACAGATAATGCAATTTTGATTGATGAGATGCAGGGGGTATGAATGATAAATTAAAAGGGTGGAGATAAACTCTTAAGTCTAAAAGGTTCAGGTTGAGCAGGAGCAAGACAGTGTATTTGGAATGCAAGTTTAATGACGTGAGGCTGGAAAATGAGGTGGTAGTAAAGTTGGAATCACAGGTGAAATGTAAGAGAGATAGTTTCAAGTATCTCGAGTCCGTGATTCAGGGTAATGGTGATATTGATGAGGATGTTTTGCATTGTATTAGGGAGGAATGGATGAAGTGGAAGCTCTCTTTAGAGGTGTTGTGTGATAATAAGGTGCTGCCCAATCTTAAAGGAAAATTCTATAGGGTCGCAATCCGTCTGGCCATGTTGTATGCAGCGGAGTGTTGGTCAGCTAAGAACTCCCACATTCAAAAAATGAAGGTGGCGGAAATGCAGATGTTGCGTTGGATGTATGGGCTGACTAGGGGGGATAGAGTTCGGAATGAGACTATCAGGGAGAAGGTTGGTGTTACTCCAGTGGAGAATAAGATGTGGGAAGCCCAATTGAGATGGTTCGGACACGTGATGAGGAGGGGTATGGATGCCCCAATTCATAGGTGTGAGAGGCTAGCTTTGGATGGTTTTAGGTGGGGTAGGGGTAGGCCGAAGAAGTACTGGGGAGAGGTGATTAGGCAGGACATGGAGCAGTTATAGCTCACTGAGGACATGACCCTAGATAGGAAGATCTGGAGGACGCGAATTAGGGCAGAAGGCCAGGGTCAGTTCGGGTCTCTAATGTAGGGAATTACTTTGGTGGGGGTATTATTCTTGTTATGATACCTTTTTTCATGCTTTATTATGAATCTGTTTACTTTTCTCTATTTACTATTACTTGTGGGTGTCGTATTTATGTTATGCCATCTTGTTCCATGCTTTACTATGAATTTATTTAGTATTCTGTGTCTCGAGCCGAGGGTCTATCGGAAATAACCTTTCTACTTCTTTAGAGGTAGAGGTATGGACTGCGTACATCTTACCCTCCCCAGACCTCACTATTTGGGAATATACTGGGTTTGTTGTTGTTGTTGTCGTAATAATAGATTTTTAAACTCATTGGCTGCATAGGTATGGATAATAGAATAGGGGTCGTGGATTTCCCCAAATAAATAGATTTTTGTATTTGAATTGGTAATAATCTCAACCCACCTTATGAAATTGACTTTGAAATATGGATATATGTATATTGAAACCAATTTTAAAAACTTACATTGCATTTAATGGAACATGTTTTGATTTTTAAAATTGGACCTTCGGGGTCGTGGATTTCCCTAAGTTGGTGGATAATTGAAATAGCATGATTCTATAAGCTTGCAAGTATATTGGTGAATGTCTTAGTAATTGGTTATTGGTTAATGGATGGGTTATGTACAAATATTTTAATTGGGATTAATGTGGTTATGTAGCTCGCCATAGAAGGTGAAGGCCTTTAAGGGTACCGATACTGGAAACCATATTTGCATGCATGGGAGTCTTCATGTCCGTGTGCCTAGTTCACACTTGATACATATATATATACCTTGGATTTCCGTGGGTTCATGGATTCCCTGACCTTTTCTTAGACTTCTCTGGTTCATGCGACTAATATGCACTGGGGCTCTTTCAACGGGAAGAGCTTGCCCATATAGGCCTTAGGTATTTTTAGGATGGTTAAAGCTATATAGTCCAAGTTAATGATTTTAAATCTCATGCTAAACCTTGTTCCTTATCCCAACATCTTATATATATGTATGTATGTATGTATGTGAACATATACACTGAGTTTGGATTTGATTTTTGAAATGGGATTATTTTATCCCTATCCCAAGTTACATGCTAGCGCTCGCATCACTAACCATCCTAGGACTCTATATTATTTTATGATATAGGGTTTGAGGATACCTATTTTACCTTTATGTAGCATTAGGTGGATTCTGGTTTATTTGTTGGTCTGTGTTGAAGTGGTGAACCTTCATCTTCTGATAGGCTGGATATTTTATTACTTTCCTTATGAGTATTGAAATCCTATCCATTTTTTCATATCTTAGATTTTTTTTTGGCCATGGTCGGGGGGCATGTCCCGACTTAATTGAAATTTAGATTATGAGCTTTTGTGGACAACTAGGGATTGAGATATCTATTTGGAATCTTTGAACCTTTGTCTTGGTTTATTTATCTTTAATATGTTTGTTTGGACCATTTTTTG
Organism: Capsicum annuum; assembly: GCF_002878395.1. Classification (NCBI taxonomy): domain Eukaryota; kingdom Viridiplantae; phylum Streptophyta; class Magnoliopsida; order Solanales; family Solanaceae; genus Capsicum; species Capsicum annuum. The sequence goes on from NC_061114.1 coordinate 29,841,354, forward strand.
CTATTATATATATCATGTTTGGATTAGACAAGCTATGGGGGTGGTCTTCATCCCATGGTGGGCTTAAGATACCTATCATGGCTAGACACCGGGTCAGGTGATGAAAAGCTTGGTATCATCTGCCTAGGTTCATGGTCATTGAGTGCCCACAAAGTAATATCAAGTATAGTCTCTTTTATGGGTGTGTGGCATACCACACTTATAAGGGAGAGGCTACGAGACATTTAAAAATATTTCCCTTTTTTGTGTTCTATTTTGGGATATAGGGTCTGGTGTCTTAAAATTTCTCTAATATCTGCCTTACTCGCATTTTGGATCATGCCTCCTTGAAGATCTGATGCTTGAAGAAACTCTGTTGGACCCTTTGTCCTACCTAAGGACAATATTGGTGGAACTCAACCTGCTTATGGTATGTATATACAATCTAGGCTCCCTTCTCTCAATTATGCTGCTCCACCTGGGGTTCCACCGATCCCCACTATTCCTTCTATGGTTAGTGACACTCATGCTCATTCACCTCAAAGAGACATATCTAATGTGGAGTTTTATCATTCTTCTCATCTTCTTACTTAGTTAGTGATATCTCAAGTCGTTAGTCTAGTCTTGTTGGTGCTACTATGAGTTCTTCTACGGCTACTTAAGTTGGGAAGTTTATGAGGTTGAATCCCCAACCTTTACAGGCTCTAAGGTTAAGGAGGATTCTCAAGGATTTATTAATGAGATAGAGAAAATTTTCTAGATAATGCATGCTACTAATGTGGAGGGTGTAGAGTGTGCCGCATATCAGTTGAAGGATATAACATATATGTGGTATAAAGTGTAGGAGTAGTCGATGAGTAATAAGGCTAAGCAATCTATGTGGGATGATTTCTCCAATACCTTCCTTAATTATTTCTTTCCTCAAGAGTTAAGGAAAGTTAAGGCAGAGGAGTTTGTAAATCTGAAGCAGGGTAGAATGAGTGTGAAAGGGTATGCTTTGAAATTCCATCAGTTTTTTCGTTATGCTCCGGAGTTGGTGTCTAACATAAGGGCTAGGATAAGAAAGTTTGCTTCGAGTTTGTCTCGTGACTTGATATTAGAGTGTAAGGCTGCGATATTGAATAATGGCATAGATATTTCCAGACTTATGTTTATATGCATCAGGTAGAGGATGAAAATAGAGATAGGCGAAGATTGGGGAGAGACGGAATAAGAAGTTTAGGTATTTAGAGCATGTTGAAGGTTAACAAGCTAGTGTAAGGGATAGTAAATAGTGGAGCAAGAGAAGACTTGGGAATTTTTAGTTCATATTCGTCAATTAGTGCTTTTTATCTGAAGCCTTTGGGTGATCACCATTTTTAGGCTAGCAGTGGTTTAAAGGAACAGGGTGCCCAATATCAAGCTAGTGGAGCTCAGTCAGCCTCATCATATCCTCCTTATCAATTTTATAGATAACTTCACTGTGGTAGTGATGAGGGGAAGCATTAGTGCTATGATTGTGGTCAGCCGAGTCATATGCAATGATATTATCCGACAGCTAAAGTTTCCACGAGAGCTAATAAGGTCCCAATTGCTACTTTTTAAGCCTCTATACAAAAGGTTACTACTTAAGGTACCGACACTAGATAGAATTCTGTTTATCTACTTGCCAAGAATCTAAGGTATCTCGTGATGTTGTAAATGGTACATTAAAAAAGCTTCTCTCGTGATGTGTATTATTTGCTTAATCTGGGTCTACCCTTTCTTATGTGACCCCTTATATTGCTGTGCATTTTAGTTTTGGTTTCGAGACTATTCCTGAGCCTTTTTCTATGTCTACCCTAGTGGGTGATTTCTATTATGGTTAGAAAGGTCTATAGGGGTTATGTGGTATCCATCTTTCATAGAAGGACCTTGATGGATTTAATTAAGTTGGACATGGTGGATTTTGAGGTTATCTTAGGGATGGATTGGCTCTATTTGTGGTATGCTTTCTTGGATTGTAAGACCCCTAAGGTCATCTTTCAATTCCCTAATAAACTGGTAATTGAATGGGAGGGAAGTTCCTTAGTGCCTAAAGGGAGGTTTATTTCCTATATTAGAGCTCGTAAGTAGATTTTCAAAGAATGTTTATATTATCTGGTTCGGGTTAAGGATTTAATTTTTGAGGGTTCCTTTTTGCTATCTGTCCCTATTGATAATGAGTTTCCTGAAGTATTTCTCAAGGATCTTCTTGGTGTTTCTCCTGATAGGGAAATAGATTTTGAGATTGATCTTCTATCGGATAGTCATTCTATCTCTATTCCTCTATATACAATGGCTTCGAGTGAGTAGAAGAAGCTGAAGGAATAGTTAAAAGATCTTCTTGATAAGAGTTTTATCCATCCTAGTCTTTCTCCGTGGGGTGTCTCTTTTTGTGTAAAAGAAAGATGGGTCTCTATGGATGGGTATAGATTACCAATGGTTGAATAAGGTGATGATCAAGAATAAGTATTCTCTTCCTAGGATGGATGATCTTTTCGACCAGCTTCAGGGTACTAGATGTTTTTCTAAGATTGATCTTCGTTTGAGTTATCATCAATTAAAGATTTGGGAGATGGATATTTCTAAGACTACTTTCTGAACCTGATATGGTCACTATGAGTTTTTGGTGATGTCATTTGGATTGACTAATGCTCTGATTGCTTTCTTGGATCTTATGAATTGGATGTTTAGATAGTTCTTGGACTTGTTTGTTATTGTCTTTATTGATGATATTTTGGTATATTCTAAGAGTGAGGAAGATCATACTAATCACCTCCGAATTGTGTTGCAGACTATTAAGGATCAGAAACTGTATGTTAAATTCTCTAAGCGTGAGTTTTGGTTAAATGTTGTGAAGTTTCTGGTGCATGTTTTTTCAAATAAGGGGATCAAGGTAGATCCACAAAAAGTTGAGAAAGTTAAGAGGTGGCCTAGACCTGCGACTCTAATTGATATTCAAAGCTTTTTGGGCATGGCTGGGTATTATAGGAGGTTTGTAGAGAGCTTTTCTTCTATTGCTACTCCATTGATGAAGTTGGCATAAAAAGGTGAAGTTCTTATGGTCCGATGCTTGTGAGGGTAGCTTTGAGAAGTTAAAAGATAAGTTGATCTCTGCGCCAGTTTTGACCTTGCCCGAGGGTACTGAAGGATTTGTTGTTTCTTATGATGTGTCACGTGTGGGACTGGGTTGTGTTTTGATACAACATAAAAAGGTTACGGCTTATGCTTCTAGGTAGCATAAGGTTCATGAGAGGAATTATTCAACTCATGAATTGGAGTTAGCGGTTATAGTTTTTACTTTAAATATTTGACGTCATTATCTATATGGGGTGTATGTAGATATCTATTCAGATCATAAAGGCCTGCGGTATATATTTATTCAGAAGGAGTTGAATCCTCAGTATAGGAGATAGGTTGAGTTATTAAAGGACTATGATATGAGTCTTTACTATCATCCTCATAAAGCTAATGTGGCTGCTGATGCTCTTAGCAGGTTACCCATGAGGATTTTATCTCATATGGATGAGGAGAAACAAGGATTGGTGAAGGATATTCACCGGTTCGATCACTTGGGAGTTCGTCTTTTGGACTTTGAGGATAGAGAAGTAATTATACAAGAAGTGGTTAAATCATCTCTTGGTGCTGCGGTGAAGGAAAAGAAAGATTTGGATCCTATTCTCATGCAGAATAAGGATGATTTGGGATAGCAGAAGGTTATGGCCTTTAAGATTAGTGGGGATGCTATCTTGAGGTACCAAGGTAGGTTGTGTGTTCCTGATATTAATGGGCTACGGGAAAGGATTTTGATGGAGGATCATCAGTCGAGATACCCAGTTCATCCAGGTTCAACAAATATGTATCATGATTTGAAGGAGATTTATTGGTGGAACAATATGAAGAGAGATATGGCTAACTTCGTGGCTAAGTGTATGGTTTATCAATGATTGAAGGTTGGATAGTTGAGGCTTAGTGGTATGTCTCAGGAGATTAAGTTGCCTGTATGGAAGTGGGAGATGATCAATATGGATTTTTTTATGGGTCTTCTATGTCTCGTAATCAATACGATTCGATTTGGGTCATTGTGGATAGGATGACTAAGTCTACTCACTTCTTGTCTGTGAGGACTAACAACTCTAGAGAGGACTATGCTAAGTTGTTTATCCAAAAAATCATCAAGTTGCATGGGGTGCCGGTGTCCATTATTTCAGATCGAGGTACACAATTCTTTTCTCACTTCTAGAGTTTGTTTCAGAAAGGTTTGCGGACTAAGGTTAAATTAGATTATGAAATTGGCTTTAAAACATGGATATATTTATATTGAAACCAATTTTGAAACCTTGCATTGCATAAAAGGTCAGTGGAACATGTTTTGATTTTAAAATTTGACCTTGGGGGTCGTGGATTCCCCCAAGTTGGTTGATAATTGGAATGACATGATTCTATAAGCTTGCAAGCATATTGGTATGCTGATACCAATAGTAAATTCCTTATTAAATAGTTATTGGTTAATAGATGGGTTATATATATACCTTAGATTAGAGTGGGGTTATGGATTCCCTAGCCTTTGATTGGACTTCTTTGGTTCTTGTGGCTAACATGCACTGGGACCCTTCCAGTGGGGAAGCCAGACCCATATAGCTCATGGGTGTTTTTAGGATGTTATAGCTACACAATCCAGGTTAATGATTTCAAATCTCATGCTAAACCTTTTTCCTTATCCCAGTATCTTATATATATATATGTATGCATGGATGTGAACTTATACACTGAGTTTGTACTTGATTTTTGAAATGACATTATTTTATCCTAATTCTGAGTTACTTGCTAGCACTCGCGCTGGTAACCATCCTAGGATGCTACATTATTTTCTAATGTAGGGTTTGAGGGCATCTCTTTTACCCCTGTGTAGCGTTAAGTGGATTCTAGTTCATCTGTTGGTTTGCGTTGAAGTGGTGAGCCTCCATCTTCTGAAAGTTTAAACATTTCATTTTTTTTCATAAGTAGTGAAATCCTATCTATTTCTTTTCATATCTTGGATTCCTTTTTTGCCATAGTTGGGGGCATATCCTAACCTAGTTGATATTTGGATTGTTTTAGAGGCATTTGTCGACAACTGTGGATTGGGATATCTGCTTGGAATCTTAGAACCTTTGTCTTGGTTTATCTTTCATTTGTTTGTTTGGACTGTGTTTTGCTATTATACTCTTTCATGTTTGGATTGGACAGACTATGGGAGTGGTCTCTAACCCACATTAGGCTTGAGTCAAGACTAGTCCCAAGGTCATGTCGTGACATCAACCAAAGTAGAACTAGCCACATTAGCATAACTTCCACTATCAATTATCAAAGAGCATATGTTTTTCTTTATAAGACATTTAGTATGGAATAAATTCTCCCTTTGACTAGGATCATATATTGCCTTACTAATCATTACACGCCTCACAGTAATATTTAGAACGTTATACTTATAATACCCCGAACTTTTCCCTAAGCCTAATTTCGTCTCTAGAAGGTTAAGGAATGACTTTCTAAGTGAGTAACGTTTAAACCATATAGATTTTCCCTAATTTTGACTTTTTATCATGTGGGAATTTTAATTAGCTTTCCAACGATATAAGATCCACCCATAACCGATAACCAGGCAAGAAGTTATGGCTAATTTAAGTTCTAGTCATAAAACAATGCTATTTTATTGTTTGGCGCATCGCAGAGAGGGTCTATTTAACAATTATGAAATTCCAGTGGAACTCTATGATAGTGGTGCATCGCGGAGGACCCCAATTTGCCAATAGTCAATTTCAAGTTGCCTAGCGCGATTGTGACGCATTGCATTGAAGTTCCAGGTCCTAACTAATAGAACAATGCGATGGCTCCACATTGCGGTGACTCCCAGATTCCCATTTTTCAATTTCCAATGAGTTTAAGGTAGAGCACTAGAGACCTGATGGTGTAATGCAAATATTTAGTATACCCACTTGGAAGTGGGAGGAGGTGAATATGGATTTTGTGACTGGTTTGTCCCTTTCGCGTCATCGTCATAATTCTATTTGGGTTGTTGTAGATGGTTGACTAAGTCATCGCATTTTTTGCCAATGCATACATCTTATACAACTGAGGATTATGCTAGGTTGTATATCTGAAAGTTAGTCAGATTGCATGGAGTTCCCTTGTCTATCATCTCAGATAGGGGTACTCAGTTTACTTCCCAGTTTTGGAGAGCTATTCAGAAGAGTCTTGGTACCCAAGTGCATCTTAGTTCTTCCTTTAACCTACAAACAGATAGTCAGGCTGAGAGGACCACCCAAACTATTGAAGATATGTTGAGGGCATGTGCTCTTGATTTTAAGGGTAGTTGGGTGAAGTAATTGCCACTAATTGAGTTTGTGTATAACAATAGTTACCATGCTAGCATCAAGATGACACCATTTGAGGCTTTGTATGGGAGGAGGTGTAGATCACCTATAGGTTGGTTTGAAGTAGATGAATCTGCTTTGGTTGGACCTGATACAATGTTTGAGCCTATGGAGAAGGTGAAGCTAATTAGAGAAAGGTTGAAGACAGCCCAGAGTCATCAAAATTCATATGCAGATATGAGAAGAAGAGACCTTGAGTCTGAAGTTAATGATTTGGTGTATCTGAAAATTTCACCCATGAAAGGGGTGAAAAGGTTTGGCAAGAAGGGGGAGCTTAGTCCCCGGTATGTGGGCCCCTATAGAATCCTAAGTCGTGTGGGGAGAGTAGCCTATGAGCTTGAGTTGCCCGCAGAGTTGTCATTTCTGCATCCTATCTTTTATGTCTCCACGCTTAAGAAGCACATTGGTGATTCCGTTGTAGTGTATCCTTCAGAAAGCCCAAATATCCTGACTAGCCTTTCGTTTGAAGAGATTCCAGTTGAGATTCTAGAGCACCAGATCCGTAGACTGAGGAACAAAGAGGTTCCCTTGGTCAAAGTGTTGTGGCAAAACCAGTCAGTTGAGGGTGCTACTTGGGAAGCCGAGGCAGATATGTGATCCAAGTACCCGCACCTCTTCTCCACAAGTTTAGATCAAGCCAAAGGTACTATTCTTCCTTAATTCAACCCTATTCCAATTAAATTTTCAACTATATAGCTATTCATAATATAAGTTCATTCATTCTCTGAGATATTCAAGAGTTTAGAATGATGTAGAGTCAATTTAGTAAGTTGTTTCATCTATGCATACTCAGTTTTTTCCGCATCCTTAACCTAGCTAGCGACATTTGAGGACGAATATTCTTAAGAGGGAGATATTGTAATACCCCAAACTTTTCCCTAAGCCTAATTTCATCTCTAGATGGTTAAGGAATGACTTTCTAAGTGAGTAACGTTTAAACCATATAGAGTTTCCCTAATTTTGACTTTTTATCATGTGAGAATTTTAATTAGCTTTCCAACGATATAAGATCCGCCCTAAACCGATAACCGGGCAAGAAGTTATGGCTAATTTAAGTTCTAATCGTAAAACACCGTTATTTTAGTGTTTGGCGCATCGCAGAGAGGGTCTATTTAACGATTGTCAAATTTTAGTGGAACTCCATGATAATGCCGCATTGCGGAGGACCCCAATTTCCTAATAATCAATTTCTAGTGGCCTAGCGCGATCGTGACGCGTCTCGCTGAAGTTCTAGGTCCTAACCAGTTGGACAACGTGATGGCTCTGCATCACAGTGACTCTTAGATTCCCATTTCTCAATTTCCAGTGAGCCACCGTGATAGTGGTGCGTCGCGGTGGCCCATAAAGTTTGGTTTCCAGTTTAATTTTTCCAGCTTCATACAGAAGTTAAAAAGGGCACTTTGGACTTTTTCCAAGCCTCTTAAACCGTACAAACATTAGAATTAAGGTCACTACAAGCATCATATGAGATTTTTCTCAAGATTCCCCTCAATCAAAAACCCTAAGCATCCAAATCCTCTTCCAAAAATCTCAAAGGTTCACCATAGATTTTCTAAATTGAGTCAAGATTCAAGACTCTCAAGTCAAAACTTCAAGAACCCACATTCAAGAGTTCCAATAACATCTCAAAAGCAAGTTGTTCATCCAAGTTTATTAATCTAAGGTATGTGGGGTTTGAACAAGGGAAATCCTTTTGCCCTTGTGCCCACAAGCTATATTTTTATAGATTACCTATGATTTTAATTATTGAATTTTATACCCATAGTATTTTGTTGAGAAATTTTGAGCATGATGTGATTGATTTATGAAATTTCATGGTTTTTTTGAGTTAAAGAATGTTCTTTTATGATTTTGAATATCATGATCATGATTTGAGCCATTGATTACAGTTTTCCATTGAATTAAGTATGAGACTGTCATTTGAAGCTATCATTTTGGTATTATGGTAGAATTTTGAGAAAAACTTACAAAGCATGATGATTTGCCATGCATTTATATGCGTTGATACATTGATATTAAATAGTATAAATAGTATTTGATCTTTTGATCCTTACATGAGTTTTGAAAGCCACATCCCAAAGTTCTTCTCATAATGTTAACTACATAACTGGTTTCCAGTAAACCCTTATACGAGTTTTAATATAGATTTCCATGATATGAGCATAGCTAATTAAAAGGAGTAGTACTTAGCACCGAGTTGGGTAAGTTACTACGGTTTCATACCCCAGAACTACGTGCCACAGTAGGATTAAGATTTATGGGCTCGAGGTCGAGATAGTGATAACAGAGTTGAGGTTATACTCCCTAGCAAGAGTATGACGCCTCTCCCCAACGTGAGGTTTCTTCCTTAGGAGGACAAGACGTTGGAATCCATGTAACTTGCATGGTGTATGTCGATTGAGAGAAGCTCCCTGCTAGTGAAAGTAAATAATCAGTTCCTAAAGTATTTTCCCTTAAGATGAGTTATTTTCTCTATTAATCAAGACAAACTTTTAAAAGTATGTTTCCCCAAGGGTTTAGAAACTAAGTGTAAAGGCTCACAATTTAATCAAATATATATTCTGAGAAGGGAATAGAACTACAAATTTCAGAAATAAGTATATTGACTCACGAGATTTATACTATGCATTCCTTTATTCATAATGGATGAGATTTACAATTTTTTTGAGTTATTCAAGCTATGTGGGTCAGTTGTATCAGCATGCACGATTTCTATAAAGATTGATGATATTGTTTTTGTAATCATTGCATACACCCCCATATGCTCAGTACATCCTCAAAGTACTAATCCACATATACGTCTGTGTGCTACAGTATCTCATAATGTAGGTTCAGGTTCTTAGTCTCAGCAGCAATAGTGATCTCCGAGCATCTCATCTACATCTTTATCTTTGGTGAGTCCTCATGGTTCGAGGACCTATATTTGAAAATTTTCTGCTTTCATAGTGTTTTGAGCATTACTTTTAGATCTATTCGAGTCAGTTGGGGGTCTGTCCCAATAGTTCTTTAGTTTAAGTAGCAGAGGCTTTGTTAGACTAGACTATCAGTGATGTTTGAGACTTTTCAGTATGTTGCTATTCGAGCAGTATTCTTTTGTTATTTCAGTTGAGATATGATATGACAGTATGCTTGTTTTGCTATAATTATCCTAAAGTAAGTGTTGGGAGTAGTAACGGGCTCAAAGGGTTAGCTTAGGGCTACTTGTAGCCTTAAGCACCGTGTGACATCTCGGGATGAGATTTTGGGGTGTTACAATACTCTTAATCTTGAGGCCAAGTATCTTCATTATCTTTCTCTACTTGCTAATTTTCTTCGGACCCCTCTCTATCTTGGGCTTTTTCATTATTCTCATTTTCTAATCCCACCTATTATCCAAGGTTATAAAATTTCCCTTCCCTAAGGATCACATTTCTCTGATTGGGACAATCACTTGCTTTATGTCCCTATTCTTGACATTTAAAACATTTAAAACCTTTAAAATTAAGAGTAGGATCTGTGTTACCTTCATTCCTTGGTAGGTACTTTGGAGTGGTCTTCTCTATGGGTTTTTTGTCATTGGACTTGTAATCCTTGTTCTTGTTCCATTCGAAAGACGATTAAGCTTTACTCTAAGTGTTGGTAGATGAGTACCCTTTTGGTTTGTAAGTTGCCCTTTCTTTGATTTCCCTCTCAATATCTAAGGCCGCTTGGAATATTTTTCTATGGTCTCAAACTTGTGGATAGTTATGCATAACGAGATATCTTCGTTCAATCCAACCTTGAAGCATATGATGTCATGGTTCTCATTCTCTCGATGGTTGAGCTTCAAGATCAATTATTAGTATTCATCATAATAGGCCACAACACTCTTGCTACCTTGCTTCAAGTTGTACAACTTGACAAGTAGTCCATGTCTATACCTTTCCAGAATATACCTTTGTCTCATGAATACCTTCAACGCATCCCATGGAGGGGGTTATCCTTCATTCAACACATTTCCAAATCTCTTGACATAATCCCACCATGTATTAGCATACCCTTTAAAATGGGCTATAGCATAGCAACTTTTCCTCTCTTCGATGATATTATTAACTTGAAAGATTGTTTCACAAGAGGACTCTTATGGTAGATAGATATTATCTTTCTAGAGAAAATTGAAGGAAATGTGTTATTTAAGTCTTGAATGAAGGATTGGTGACATTGACCAACTTAAAGGGTCAAATATAATTAGAAAACTTAATTAAGTTAATTGTGGACTTGATTAATATTTTTAAAAAATTTTAATCTTTTCAAAAATACAAATCCACCCAAACCCCTCTCCTCTTCAAATCAACTATCTCTCTTCCCTCTCTTCTCTCTCTATCTCGATTGTTTCTCTCTAGCTTCTCCCAACCAACACTTCTGCAAATTTCTCCCTTCAATTCCTGATGACAAATAGTTGGGCTTTGAGTTCCTTTTCGACTTTCAACCTTCAATTGACGTGACAACATTGCTCTCCGGTGATAACAACTTTGAGTTCTTCATCTTTCCTTTTCTTCTTTCATAGGTAAAATATTAGGGATTTTTAGTTATTAAGAAAAAAAGGAACTTGAGCCAACTTCTCTTCTAGTATTGGTTAACAATTTTAATATTTTCTGCTTAAATTTGAAATGGTGACTTAAGAAAAAACTTATTTCTGGTATTTTTTATTCTTCTCTTCTCTTTTCGGAGTGAAAAATAATTTTTTTGTTATTACTTTAGTTCTTGTTGCCGAACAGTTGATTCAATCTGTTCGTGTCTTGTAAGTTATTTGAAGTTTAATTTTTGTTCTGTGTTTGTACAAACAAAACAACAATTTTGGTGTTATTGGTCGCTGTTGATGTTATTGGTGTCTGTGTTATTTGTGTGTTGCTTGATTGATTTGTTGTTGCCTGCTTGATTTGCTGTTGTTCTTGGTAAAAATGGTCTATTTGATATTAAATGGTGATATTATTGTTGTTCTATTGAACAAAATCTTCCTGAGGTAGTGGTATGGTCTGCGTACACTCTACCCTCCCCAGACCTCACTAGGTGGGAATACACTGTGTATGTTGTTGTATTGAACAAAATATTACTGTTATTTTTTATGCAACAACTGAACCATTTGATGCAACAGATGAATAATCTGATGCAATAGATGAACAATCTATTGTTAAAATCCTATCAACTATTCCCACAGGACAACATTTCCAAGACTTTGATTTCTTCCAATAGATAATTCATCTGTTATGACAGATGACACTTTTATTGGAAGAAATCTAAACAATTTTGACAGTTGATCTATTGCACAGACCAGACATTTGTTTCAATAGATGAGTGATCTATTGAAAGAAATTACAATAATAAAGAAATTATTTTTATTGTTTACAATAGATTACTCTTCTGTTGCAATAGGTTAGTTATATGTTGCAACATCTGAGCCATCTGATGCAACAAATGAATCATCTGTTATTTGAAATCTATCAACTGTTCCAATAGGACGACATGTCTAAGACTTTGATTTCTCCCAACAGATAATTCATCTGTTGCGACAGATGACGCTTCTATTTGAATAAATCTAAACAATATTGATAGTTGATCTGTTGCACAGACCAATTGTCTATTTTAATAAATGAGTGATCTGTTGAAAAAAATTAAAATAGTATAGAAACTATTTTTATTTCTTATAACAGATTACTCTTTTGTTGTAATATGTTAGTTATATATTGCAACAGCTGAACCATCTGATGCAATATATGAACAATCTATTGTTTGAAATCCTATCAACTATTCTAAAAGGACGACATGTCCAAGACTTTGATTTCTCCCAATAGATAATTCATCTATTGTGTCAGATGACGCTTTCATTGGAAGAAATCTAAACAATCAATATTGATAGTTGATCTGTTGCACAGACCAGAATCTGTTTTCAATAGATGAGTGATCTATTGGAAGAAATCACAATAGTGTAGAAACTGTTTTTATTGTTTACAACATATTACTCATCTTTTGCAACTGGTTAGTTAGTTGTTGCAATAGATAACACACCTGTTGCAACATATATGTGATCTGTTGGAACTGTTATCTTACTGTATTGTACATGTTAGATTTACTATTATCCTTTTGTTAGATTAACTATTATCCTTTTTTTAACGATGCTTTAATCAATTTATTTTTTTATTTTCCTGTTAATTTTAGCTAATATGGCTTCCCTAAAAAAATATCGAATCAAGTTCAAGTAAAGGAATAAGTGAAGAAGCTAGGCTACATCAACCACTCTATGATCTTGCTTTACAAGCATTATCTCATTCAGAAATAGAAGATATTGAACATGGGTATAAGGAATATTTCAAAGGAGATGATCAAAATGCTAATAGCCCTTCCGCTGAAGAGTTGATCCAAACCTTCAATATTGATAGTTATCCTGTGAGAATGTAGTCCAATGGTGCTATATATTTAACTGGTGATTTTGAGGTTAAGTCAGCCATGGAAAAATCTTTTGAAGCCTTTAGAAAAATATTTTGAGACCAAATTTTGGATGCTTATTTAAGGGATAGCTGCTTTGGGAAATATCTTGATTTGCCGGAGGACAACAATGCTCATTTTCAAATAAAAATAGTATATGATCTTCTCAAATGTAGGTTTATGTATGAAAATAAATATAAGATGGATGAGGTGTGGATAAATTACTATGGCATTCCTATTTGTTTTGGTTGAAAGGGGTTTGCCATAGTTACTGGACTAAAATATTACCCTCCTTATCCTTTCCAAGAATTACTATTCTAACCCTAAAAAAAGCACCCTACACACCCAAAAAAAGCCAGAGGCAAGTTAAGTGATGGTGATGACTTGGTGTCCCTTGTTGGTCCAAGCTTCAAAAATAAAAATCTAATAAAAGTGTTGAAAGGTAAAAGATTTTCAAAGAAGCACAAGCAATCATTGTGCTTGGTTTGGTTTTTACATAATATCCTTTGGGCGAGAGACATTTACAATAAGATACCACTCGGTTTAATAAAACTCCCGAAGGATCTTGAGGCATTTAACAGCTATTCTTGGAGTTATGAAAGCTTCAAAATGACTGTCAAATATTTGTTGACTCCGTTAACTCCAAAGACAGTCAAATTATATGGATTTCCATGGGCTTCTTGGTAAATATTTCCTTTATTATGATTCATTCATTTTTTATTGAATAATGCTTTTGATTTATTGGCATTATTTTATAGACTTGGGCATTTGAAGCCATTCTTTATTTGAGACAACAAGTGAACTACCAAGAAGAAGTTTCATGTCTAAGAATCCTGAGATGGTTGTCGGCCAAAATCAATAAAAAATGCAAAATTTCTTAATCTCTTCAACCTCCAAAGGAAGCAGTAAGTCTAATTCTAATAAGTTTTTGTTTCAATTAATGATTTTTTAAATGGTTTAATCATCATTCAAATATATGTACTAATTTATTTTAAATTGTGCATCTGTGGCTTGTTACGACCAAGCGAGAGTTAAAGATGCCATGTTTTCTTACTTTACGATCTATACAAACTTTATCAGACCCTAAGATCAATCATAGAATAAAAAAGAATTGTTTGGAGCAACAACCATCATAAGAAAAATAATTTTGATGGGTGGGCTTGTTTTTGTTTATGGTGTTAGTGGTGATGGAGTTGTTGGCGGTAGTAGTGATAGTAGTGATGCTATTGGGGATAATGATGCTCCTTTTACAATTTTTGAAACAACAAACTATTATGTTTATGATTATCCTAGTTTTATAGATTTTACCCCTCCTAGTGAATGTTCTACATGCAAATGTCAAGGCTGCAAGGCAAAACATGATGGAGTGATTAATGCTATTAATGCATTTACTGCTGCTATAAAAGAGTTGACATCTAAGAGGGGTGTCACTCTATCAAAGAGGATTTCATATCCATACACTCCATTAGAGATTAAGGCAGATAAAAGGGGGAGGAAAGAAATTTACAAGGCATCATCAAGCATCGAAAAAAGCAAAATTTACAAAGTCCACGAGAGAGAAGCATGAGCTGAAGAAGGTGAATATGTATCATTTGTTCCAACAAACATACAGACTATATATCTGTTGCAACAGATGACACATCTGCTGAAAATTATCAAACAGATATATGAATCTATTGTAATAGTTTACTAACCTATTGCATCAGACAAATTATTTATTACAATATATGTCTCATTTGTTTTTGCAAATCAAATAGGTCATTATTTAAATTTGTCCCAACAGATGATCCATCTGTTGCAACATATGATTCTTCTGTTTGGACAAATTAAAACATGAGGAAGACCTATTTGGTTTGCTAAAACAGATGAGTTAGTATCTCTGTGATTAGCATTGATAATTCTAGCTTTCTAGGTGGATGTCATAGTAGAAGATACTGCTAAACAACATACTATCATAGTTGATAATCCATGAATTGTTTCCATAGATGAAGAAAAAGTGATATCTGTCAGTCTGGAAGAATGGAAAAATTACCCATTTGAAGGGTTCAACATCTCAAATGAGGATTTAAAAAACTAACAAAGTTGATCGATGACTATTCAGAATGAATTGTCGATGGGTTATTAAAGCTTTATGCCGGCAGGTACATAAATCATTTTTAAAGATATTGATTTATACAATTCTTCTTGTAAAAATATGACATTAACACATATAAATTATACAGAAAATAAAATAACAAACACTACAAAGTGAATAAATCAGGTCTTGATTCTGATATGTTCAACTTTGTTGTTCCAGATCCCAGAATGAATAATTGGTTCTATTTAATGTCACGGCCCCAAACTTGCTGGAATGATGAGGTTTAAATGCCTTACATCTTACTGTTAGAACTTTATTTAATTATATCTCTATATTAATTTTACTGTCACATAATCTAAAATATTTGATTTGATAATATGTGCAGCACATTAATATCATGTTTTACTACCTCTGAAAGAAGGCCAAGTTACAAACACAAGAACAATACAGATACACGACAGGCATGTTTGTACAACTGGCCAACTGATGTTCTAAAACTGGCCATTTACATATTTGTACAACTGGCCAACTGATGTACAATACAGAGACACGACAGGCATATTTGTACAGTATTTTTTACTACCTTCGAATAGTTTTAGCATTCCAACTGTCTTACCTCGGTATTTGGTCAATGAAGTGTATATCTCAATTAATTACGGTGATAAATTCCATTGGGTGTTGGCTGTAATCGTTCTAAAAGAGAGGCGCATCTGAGTTTAAAACTCAATGTCGGGAAGAAGAAGTTTTGGGCCGTTGTTTGAGATACAAAAGCTGGACAAAATATTGCCTACTTACAATGATGTAAGTGGCTTTTTGGACCAAAAAGTTTGTACTGATTGTTCAACGATTGAAGCATACCGGAATAAAATAGGCAATCCGTTTGATGTATAATAAATTGAACGAATTGTTCAACAACCCATTGGTATCCTGTGAGTATCAATCAAGTATCTTGATTTAGTTTCATTTTATAAATTTCACAACGTTTACATTAATTGCAAGATATGGATTATCTAATTTCTACAAACGCAAGGATTGTGGTCTTTTTGTTGTCGTTTACGTTGAATATTTGAGCGATATATTACAAGTACCAAATGATGGACTTGATGTTGGATTACTTCGTAAAAGATATGCTACTCTTTTATGGAAATACAGAGAAGCGAAAGCTCAGAAACTGTAAACAAGCGACATTAAAGATCCACACGACCAAAGCTAAATTCCATAGCACCGGATAAAGAACAACTTATCTATGTTGAGTAAATCATTATAGCGTGAGTTTTTCAAATTAAGAACCTCTCCTTAGGAATTGTTGGCACCAAAACTTAAATTGTTGATTTATTTATTGAGTAGATCATCTGTACCCATAACAATTTTTTTACATTTCATTTATTTGTTGATTTATTTCATGTAATTTTTGAATGCTTTGGTTTATTTTATTTTGTCTATTTTATAATTAGATTTAAACTTATTAATTAAAATGGAATACTAGATTTGAATATTACAACAGATAATGTTTCTGTTGCAACAGACAATATATCTGTTGGAAATTATCAAACAAATTTAGATATGTGTTGCTATATGTAGGTCATCTATTGAAAATTATCAAACAGGTCTTCCTATTGCAAGAGATAGATTTAGATATAAACATCTGCATAATGTAACATATGACCAACCTATTGCAACAGATAAACTAACTGTCAGAATAGATAGACTGTCTATTACAACTAATAGACAATCTGTTGCATTATAAAAAATTAAATTTTCATCAAATATTAAATAAAAATTGTCATGGTGTTTATGTTTCTACATCTTTTTTTATACACAGGTTCCAAGCATCTAGTTAGTACCCCATAAGCCCAGACCTCTTACATATTTGCCACAGGGTTGTCGTATATAAAGGTCATTGGCTCGGCCATTTCTGTGCCGGTCAGCAAACACTCGATGTGTGCAAGCGTATACGACCCACATGCGGCACCGGTTTCATTTTTTGGAAGGATCATATCCTTTTTTCAATCTTAACATTACCATATTTCATCAAACACTTTGACTGGCAAATGATCCATCAATTTACTTTGCCTTAACAATATGGGGAACAACTCCAATAGTGGCTTCATGTGGATTAAAAAATCAACCTCGTCTAAAACAGGTAAATTGCAGCCATATAAACTTTTATCTTTCCCTCTTTGAGTAGTATCTCAAGAGCCAGAAAATGTTTGACCTCCACGTTCATAACTGCAAGAATCCTCTTTGCTTTGGTCAGTCCTTACTGTGTGGATATGGTCTCTTCCCTCTAACATATTTAATCATAGCTTTATACCATTCGAATGCATAAACTAGAGAATCAAATCTCGGGTTCGATGCATAAACTAGTGAATCAAATCTTGGGCCACTGGAATTTGATGCTATCTCAATGATCTTATCGTACCTATTCTTGAAATTATTGTAGAAGTTTAGGACCATTATCCTATCGGCAGCATCATAAGAATCCAGGTACGCTAATTGTCTACCCCTCATGAGGCAAAGAATTTTATCAACATACTATTCTATAGGAATACAATTTTTAAATAGGTTAGTAATTTTAAAAAAGAAAAACAAAGTGGAAAATGCAATGAATGGACCATCTGTTGCATAGGGTTCTCTGAATCTATTAACAGATTACCCATCTAATGCAACTTATGCAATAGATGGGTAATCTGTTGCAACAGAACCACAGCCAGTTGCACCAGGATACCCAGTTATTGCAATGGTTGACACATCTATTACATAGCTTCTTCTATATGGAGTAGATTAGAAGGATAGGTTAGGAAAACTAAACTTATCATGTCAACATACCACATGCCCATATTTGTTATCATCTTGAAGTCTTGGGGGGAAAAGGTATTCATGGTACAGGATTCTGCGCGTTGCTTGGAATTTATGGTCCTTCTCAGAACAACCTTCTATTTGTGGTCAAGTTCCGCGTATATGTCCACCTTCTTCAATGGTCCCTGAACCTCAATAACTTTTGGCGAATGAAGAGTTGTAATTTTTTTTAGTTTCATAATTGATAGTAGAGGTTAGGAAGAAGAAAAGACCAATTAGACATATACTATCAATTATGAAGGTTGTTCTGAGAAGGACCATAAATTTCTCTTCACCCTTTTCACCATCTTCACCCTCTATCCTTGCACTCCTTGTATTTTCAATGAAAGCATGAGGGTGAAGAGGGGTGAGAGGAACCAGTGTAAGGGTGAGAGGGACCAGTGTAAGGGGCGATTTAAAATATATTTATTTTTTATTGGGTATCAACATGATCCTCATCATGACTGGAAGCAACATTAGTATCAACATAGCTGCCACCAACATCAACTACTCCACCAGCAACACCTCCAAAAGTGGCACCCAAATCTGTTGCAACAGGTTGGTCATGAAGAGCCTCAACATTAGGTTGTTTTTCCTAACTGCCCTTCTTATGGATGTTACTCCAGCCAATTCCTTCTTTACTAACTCCGTCGTTGGGTCTACTATTGTATCAACAAGACTTCGAGTAATTAAAAAAGTATCCCCAACTCCAGCTCAGTAGGCATGATCCATGGATGCACAACCTAAAAAAAGGATAGATACATTTAAATCAAATAATAATTTGTAATCAGTTGGGAAATATGTTAACATAGACAACTTATGCAACAGATCATCTTTATGGTGCAAAAGATAATTCATATATGGCAACAGATTAACCATCTGTTGCATCAAATTACCCATCTGTTGCATAAGTTGCAATAGATGGGTAATCTGTTAAGTCAGGTTCAGAGAACCAAAGTAATAGATCGGTTATCTATTGTGAAAAATAACTCATCTATCGTAATAGACTACCAATCTGTTGCAGAAGACTGGAAATCTATTAAGATAAATTGCAACAAATTACCAATATGTTGCATCATATGAATCATCTGTTTCAATATCTTTCTTTGAGTTAAATTAGTTTACTTAAAAGAAGACTTAGTGCATCATCCGTAGGATTAAAGAGATCAACCTCCTTAATTTTTGTGTTGCTCTTTGCAGCCAACCACCTAAGGATCCTCAAATGAGAAACCTCATCCGGGTAATCCTTTACCTACTTTCGGAGAGGAGGAATGACTTCAAATGCCCAAGCCTAAAAAATGTAAAGAGGAAGCAAAAAAAATAAAATCATAATAATTATTCAATATAAACTAATGTAAGAGTATATAAGTAGTTATTAAATTTACCATGAAAGACCAAGGAAAGCCGTACAAGGTGATGGTCCATGGGGATAGCTTTGTCAGTAAATATTTGACAGCAAACTACAACAAATCATCTTCTATGACTTTGTTGATGTCTCTTGCCAATATAACGAAATGGGCAAACCTAACTAAGCACAGTTTCTTCTTGTGCTTCTTTGGTATGAATTTATCCTTGATATCTTGAAACAACTCTATGGCTTTGTATCCACGTACATCAATGTCTAATAGACAGTCTATTTTTTCCTTGCATTTGTTGGTTTTGGTGGGTGGCTGCTTGGACAATGCCTTTCTTTTATTTGATGGTGGTGGTTTGGCTGTCCTGCTTGCCTTGGACTTTTTGCAGGGTGTTTTCTTGATGATAGATTCTTTTGGACGATCGTATCTCAAGCCTGTCACTATGTGTAATACCCTGTATTTCTTTAGCTTAAGATTAACTCTCAATTCATGAGTTATCCAATATAAAAATTTTGAAATGCTCATTACTTTTTCAGTTTTGAGATTGCCATTGCGTAGAAAATTAATTTAGTGTTCCAATAATATAAAATTTTCCTAAATTCGATAATCGGGAAAGAAGTTCTGGTTATTTTAAGTTTCAGTCGTTAAACACCATCATTCAGTCCAGTAGCGCATCGCGGAGTATGCCAAAATGGCAATTGTCAATTTCCAGTGTTGCTCTGCAATATTGGCGCATCGCGCCAAGGATCATTTTTATGTTTGTCAATTTCCAGTGTATCAACGTTATCCCACCGCATCGCGGTGAACTTGCAGGTCCTAACCAAAGTGGCAACATGATACCACTGTATTGTGCCACCAGTCCAGTTCTCAATTGTCGAATTCTAGTGACACGATGCGACAGCGCCGCGTCTAGCCAAGGGTGAAAATCAGGAAATTTGAGTTAATTTTGAGATTTAATTTCCAAGGTATTTTAAGTCATTTTTCCTCACTCCAGTCAGCCTAAACACGGGATTAAAGCCCTAAATACCCTATTATGACATTATTTACTTACTCTTCTCAAGAAATTAAAGATTTCTCTCAAAAATATAAAATCGTAGCTTCAAGAATCAAGGTCAAAACTCAAGAATTTCTCCAAGAACAAGTATTCCAAAGTATGTTAGGTGTTTATCTATGGATTCGTTTCACCCATAGAGTCCACGAATCCGTTTTCAAAATACAAGATTGTTGAATTATGAACTTCCATGTTTGAATTGAATTGAACTCATGTCCATGTTATTGTTGGGTTTTAGTCCATGATTAAATTATATGCTTTTATGAAATTAATCATTGTATGTGCTGAATTACATAATATTCTTGATATACCCTTCAATTTGCAAGTTGATTGTTGAAACCATGTCAACCCTAAGTGTTTATGATTTAATGATTTAGTTATGCCTCCCCATGTGTTTGATAAAATGCCTATGTAGATGAAATAGTGCTATTATATCATGACAACATCTATTCTCCATTCATGTACAAGTTAATGCATTACAAGTGTTTGATGAAATGTCTCTATGTATGAATTGTGGATAAGGGAATATTGCTATGTTGTTTAAGATTACGTTATGCTTTACTTTACATGCTATTGAGTCCTGGAGGTATTTAATACCCGATAATTTAGCTGTGTGCCTAGAACCAGTGTCAGTTACAGAATCTTAGTCCTGTCACGATTAGTAGTACTCTTAGTCAGTTATAGAACTCAGTAAAACCTAATTAGTTACGGAACTTAGGAAAACTCAGTAAACTCAGTATCAGTTCATTTTCGTTCAGTATACTTATTTCAGTGTCTTTCAGTTGAGAGTAGGATCAGCATCGAGTGAACCCAAGGATAGGGGCTCACCTGCCAGAAGAGGGTGTGATTCTTAGAAGCAATTCTTGCATTCCAGAACTATGTAGCCAGCGTAGGTTGAGACATCAAACCTGCCAGTTGAGGGTTGATGAGGTGTTTTAACCTGACAGATGAGGGTTCCATCATTCTCATTAGAGTACCTGCCAGAGGAGGGTAACTATTCAGTATCTTTACCCGTGGCACGGTACTGACACCTTTCCAACTGGGGTCACAGGTTGGACCCCAACTCAGTTATCTTATTTTATTTGAGGCATGTTGGTTAGATGATTACCTCCCACAGTCTCAGTAGAACTCAGTTTAGTTCTACAGAATCAGGACTATTAGATACAGTCAACTAGTATCACTAAATTAGTAAACAGTAACTTCAGATATTAGTTACTCAGTACAGAATTCAGGACTTAGCTTCAGAAAAGCTTAGTCTCAGCATTTATTTATATGAATATTAGTGCATACCTAGTATTTATAGCAGTATCAGTTATCCATGTACACTCATGTTCAATTACTCTATATCATACAGACAGTTATTGTTCATGCATATGAACCCATGCATTCAGCCTTACCTCATCTAGCATACCGGTACACTCCACGTACTAACGCATACTCTTTCTTTGTGCTATAATAGGTTATATCATAGGTTTGAACGCTTAAGTTTTCGACCGCATATAGAGAGATTCAGATTTAGCCAGTAGCAGTAGATTAGAAGTGAGTTCTCGTCATTTGAGCATATTCTTTTATTTCATTATTTCAGTAGACTCGGTATTTTAGTTGATGGAGTTAGTTGGGGGATTGTCCCATCAACTCCGCTTTCAGAAAATTGCAATTAAAGGCTTTTCAACTAGTTTTCAGACAATGTTTAATTTTACAGATTGTTATTTTAGTTAATACACTTTATCAGTATTTACAGATTTTGAAGCTTATGGCATTTTATCCTATTATTCTACATTTATTACAGTATCATATTTTAGTTCTCACAACAAATATTAGTCATGGGTTAGCATGTGGTCTTTCGGGGTCGTAAGCACCATGTAGCATATGAGGTATAGACTCGGGGGGTTAACTATGGCAAACTCTTTCATGCCTAAACAAACCAGGATGCCACAGTAGTGATTCAGATTTCATCCATCTTTTTTCCCTCATCCTTTGAATTTTTATCAGCCCTCATGTACTTGATCCTGAACTTGAGAAGACCATATACCATGCTCATTTGTAAACGGGCATTGTTTTCCTCAGGCAGCTCAAGAAAATGTCCAAAGTAACTCTTCTTAAAAAGTTCGTCTATTTTTTCCTCCTTTATTGTTTTCTTAAATTTATCAAAATATTTTCCCAACTGAGATTTAAGTACAAAATCACCAGTTAAATCTGCAGGATTATCTATCGGCATCTCAGCTTAAAATTTGTCAATACTAATAGTTTTGACAGGATTATGTTGGGATTTCATTCTTAATTCACGTCTCATTGATGATGCATTATCATCATTTTGATCATCATCCTCTTTCTCAATTTCTACTTTCTTCTCTTATTCTTTATCTTCTTCTTCTTCCTCCTCACTTTTATTTTACTTATCACCCTCTACAGATCCTTCTCTACCCCATCAACATCATTTTCATATCTTTCATCAGCTTCACTTTTCTCTGATTGAGATTATTCAGGAAGCTCCTCCGAATCTATTTGTACTCTAGTCTTTTTTGTTAGGTGGTCAGAAGTTGATTCACTTTCACTTTCTTTTCTTTTGGGAGACATGTTTTACCTACAAACAATAGAAAAATAAAAAAAATACATTACGATTGATGTCTGCATAAATTCTTTAAAAAGGTAAGATATATTTTGATAAATTTTTATACGCCACATTACAAAAAAAATATATTCCAACAGATAACCCATCGGTTGGAATAGATGAATCATCTGTTATAACAAATGAACAACCTATTGCTACTGATGAGCAACCTGATGGATGAGATCAAAATAGTCTTGTTGCTGGTTTGTTTTATGCCAATAGTTGAAACATTTATTAAAACAGATGGGGAATTTATTTGAAGACCTATTTTAATATCTTACAACAATTGTTCCACCTGTTCCAATAGATAGACCACCACCAACAACAACAATAACACCAACAACACCACAAACAACAACACCAATACCACCACCACCACTAATGCCACCAACAACTACCACAAATACCACTAATACCAACACCACCTTGAATAACTACCACAAACACCACCAATACCAACACCACCACTACCAATGCCACCAATACCAACACCAAGACCACCACCACCAAACCACCAATACTACCACTATTACCAATGTCACCAATACCAATACCAACACCACCACCAAAACTACCAACACTACCAACACCACCACCAATGTCACTACCACCACCAACACCACCAAATAACCAATACCAATACCAACACCAATTGAAATCACCAATGTCACCAATACCAATACAAGATCACCAACACCACCACCAATTCCACCAACACTACTACTAATGCCACGAATACTACAAACACCACCACCAAGACCATTAATGCTACTACAAAGACCACCAACATCACCACCAACACCAAAACTACCACTAACAGCTACCAACACCACCACTAACACCATCCAATAATACCACGATAGTCAACAAAACACTGCAACAAAAACTATGTTCTTTTTGGATTTTTCCTATGATTTTATCATCAAAACTCAAAATTATTAACCCATTCTCGAAGATAATATAACTAAAAGTCTTATTTTTTATCATTAACTAAAAAGCCCTAATTTTTTTAAAAAAAATATAAAACTCTTCTAGAACTCTGTTACCTACAAAGACAGAGAAAACGATGGATAAAAGCAAGAATGAAGTCAAAAATAACAACTATATGGTGGAAAATAGGAAAAAATTAATCTGTTGTGAAGGGTTGAGCAATATGTTAAGTAGTTGTTATATGTATTGTTGAGAGAGAAAAAAAAGAGTGAGAACTCAAGATTTGAAATAATGAAGCATTTTTTCAGCAAATGGATGATTTGTATGGGTTGATTTGTATTTTTAAAAAGAATGACAAGTTTTAAAAATATTAATTTGGTCTGAATTGATATTAGTTGATTTTTTAAAAGAGATAAATTTTAACCATTTCATTATAATAAACTGTATCAAGTTCAATTCAGATTAATTGGTTGACGACTCAAGTCAGGAGGAATGCAATACTAACATCATGCAATTACAATGACTCAATTAAAACTGTAGTTGACCCTGTGTACTTATCCCTAGTTCTATCAAAATTAATTTAGGTATTTCACATAATAAGCTAATATGAATCATTTCAACTCAGATTAATCGATTGATGACTAAGGTCGGGAGGAACACAATACCAACATCATCAACTGCAATGACTCATTTGAAACTCTAGTTGACCAAATCATTCCTAGTTCTAGCTAAATCAATTTAAGTATTTCAAATAATAAGCTAATCTGAATTATTTCAACTCAGATTGATCGGTTGATGACTCAGGTCAGGAGAAATACAATACCAACATTATACAATTGCAATGACTTAATTAAAACTGTAGTTGACCCTGTGAACTCATCCCTAGTTCTAGATAAATGAATTTAGGTATTTCAAATAATAAGATAATATGATTATTTGAACTTAGACTGATCGGTTGATGACTCAGGTTAGAAAAAATGCAATACCAACATCATGCAATAGCAATGACCCGTTTAAAACTGTAGTTAACCCTGTGAATGCATCCCTAGTTCTAGATAAATCAATTTAGATATTTTAAATAATAATCTAACATGAATCATTTCAACTCAGATTGATAGGTTGATGACTAAGGTCAGGAGAAACGCACTACCAATATCATGCAATTGTAATGACTCGTTTGAAACTATAGTTGACCCTGTGAACTCATACCTAGTTCTACATAAATTAATAGGTATTTTAAATAATAAGCTAATATGAATAGTTTCAACTCAGATTGATTAGTTAACGACTCTAGTTAGGAAGAATGCAATTCCAACATCATGCAATTACAATGGCTCAATTGATACTGTATTTGAATCTATGAACTCATCCCTAGTTATAGATAAATTAATTTATGTATTTCAAATAATAAGATAATATGAACTATTTCAACTCAGATTGATCGATTGATACTCAGGTTAAGAGAAATACAATACCAATATCATGTAATTGCAACGACTCATTTGAAACTGTAGTTGACCCAATGAGCTCATCCCAAGTTCTTGCTAAATCAATTTAGGTATTTCAAATAATAAGCTAACATTAATTATTTCAACTCAGATTGATCAATTAACGACTCAAGTAAGGAGGAATGCAGTACCAACATCATGTAATTAGAACGACTCAATTAAAACTATAGCTGACCCTGTGAACTTATCCCTAGTTCTAGATAAATAAATTAAAATTGTAGATGAACCTATAAACTCAATTAAAATTGTATTATAATAGATGTTCAACCTATTGCAATAGATGACTTAACTGTTGAAAATTATCAAACAAATAAATAAAATTATTACATCAAATTACCTATCTATTATAAATTATCAAATAGGAATTACCATCTGTTGCAACAGATGACTAAGCTGTTGGAAATTTTCAAATAGAAATAGACATTTGTTGTAACAGATGACATATATATTTTAAGAAAATTCTTTTTTTATTTTAAGGCAATTTTCTGTCTGAGATAAAAAAAAAGATAAAATACTAAGGTGGTAAAAAAAATTCTTGAATAACTTAAAAATCTTCTCCTTGAGTAGTCTTATCTTGTCTTTTTGATGTGAGAACTTAATGCTAGCACATTTAAGGCTTTTAACTCAAAATAATTGTAAATTCTTATGTAAATTTTATGGTTTTTGATTGTTTTCTCTGTGATAGTGCAGTGAGCTAAGATGTATGAAAACCAATGACAACTGTGTCAAAAGAGATAGATTTTGAGTAAGCAGCCATGAAGACTACAGTTGACAACATAAGTTGGTGCTACTACAATGCCCCAACATTAGCTTTCACCTTGTCCAGTGTTTCTCTAAATAGTGCAAGATCTGGGGCAGACATTTCTCTCAGTCGTGCATTGAAACCGTTCTCCAACTCATCAACCCGACCAGGCAAATCCTGAAGTGGTTCAAGGGCTACCCTGATCCTCTTATCCACGGCCAAGTCAAACTGGTTGGCAAATAGTTGTAGTTGTTCCTCACATCGCCTTGATTGTTTCGCCACTCTCCTAAAATTAAAAGCATTAAATATCAATGCCGATACCTGAGTTGCTGCTACGGGGCTTGCTTCGTTCTCTTGCACTGGATTCGCCCCTGCAGAGGATGTTAGTTGTATAGCTTCGGAAGTTTGCACCTCCATATTTAGTGTTGAGAGAGTACTTATAGCAGATTTTTGCAATTCAGGAACCCCGACTGGATCTAATACAACCCTTGCTCCCTTGTCTAGTACCAACCTAGGGTGGTTTTCATTGTATATCATGAGGTTGTGGGTCTTCTTAACAGGAAGTTCGTCATCTATCCCTGCAATCTCTGGTACATTAGTAGCCCGTCACAACTTTATGATGAGATAAGAAAAGGATATGCAGTGTCAGGTCTTGATACCTGAATCTTAATTTCATCAGCAATAGTTTCCTCGAAGTTTAAATGACGCTTAGCTATGAGGCGCGCGACTAACACTGCTCTATCATCACCAAGAATATTATCTCCTACCATAGGCATCAACTAGGTACGTACTACACCCCACCAGAACCTTGCCTCTTGAGTAAGGAAAGACTTGACTATTTTTTTATTTGGGTTAGTCAACCATTTCGGTTCTCCTTCAGCTATGATGTTGGCTAACCAAGGATGCTATTTTTCATGATCGTTTAACTGAGAGTAGAATATTGGTGAAGTAACCTGCGGAGTAAAGTTGGGGCCATGAATGAATCTGTTAATGGTTCTTACTGAGAGATCTACCATTACGCCCCTCACCGAAACTTTCTCCAACAAGGGCTTATCTACTACTTTTTCCTTTTTCTTACACATGTTTTTCAAGGTAGCCTGGTAGTTTGCATAGAATTCGCAAACTAGTGAAGAGCAGAATGAATGACCTTCTTTTGTGGTCTATGCCAAGTCGTAATCTCAAAACATCTGCTCTATTGAAGGATATCTGCGCAACCCGGTAGCAATGATCCTCTTTTCTTCAAAAATTGGCCTTTTGATAGATCTTCTTTGAGTTCTGAGAAGCCATCATAGAAAATCGTCTTTGCCCCGAGAATTTGCCATCTAGCACTTTCTCTAACATCGGGGTTCTTGCATTTGATTAGATTTCCCCGTATTATAAAATCTTCACTGGTCGATTGTTGCTCAGAAGAAGGGTTCTCTGATGAAGGTTCTTCAGAGTTAGGCCATGCAGATAATATATGTTCAGAGGTAGAGTTTGGTTGCTCAAAAGTTGTTTTCTCAGAGGGTGTATATGCAGACGATAATGGTTCTTCTCTCTCACTTTCTTCATCCACCTCTTCCTCAAATTGTGGAGGAGGTGAGGCTACCTTTGGACTCTTCTTCTATTTGTACCTTTTAAGCTGTGGTTCCTCTTCTTTATAGTCAGACTCATCAAATAGCTTTTGAGGTACACTTCTCTTAGACACCTTCTTTGATGCTTTAGGTGATTTTCTTTTTGGTGGCATAATGAACTCTGTAACAAGAGAAAACAAATACTCAATACCCAGGGTTAAAGAACACAAGAATGCCGATCAAATTCAAAATATCTTAAAAGGGGTTTATCAGTGCCTCTGAAGAAAGTTGTGACGACATAGTCTGATAAGCTGTCACATTTGTGATAGCTTATCAGCTATATCGTCAGCCTTAAATAGAACAGGCTCACTCTTTTTTATATACTTATGACGATATGGTCTGATAGGCTATCACATTTATGATAACTTATCAGCCATGTCATCATTTCAGAACACAATCCCCAATTCAATTTTAACATAATAATCATCCTAATTATTTCTCAACACCCATGGAGTTACATTTTTGGGCTGAGCTTTCAGATTTTGTGCTCACTGCAGAACTGTAAACCCTAATTTCAGTTTTCACATAATGCTTTGCTACACTTTGACTCAATACTCTTGAAAACCAAGGTTTAAATCATTCCCACTACTTAGTAAAGAAAATAAGAGATGTGATTTGAGCATACTTACTCCGCGACTTAGAAATTTGGAGAATTTTGACTTTGTTTCTCGAATGGGATAGAGAAGATGAAAGGACAAGGGAGTGCTTTTTTTTGAAATCCAAACCAACAGCCAACAAGGAAAGAAATTTTCTTGTTTTACTAGGAAATAATGAAAATAGGCAAGAGAATAAAATAAAAATAGAAAGGAAATAAACTAAAGAAAAGAAAAGTGGGAAGGTGAGAAGACTGGCATATGGGCCGGGTCAAATTTCATTAATTGGGCCCAGGATTACATGAACCATGGCAGAGTGTTACTTAATTTCAAGTTTTCTGATGACAACTTCTGATGGCTTGTCACAAGTGTGATAGCCCATCACAGATGTCGTCAGCCTCATCTGAAACGTACCTAATCTTTAGATTCCTTGACGACAAAATCTGATGGCTTATCACAATTGAGATAGCTCTTCACAGATGTCGTTAGCCTTATCCGGAATATACCTCATCTTTGGATCCCTTGATGACAACTTATGAGGGCTTGTCATAAGTATAATAGCCCGTCGCAGATGTCATCAGCCTCATCCAGAAAGTACCTCATCTTTAGATCCCTTGATGACAAAATCTGACGGCTTATCACAATTATGATAGCTCGTCATACATGTCATCAGGATTGCTTGGCTGGCTACATCAATTTCATCTAGATCCCTGCATACCTTATCAGTACATTATGATTACCATCTTTAAAATAGAAATAAACTAAACAAATAAAAGCAACTTGCATTAAACATAAACTTTGGGTTGCCTCCCAATAGCACCCGATTTAGTATCGCAGCACGACTTAGTTATCTTGATTACTCAGACTTCATCGAGATATATGGTGGCTATACACTTTATTGAGTCCATTGGACCAATGTATAGCTTCACTAGCTACCCATTTACCTTAAAGACACTCCCGTCCTCATTCTCAAGCTAGACTACTCCAGATGAGTAGACTTGACTCACTTTGAATAGGCTGGACTACTTTGATTTCAACTTACCTGGGAACAACTTTAGTCTGGAGTTGAAGAAGAGCACCAAGTCACCTTTTTGAAAGTCTCACTATGCAATTATTCGATCATGGTACTTTTTCATTCTCTCTTTGTAGAGATTTGCTCGTTCATATACATTGAGAGGGAATTCATCCATCTCATTCAATTGCCCAGCCTCAACTCCACTGCCTTATTCCAATTCAAATTGAGTCATCTGAGTGCCCACAATGCCTTATGCTCTAATTCGATTGGCAGATGGCATGCCTTACCATAAATTAACTGGTATGGTGGCATGTTGATAAGAGTCTTAAAAGTTGTTTTATATGCCCAAAGCGCATCGTCCAGCTTCCTAGACCAGTCTCGCCTGCTAGCATTCACAATCTTAGCAAGGATGGCTTTGATCTCTCTATTTGATACCTCCACTTGCCCACTAGTCTGTGGGTGGTTTAGAGTTGCCACCTTGTGTTTCATGACAACGTACTTTGCTAAGGCAGCTTGAAATAGTTTTTTACAGAAGTGGGACCCATCGTCGCTTATAATGGTGCATGGCACCCCAAATCAAGAGAAGATGTTTCTCTTGAGGAATGCGACAACTCTCTTCCCTTCATTATCGGCCAAAGGGACTGCCTCAACCCATTTTGAGACGTAATCTACAGCAACCAGAGTATATTTTAACCTGTATGAGCTTACAAAAGGTCCCATGAAGTCGATACCCCACACATCAAACAACTTTACTTCCATAATCTTGGATATTGGCATCTCATAATGTTTAGATATTGACCTTGGCCTCTGACATTGGTCACATCTACGCATGAACTCATATACATCCTTGTATAAAGTTGGCCAGTAGTAGCCACTCTATAACACTTTTCGAGCAGTCCGGTCACCAGCATAATAACCTCTAACAGGAGAAGCATGGCATGCTTCTAATATACTCAACATCTCTATTTTTTAGAACACACCTTCTTATGATATTGTCTGCATATCTTCGAAACAAATACGGTTCATCCCAGAAGTAATAGGTCACATCATGGAGAAATTTCTTCCTTTGGTGAAAGAAAAGATTCTCCAGGATCAATTCGCTCACCACATAGTTTGTAAATTCATCATACCAAGGCATTTTCTCCATAGTAGTAGCCAAGATCTCCTCATCAGGAAATACATCATTTATCTCAAGTTCATCTTAGGCTATTTGTTCAAATTCTATCCTAGATAGATAATCTGCAACTTAGTTTTTGCAACCTTTCCTATCTTTGACTTCAAAGTCAAATTCTTAGAGCAACAACACCCATCCAATCAAATTTGGTTTTGCATCCTTCTTAGCCATCAACTACCTCAAGGCTGTGTGGTCAGTGTGGACCACCACCTTGGTCCCTAGCAGATAAGCCTTGAATTTCTCAAAAGCATAAACTACAGCAAGGAGTTCCTATTCGGTGACCGTGTAATTCTTTTGAGCTTTATTTAGTGCTTTGTTGGCATAGTAGATCGGATGAAACAATTTATCGTTCTTCTTTCCCAACACAGCTCCAAGGGCAACACCGTTTGCATCACACATGATCTCAAACGTTTTTTAGCAATCCGGTGCAACATTGATAGGGGCCTCAACCAGCTTCCTTTTAAGGTATTCAATACCTTCAAAAAAGTAATTCCACCCCTTGCCTACCAATCGATTAAGCATTTGATCCATAAAGGATATTGGGAGGTGGTCTTTCAAAGTCCATGACTTTAGTTTGCGGTAGTCCATGCAAACTCTCTATCCCGTTACAGGCCTGAGTGGAATCAAATTATTTTTCTCATTTGTAACAACAGTCATGCCCCCTTTCTTGGGCACACATTGAACTGGGCTCACCCATTTACTATCAAAAATAGGATAAACCACTCCTACATCCAGCCACTTAATAATCTCTTTCTTAACCACCTCTTGCATTGGTGGGTTAAGTCAGTGTTGATGCTCGATGGTTGGAGTAAAATCTTCCTTAAGTTGTATCTTATGAGTGCAGACGCCAGGGGGAATGCCAATAATATCAACAATAGTCCAACCTATTGCTCTTTTGTACCTTTGGACCACTAAAATAAGTTCTCCCAGAAACACATACCTTAGATGCCTTGACAGTTCTTTCAATTCCAACACCGGTGGCTCTTCAATGGATGTCTTAGCCGGTGGTGTTTATCGATTAGCAAGATCAAGATCTAGCTTTTTAGGAGCATAAGAGTATGACCGCAATCCTGTCAAAGCGCAAAGAGTCTCTTTGTACTCCTCAATACCTTCACGATCAAAATTTATCAACACTGCAGCTAGAGGCTTTACAATAAATTTCTCCTCTATTGGGAACTCCTCCTTATCCTCATAATATACATCAATAATTGAGAAAACACTCATTTCTTTATGTTGCTTCATTGATTGGTATACATCAAATTGCACCACTTCATCGTTCAGCCTAAATAAGAGCTCATTATCTAGCAGATCAATCAACATACTTTCGATTATAAGGAAAGGTTGACCCAAGATTATGGGCACCTCGAAGTCCACCTCGCAATCCAGAATAACAAAATCAGCAGGAAATATGAAACTAGCCACCTTCACCAACACATCATACAAAATACCAATAGGTCATTTTACTGACCTATCCATCGTCACAAGTCGCATGTTGGTGGGTGTGGGTTCTCCTAAGATGAATATTTTATAAATAGCTAGAGGCATCAGATTTAGGCTCTCTCCCAGATCACATAGAGCCTTAGCAAATTCCAAAAATGCAATCATACAAGGAATAGTGAATGCTCCTGGATCTACTTTTTTCGTACCAAGGACCTTGTAGAAATAGCACTACAATGATAGAGATTATTCACCGATTCGTAGCTCACTAATCTTTTCTTCGTCATAAGATCCTTCATAAATTTAGCATATCCTGGCATTTGTTCAAGTGTCTCTATTATAGGCACATTCACTATCAGTTGCTTCAACATTGCCATGAATTTACTAAATTTTGTATCATTAGCCTTTTTTTTCAATCTTTGAGGAAAGGGAAAAGGTGGTTTTGGGAGAGTATTAACCACTATTACTTTTCCTTCTCCTTTATCTTTTTCAAATCATCAACTTGCTGGTGATCAGAAGTGATATCAATGTCATCCTGCTTCTCAGACTCAATTGGATTACTTTCTTTAAGCTTAATATTATCTTTGATCACCTCATCATTCACAGCTTTGCCCACAGAAGGGCCCGATAAAACCTTACCACTCCTTGTAGTAATGGCCATGCATGAATCATTATTCTGAGGGTTCTAAATTATATCACTTGGCAGTGTTCCACTCTTCCTCTAATTTAATATTATAGAAAGTTATCTCATTTGCTATTCTAACTGTTTGATCAAAGTGGAGTGTGAGCTTACTAACTGACTCGTAGAGGACAAATCGGTTTTCATGGTACTCACCCCAAAGTTGGTAGATTTAACTTTCTTTAATAATTTCTCTATCATGTCCTCTATGGACAACTTGCTAGAGCTAATTATAGCATTAGATTTGATACTGGAGGTATATACAGCCCACTTCTACCATTCTTGCTCTTCCAGTTTCCTTGATCCCTATCCTTATATCTATCCTTATCATAATAAGTCCAACCTTGATTTCTTTTGCTATTTTCGCGTAAACCCCCTGGTTATGCAAATAGTTTACCTCTTCTTCCAAATCAGAGTCCTCTCTTCTTAGGATGCAATTGCTTTCACCTTTTCAGTTTTTGCAGATAATAAGTTCTTGGTCAGTAAATCCATTTATGTTTTCAAGTGTGCCATGTCTTTATCGTGTTCTTTCTCTTTCTTACATTGTTCTGCAGTTATTCCAATAGGGATAGTAGGGCTTGCTACCATAGAATCCCTGGTATGATAAGGTCTACTATGTTTGGTCATCCGATCCAGCATCTCAGAGACTTCTTGAAAAGTGAGATCCATAAATAACCCCCCTATAGCATTATCAACAACTGGCTTAGTAATAGAGTTAAAAGCTTGATAAAGAGTCTCCATAAGGTAAATATCTGTCATATTATTGTTCGGGCACTATATCAACTTTTCTTAATCTCTCCTAGGCCTCATGAAGAGCTTTGGTTAAGAGCTGTCTAAAGTAACTGATCTCATCCCTCAATTGTACTATCCTGGAGGGTGGAAAGAACCTTTTTAGGAAAGCCTCTTTCAACTGCCTCCACTTGGTTATAGAATCAGGCGTCAGCTTATTAAGCCATGATGTTGCCTCTCCAGACAGAGACAGTGGAAATAAATACAGACGGATGGCATTCTATCCCACTCCTATGTTATCAAAAGACTTACAAATAGTGACAAATTTTACTAAATTCATATTGGGATCATCTCCCGGGAGCCCACCGAACAACCCCTTCAAATGGAGGAGTTGAATTATTATACTGCTAATATTGAACTTTTCTCCTAGTGCTAAAGGTGGAGGAATAATAGCTCCAGTAGTACCATCTCCATTCATTCCATCATCATCATCATTCTGATCATACTGCATAGGTTGGCGATCCAATCTTACTCGAAATGAACGATTTCTATTCATATTCAAGTTCACCGGTGTGGCTACATGCTCCGCATGCCTTGGGTTGGAAGGATTCAACAATTCTTTATCTCCTAGGTCCTCTTCATCTGTATTTGGTACCCGACCTGGGTTATTTACATTCTGTTAATTTACTTAAGCCCTAGCCAAGTGGCTAGTCTTCCTGCTTTTTGTGGGTTTGTCATTCTACCGATCAATTGAGGTTCTGGATGTACTGGTAATAATGGTTTACCTAAACTCCGTGTACTTGTCATACACACTAACTAACCTATAGAGAATAAAAACAACAAATAAAAGTAAAATTAAGAAACCTGACTAATAGTCAATTAGCACACATAAACTTAAATGACAATCGTATTCCCCGACAACGGTGCCAAAATTTGATACACCTAAATTACAACTCACTTACGAGAGAGTAAGCGGCCGTTGTCAAATATATAACCAAACTAGGTTGGGGTCGAATCCCACAGGGAATATAGTGTTAAACTAAGTTATTCGTAAGTCAATCAACTGATAGTTAGAAGTTTTCGGTAAATAGGGGTTTTTCTAGATTAAATAGGTAGTTATTTCTCACTTTAAGTTTATCACTCGTTACCAATATGTCAGTGTTTCAAGTCAATATTATGGAAGAAACCAGAATTGTGTGCACTATGGGTATTGGTGCTTGACAAACACTAGTAGAGATTCAAGATTCTTATTATAGATAGGAGTAATAGATCATCTGTATTAGAGCAATGCCTAAATATCTCTTAACCTATTTATACATTAAATTACCTAATCCTTTTGAACTTAGGGAATTCATAATAATGAACCAGATTTTATTAGGTTAATTAACCTTGTTACAACATTAACTATTAAATAGAAGTTTAATGCTTCCAAGACTCTATAGATAATTCACTTCCAACAAGATTTGATTTCTTATTTCAAGTAAATCACTAGTTAGGCATAATCTATCATTTTCAACCAATAGATAATGTGTACAACAGAGGAATTATCCAAAAGTCCCTAAAATCTCACGAATCTTGACCAACTAGTGACATTACAAGACCAAACCCATAGATCCCACATTTCGGGTTAAGAAAATTAGCTACTCATGATGTAAACAAAAATAGTACAAATTGCATTCATAATACGATGGATGATAACTTATAGACTAATGATTAGCAATAATTGTTTCTCCTTCACAATCACAGTAGCAATCCCAAGAAAAATATAATAACAATCTTCCAAAAAGGAATTGTAATGTTCCAACCAAAAACTGGAGAGAAAACTACAATAGTCGTGAAGTTTAAGATGCCCTAAAAAACCCTTCTCTCTGTCTTAAATACTTAGCCTAATTTTGGAATTAAATCATAGATTATAGCTTTTTTTTCCTCACACAGGTGACGACAACATGTGATGGCCTATCAGGATGTTGATAACTTATCAGACATGTCGTCAACTCCTTTTCCTATTTCACATGTTGCTGCCTTCGACTGACGATAATACCTGATGACTTATTAGAATATTGATGACATATCAGATAATGTTTTCAACTCTTCACTGCAACTCCTACACACTGCCTTAGGGTGATGATATTCCTGATGACTCATCATGATATTGATGACATATTAGACGATGTCATCAACTCTTTATTGCAACTCCTACACACTGCCCTAGGCTGATAATATTCCTAATATCTATTCATAAAGTTGACGACTTATCAGACAAGTTCCCTTGCTTGATCTCAATGGGGAACCAGTGAAGCAAAGGAAGAATAAGAGCGAGAAGAAAGATAAGGGTAAGAGAAAAAGGCATGATAGCGATAAAGAAAGAAAAGTAAAGAAGAAGGCAAGAAAGAAGACTGAGAAAACAGATACGAAAAAGGTGATGCAAGTATCCCAAGCGAATAATGAGAGATGGGAGGAGGCCCTACAAGTAAGGGTTTTAGGTGCCTCAACTAGTGGTCCACCAACAACTACTAGGCCAGATGCGTCAGAACAGAGGAAGGCTCCCAATGGAGATATAGCAGCTGAGGATGCAGCAGCAGGGTCAGCTACCCATGATTCGCGTGCTTGAGCCACTACAGATATGTTCCAACCCCTATGATTTTGGTTTCTTTTTAGATTTGCATTGGGGACAATGCATGCTCTTTTCTATTGGGGGTGGGGTATCTATTTGTTGCTTGGGATATTTGTTTATTTTCTTGTTATGTTGGTGGTTTGTTCAGTGTTATGTTTAAATAGGAGAGTTCGTATGACAGTCATCATTGTTGATTTTTGAAACACCTGTTCAATGGTATGTTTTATAATTGTGTAATGTGCATCCATGTGTAACCACTGTGCATCTTATTATGGTATTAGTACTAGTGATATGATAATCATTTCTAATAAATTGCATGATCCGGCTAGGTAGTAGCTTGCGGAGTACCTGGGTGCTATATGTGTGTGAGATATTACTTGGTTCCCATTGTGTGTAAATCTAAAACTTGCCCGGTTGGTCTTGCCTTGGTTGTAGGATAGTGGTTTGGAAAGGATATGGTCAGCCTAGGATAGTGTAGAGGAGTTGCAATAAAGAGTTGACGACATCGTCTGATATGTTGTCAACATCCTAAAAAGTCATCAAGAATATCACAGCCTAAGGTAGTGTATAGGATTTGCAATAAAGAGTTGACGACATTGTCTGATATGTCGTCAATATCCTGATAAGTCGTCAGGTATTGCCGTCAGCTAAAGGCAGCAACACGTGAAATAGGAAGAGGAGTTGACAACATGTCTGATAAGTCATCAATATCTTGATAGGCCATCACATGTTGTCTTCACCTGTGCGAGGAAAAAACAGTTATAATCTGTGATTTACTTCCAAAATTAGGCTGAGTATTTAAGGCAGATAGGAGGGTTTTCTAGGGCATCTTGAACTTCACGACTATTAGAGTTTTCTCTCAAGTTTTTGGTTGGAACATTACAATTCCTTTTTTGGAGATTATTATTATATTTTTCTTGGGATTTCTACTGTGATTGTGAAGGAGAAACAACTATTGCTAATCATTAGTATATAAGTTATCATCCATCGAATTATGAATGCAATTTGTACTGTTGCTGTTTACATCATGAGTAGCTAATTTCCTTAACCCGAATTGTGGGATCTATGGGTTTGGTCTTGTAATGTCACTAGTGGGTCAAGATTCGTGAGCTTTTAGGGACTTCTGGATAATTTCTCTGTTGTACACGTTATCTATTGGTTGCAAATGATAGATTACGCCTAACTAGTGATTTGCTTGAAATAAGAAATCAAATCAAGTAGGAAGTGAATTATCTATAGAGACTTGGAAACATTAAACTTCCATTTAATAATTAATGTTGTAACAAGGTTAATTAACTTGATAAAATCTGGTTCATTATTATGAATTCTCTAAGTTCGAAAGGATTAGGTAGTTGAATATCTAAATAGGTTGAGAGACATTTAGGCATTGCTCTGATACAGATGATCTATTACTCCTATCTGTAATAAGAATCTTGAAGCTCTACTAGTATAAGTCAAGCACCAACACCCATAGTGAACACAATTCTGGTTTCTTCCATAATATTGACTTGAAACACTGAAATATTGGTAACGAGTAATAAACTTGAAGTGAGAAATAACTACCTGTTTAATCTCAAAAAACCCCCATTTACCAAAAATTTCTAACTATCAGTTGATTGACTCACAAATAACGTAATTTAACACCATATTCACTATGGGATTCAAATCCAACCTAGTTGAATTATATATTTGACAACGACCGCTTACTCTCTCATAAGAAAGTTTTAATTTGGACATATCACTTTTCAATATCACCATCTCTTCGTGCCCCTCAAAATTATTAATGAATATTTAAAACCAATCTCTAGAATTATCTCTCCTTTAGCCATAAATTAATTCATCTCTTTTCTTTCCCTTTCTCTCCTCTTTAGGGTTATCAGAACTGACTCGTTTTTTTAATCTCTTTTCTCTCCTCTTTTATATGAGGATCCTTTTGTATCTCAACTGATCTATATCTTTTCTCGACTAAAATGGGTGTTTTGATCCCTTTGCTTTTTTGACATTGCAGGTATGGTTCACTATTACTCTTTCCTTCTCATCTTCTTCTTTGTATGTTATTTAAATTAGATATTTACATTTGTTGTTTTTATTTATTTACCCATTACTCATATCTTATTTATTGAGAAAATTAAATAAAAGGTGACTTTTAAGTCTTGAATGAACGAACCATTATTTTTATTAAAATATGCACAAAAAAGTTATCTATTGGGAGAACTTAAAAAGTCTTGTTGTCAGTGTCATTTTTTTTGTCTTTTGTTTGTTTCTTTATTGTTGATGTTGTTGTTGATGTTGGTGGTGGTGTTGGTGTTGTTGGAATATGTGGTATTTGTGTTGTTGATGGTATTGGAACATATGGTGTTGTTTCTTTGTTGGTGTTGGTGTTTTTGATGTTGTTTTTGGTGTTACAACAGATTCCCCAACTATTGTAACTGATGAATCAACTGTTGAAATAGGCGGAGCAATTGTTGGAATAAATAAAACTAGTAGTAAGGTTGGTTTGATTTATTCCAACAGATGACCCATCTGTTGGAACGCCTGTTGTAATGTGTTGTATTCATTCAATTTTATGTTACCCTTTTTAAAAATTATGTAGACATCAATTGTAATGTTCTTTTTGTTCTCATCTTGTTTAACATCAATTTTTTTTTCTCTTGTTTTCAGATAAAAGAAAGTAAAAGTGGATCAACTTTTTCTTGACCAACATAAAAGGCTAGAGTAAAGATGGATTCGAAGGAATAAGCTACTTGCAGATGAACCACTTCATATGTGAGAGGTATGTATTACTGAACATGTTATCGTGAAAACACACATAGAGTACACCGATTTTGTGAATGAAGTTTTTTACCAATTAGGCATTAATCATTCAAAGAAGATATTGCATTTTATAGTTAAGATTGATAGATTCGAACTGATAAGGCCGAGAGACCAAGTAGGTGGTGTCAATACCCTGTTATGGTTTAATGATGGTTTTGCTAATGTTTATGTGTCAAGTTAGGAGAAGGGACTAAGTTTTTCGTGGTAGTGTAAAGATTCAATAGTGATTGGACTAATTTTAAGGGTTCAATAGACTTTTGAAAGGCCTCTAAAGCCTCACACTACTGAACCAGGAATGGAAATCAATATAGTTATTGCCATGGTCTAAATTTATATGGATGGGTTGTTTGGGGTGATATACAGCAGAAGGTGCTTGGGATAATATCTACAAGCGAAATAGGAGGTGCTAAAGATCATATATCAATTCATACCTTATTAAAAAAGAAACACGGGTAGCAAGGAACATGTAGAGAATCTGGCCGATGAAATTGACATGAAAAATGAAAATACTGAATGAGCTAAAAAATTAAAAGTGTGTCCAGAAATGAAAATCTATCAATTGATTTTGAAAAGAAAAATAGTGAAGTGGACTGGAGCTGTGCACTTTGCTGGGGATCTACGACTAGCAATCATGGACTGGGTGATGACCCACAAAGTGCAGGATCAGAACTCTAAGGTTGCAGCTTTGTGAGCACCGAGGGTGGTAAGATGGTCAGTCAAGAACGGAACTTGAACCAGCAACTCTTGAAGTAAAAAATAAGGGATCAAGCCAAGGTGGTAATTTCTGAAGTTAAACTTGCATCCCAGGCCTTCTGCTTGCTGTCCTAGTTAGGTCAAAGGCAGTGGAATAATAAGGCATGTGATTTTGGCCCGACTTCAGACCTTTTTGTTTCTACTTCTATTGACCTGATCAAAACCACAAACAGAAGGCTTGGGATGCAAGTTAGACTTCAAAAATTGACGCCTTGGCTTCCCTTATTTTTACGTCAGGATTTGTTGGTTTAAGTTTCATTCTTGACTGAAAATCTTACCAATCCTCGGTGCTCGCCAAGTTGTTTTCTTAGAGTTCTAATATTGCTCTTTGTGGGTTTTTATTCAGGCCACGTTAGCTAGTCGTAGTTCCCTAGCAAAGTGTCTAGCTCCAGTCTACTTTTCTTTTCTACAACGACTGACAGATTTTAATTTTAGGACACACTTTCACATTTGCAACTCATTCAGTTTTTTATTATCTTTCAAGTCAATTTCATTGGCCAAATTGGCTAGAAGTTCCTTATTTGCTACCTTGTATTTATTTTAAAACAAGATTTGAGATGATATATCATCTTTTCCACCACTCCTTTCCCGTGCAGGTATTCTCCCAAGCACCTTCTGTTGTATAATATCCTCCTCGAGTAACCCATCCATATAAATTTTGACCAGGGTAATTTCTATTAGTTTTCCATTTTTGTTTGCTATAATGGTAGGCTTTGAAGGACTTCTCAAAGTCCATTGCACCATTAAAATTGGTCTAATCACTATCGAATATCTACAATGACATCAAATATTCTCTTCTCAGAACTTGATGCATAAACATGAGCAAAACCATCATTAAATTGTAACAGGGAATCGACACCCCTTCTTGGAACCCTTCGGCCTTATCAGTTCGTACCTATCAAACTTAACGATAAAATGTATGATCTTGTTTGAAGGATTAATGCCTAAGCGGTAAAAAACTTCATTCACAAAATCATTGTACTTTATGTATGTTGTCACAATAACCTTATCAAAAATACATAACTCTTACGCATGAAAGTGGATCCATCCATCTACACGCACCTTATTCTTCCTACCCCATCAATGTCAAACAGTGTTTAATATTCAGTTCCCATCGTTAAGTAGTGTACAAGACTATAGAGGCTCAACAGGTAACCATCTTAAACGTCAAAGGACTACATGCCCATTAAGAAAAAACAAGTTCTACGTATGTAATGCACCATGATCGTTGTAATAGTAAACTTGTATTGTTGTTTGATTATGGACTTTGATAATTTTAACTCATTGTTTGGGATGTAAATGTTATTATTATTATATAAAATATATTTTTAATAACTTGTGCATCAATAAAAGAGGCAACCAAACAGGAACTAAATACACGACTGACTACAAAAAGTATATTCAGCATATTACCCATGTGTTACAATAGATGGAAATTGGCTGGAAAAACAGAATACATTTCATCAGATTGCATTGCGTTTAACCAACACATGACCAATATGTTGGAATAGATGGAACATCTGTTGCACATATCTACTGAAAGAACACAATACAATTATTGCCATTGATTTGCGTTCTTCAAACAAATGGCAAATCTGTTTCAACAATGGTCCATCTGTTGGAAAAGCTGACTAAAAACGGTTATTAATAAAAAAAGAGGATCATTGAAAGGGTGAAAGTCATGACTTTTCAATTATTTAATAAAGAAAAATAGTTCATAAAAAAATAATAAGGAAATAAATAATAAAAGCAATTTAAAACCACACAAAAATGGTTATTTGATTTTAATTAACAGATGGTCCCCAATAGATGATCCATCTGCTGTAACATATTTTCCATCTATTGCATCAGATTTTTCATCTGTTGCACAGATGGATCATCTATTGTAACAGATGGAAAATTTATTGCAACAGATGGACCATCTGCTGCCACAACTCAATAAAAATAAATATTATTAAAAGAAACGGTTATTGAAAAAATGAGAAGTCTTCGATTATTTAACTGAGAAAAATAGTTATTTAATTGTAAGAACTAATTAATATTAAGAAGCTGAAGATTCATGACTTGTCACAATAATAAAAAAGTCTCCAGCTTGATTTAATTAAGTCATGACTTTTCACAATAATTAAAAAGTCACCAATTTGAATGCAATAAATAAAACGGAGGTGAATAGTCGTGTCTTTTTACCTAACGCATTCAAATTCGATCCTCTATAAATAGGTCCCTCCTTACTCATTTATTTTACTACACTTTATTTATTTCTTGTATCTTGTCTTTCATATTACATCTTCAACCATTTCTCTTCAAAGACCAGATTTCTTTCCCTAACTCAGGTAAGTTTTTTTTTGGTGTAAATCTATCCAGCTTGTAGTATACATCGTATTACATTCAGACTCTTTTCTATACTTTTGTGTTTATGTTTTTTGTCAATTCATGTGTGTTCTAGATATGGTTGATCCTATTTGGGACATTGTTATTCTTCGCGATACTATGTGGAAACTTCAAATGCAGGTTAATGACCTACAGTGGGAGTTAGGTGCCATGAGAGCAAGGATGCTCCGAGAGATTCGCAGGCTGAGGAGGACCCTGCTGCTGTCGGTTGACAATAGGTCGGCTGACAATAATAATAATAATAATAATAATAATAATAATAATAATAATAATAATGAGGATAATAATAATTATGTTATACTTTTTCTTTTAGCGTATGTATTTTTTTATAATTTATATCTAATCTACCTACCTAATGTATTTTATTTTTATTTAATGAAAGAATTTATGTTTGGTCGATTTTGGCTTTTTAATTCTTATTTATTTTTCATTCTGTCTATTTCTTCTTCTCAATATGTTGATGGTTGCAGGAATGGATTGAGAGTTTGGCACGACTTTGAATCCAGTAGCAATAACAATAGTTTTGAGTTCTTTCAACATATGGACCATCTGTTAAAAAAGATTGGTCATCTGTTGGAACAACAAAAAACAGTGGCAAAAATTATTGTGTTTCTCCAACAGATTACGCATTTGTTGCAATATAATAGTCATCTGTTGGAGGAACACATTCCAGTTTGGTGAGCTGTATAGTGTTTTTTCAGCAAATGTCCATCTGTCGCAATAGATAGATAGTCTGCTGAAAATAATTTTGTAGTATGTTGTATTTAGATCTTGTTTTACCTCTTTTTATTGATGCACAAGTTAATAAAATGGATATTTTATATAATAAATAATAACATTTACGTTCACAACAGTGAGTTAAAAATATCAAACTCCATACAAACAACAACACAAGTTTTGCTATTACAATGATCATGGTGGATTACGATCCGGACATGTAGTTCTTTTGTGGCCAGCGTTCTTACATAAAGAGCACTTATTTTTCTTGATGGGAATGATTCTCCGACACCACGCCTCCTCTTATATCGCCTTCTTTTTGGTTTGATAGTGCTTGGGACAATATATAGAGGAGGTATTAATCTCCCCAAAAGCTCTACAGGAACAACTCAAGATTTTTCAGGAGGCACCAGATTAATATTCTCACTATATGCCATTATATATATTTCCACCGAATAATATGGAGATGAGCACTCATAAATTTTAGTTTCATATTGTGAACCGTATTGGGCTCGAAGCGCTGCATAATATGTGGACAGGTTATTTTGTCCAAGTCAAAAACTCTACACGTACAAGATCTTGTTTGAAGATTGACCATGACAACATCACTATGACCATCGATACTGAACTTGTAATCTGCTATTTGATGAGAAAATAACATATTCCCCAAACTAATGTTCGTTGATATTTATTTTTCTGCCTCTAAAACAAATTTGGTTCCTCCTTTCGTGAACTGCACACGTCTTTCGTGTAATAATTTGTCATACTTCTTGTTTATTTCATCAAATAGCGTCACGATGGGAAATTCTCTTTCAATTCCAAACAATGAATTCACTGATTCAACTATGTTTGACGTCATATTATTATACCTATATAATAAAATCACTTAGTACGGCATCATACTAAACTTGTAACTCAAACAAGACATTAAATTCATAAGAATATAAATATTTATCGGACAAAATACCCGGCTCCATCTCTTGAAATCGACACGTATGAGATGTTCTATTGCCTTGGGATGCTATCCATTATTTGATTGAAATCATCAAAAAACTTATCTCTATTATATGTTTTAGCTGCTCTATAAAAATGGGTCACGACCCTTTCATTGTGAAACAACATTTCAGCTGCTCTACAAAATGGGTCACGACCCTTTCATTGTGAAAGTTGTTTCGAATATTATCTCTAAGATGTCTTATGCAACAACCAAAGTGAGCTGAAGTGTAGAAAATTGAACCTATATTTTACTTTGATGTCTATCCAAAATAAAACACAACTCTTTGGTATCTCGACGCATCTTTGCATTTATTCAAAAAAATATCCATACGAGGCATCACATTTCTTATCTGATACACAAAAAGCGACAGAAAAGATGTGCCTCTCCGCATCTTGTGCCACCGTCGCTAGCAAAACTCCATTATACTTGCTTCTCAAGAAGGTCCAATCGATGGCTATGACTTTTTTCAAATGTTGCAAACCAAGAATCCAAGCACCATAGGATACAAAAAAGTACTTGAACCTTTTATTTTTATCAACATCCAGCACCCTCTTACTTTCAAGATTTGTGGACTCAAGCATGTAACGGTAGGCATCGAGGACTGCATACTCGTTCTTGTGTGTC
Source organism: Capsicum annuum (assembly GCF_002878395.1). Taxonomy (NCBI): domain Eukaryota; kingdom Viridiplantae; phylum Streptophyta; class Magnoliopsida; order Solanales; family Solanaceae; genus Capsicum; species Capsicum annuum. The sequence continues at coordinate 29,885,452 of NC_061114.1, forward strand.
CCCCTAACCAAGTCCTTGGCAATCTTCATGGCCTTATATATCTTTCAATAACTGACCGCAACACCCAATTCTGTAAGGAGTTGATTGGCCATAGAAGGGCCTTTGCCATTGGGGAATTTATTCTGGAAATATTGATCGAGGACCTCTATCGTGGCATGAGGATTTTGGCCCATAATATGCTCTGAACCACATGTGTGATACTTTTCATAAACATTAATGACAAATCTTTCAGAGCTTAAGTATTTCACAGCCCCCAACCACCACTTGCAGGTCGGATTAGCACATCTGTAGGAAAAGACTTTACTCGAATTAATCACCTTCTTTACTCTGAAATCTTTTTTTAAGCAAGCAATAAACAAAGAAGTAGATAGTTCTTTCTTCTCCTTGAATGACATTCCCTTGTAAAAGCTAGTCCCATCATCTTGACGACTGTCTGACTGTGTTGATTGAGAAGAACTGCTAACCGTATTACTCGCACCAACGGGCGTAGGTGTTTGATTATCATATGGAATATTCATGTTCAGATTATCCAGCTTATCATAAAAATGTCTTTTTGTTGTTCTTCTTCTACATTTTGGTTCTCATTCTCTCTCGATTTTCAACCATATACGCCGTTAATGCCGGACTAGCTGAATCACTAAGATAAGCATGCAACCGAACTTGATCGGTTATCATAAAAGGTAGTACCTTTTGATTTTCAAAGGAGCTATGCATGTAACTGATAACGAGTTCTTCCAGTTGACAATTCAGTCCACACTAGCTGATGATTAAGTTCACAAAATATCATACAAAACATCACTTTGAACTGTCATAGCTATCGTCTCTAGCATTTCACCCTCCTTCCAACGCCATACATATCGATTGCTCTTCTCGATCCATTCATTATGACAATTCACCTCTATTGTTATTGATCCCTCCATTAGTGGTTCCTAAATAAAGACATTTGTTAAAAAAGTTAATAATGACATCATAATAAAATTAATAGTAATTTTATAGTGCCGTAACATAAACCCCAATAGATGAGTAATCGGTTGCAGCAGGTGAATAATACGTTGCAACAAGTGAGTTATATGTTGTAACAGATGACTCACCTATTGGTAATTCATGTTATAGTACTGTAGAACCTGAAGTTGATTCTAACAGATGAGTCATCTGTTGGAATAATTGACTCATATGTTGCAGCAACTTATACATCTATTGCAACAGATGAATGACATGTTGCAATAGATAAATAACCAGTTGCAACATATTAGTTACCTGTTGCAATAGACGACTCGTCTGTTGGAATCGAGTTCAGGTTCTATTGCAACAAGTGAGTAATTTGTGTCAACAGATGACTCCTCTTTTACAACGGATAACTCGTTTGTTACAACAGATGATCCATCTGTTCGATTCATGTTACAACACTATAGAACAATAAACATGAATCCAACATATGAGTCTTCTGTTGAAATAGATGAATCTTTTGTTGGGTTATATTTATAGTTCTATCCAGTGTTTAGAAAATAGAAGTAGTAGTATACCCAGATGAGAAATTCAACTAAAAATCATAATTTTACTTACCAACATCGCCTATGAAGTAATGCCAAAATGATGTACGAAACTAAATTTGACCTAAAAAATTAGTCAAGCAGTAGCAGTAACAACAAAAATAGTAAACAAAAAGAAGATGATGATGATAATGAAGAAGAAGATGATGATAATGAAGCACAAGATGATGAATAAAGTAGCAACAACAATGAACAACAAAAATGACGAAAAGATAGAAAACAACAATAATGAAACGAGAGAGAAAACATGCATTTTATTCCCTTCGTTTCTAGTTATATTATGTCAATAATTGGATCAAAGTAAAATTTAAAAATTTATAGGCTATTTTCAAAATTTCCCAACTTTGTTAATCACTAATAAAGTAATTATCATTTATACTCAATTATTAAAACCTAAGTCATCTGTACCTCATTTTCAAATTGTTTTTATCACTTCTAGCTAAATTGTTTCTTTCTAAGTGCTGTATCATATAATTTCCTGTATCAATACCCTTTTCTTCCTGTAACAACACCTTTTTCTAAGGGCTATATCAGCTAATTTCCTGTATCAATACCTTTTTCTTTCTAGTTCGAGAAGCTAAAATTGACTTCACATTCTGATTGATAAATTAAAATCACAAAAATATGAAATTTCACACTCAAAAATAAATACACCCAGATCTAAATAAAGACCTTGACCAAAACCAATCAGTAGTCAAGTGCACTGCTTCTCTCCTGCTTTTCATTTGTTATCTTCTGCTTCAACTTCAATATCAAAGGTAAATACTGATTATTTCATTCTTCATTTTTATTGTATTTGAAATCAGATCTGATTGCCGAGCAGCTGGAGATGAAAATTAACTTACTATTATTTACTTATTAGTTCATTTTTCCTGTTAATTTCTGTGACAGATGTAGAATTTTTACTTAAAATTTTGAAAAATAAAAATTTGGTCCTTGAGATTTGAACTTGGAATTGTTAAGTGAATTTTAAAATCTCTAAATCACTGAATCAACCTCTAGTCTTATGTTCACGGAGTCATAACCTATATATTCTCAAAATAACCCTATATATACAGTGTAATTTATTACCGAGAGGTTCGAGTAAACACCCTTGCTCCCTCCTAGATTCGCTCCTCAAACCCCACTTGTGGGATTACACTGGATTTGTTCTTGTTTGCTTGAGTTCACCCTAAATTAATTGTGTTAACTGTTAACTCTACGGTCGAGGCTCTTATGGATCCGGTAGCTTTTGATTCAGACTCAGTATTTGTCCAAGACCCATTTTGTAGAAATTAGAACCCATAAACTCAAATATTTAGCTTTGCCTCAGCACCAAGGGGTGTTGTGGGATGGGATCCCTCCGTGGTTAATCAAGGGTCTCGAGTTCGAGTCCTCGGAGTAAAGAAGCCTCTGGCCTTGTATGGTCCTGCTGTACGAATATGAATTAGTCGGACTAGTGAGTTATGTATAGGCTAATGGTAATGAAAAAAGTTGCGTTAACTTTCTATTTTGGGTAGAGAAAATTGTGGAAAAAATGGCTTCTTAATACTGCTAAACAGGGTCAAAAAGTTGCAAAATACTCTTCTTTTCTAGAATGTATAGCTCTTTTTTGTTTGTAAACAAAGAGATGCTACTTCCATAAAAGAATTCGGCTTTGTTAACTTCCATAATAAGAATCGAGTTTTGTTAAACAATATTTATCTGATCTTTTCGTAACAAATAGCTATTTGGTCTATACTGCACTGTACTTCGTTCCCGGGTTTGCTATCTGGTATGATTTGTCAAACTTTAACATGAAATTGTTTGCTAGCTAGTGAGATATTACTTTCTTTGTTATATATTATATGAAGGTTTTCACTAGACATGATGTTTAAAGTGTTGAATTTGATAGTTTTTTTATTGAGAAAATATCACATTAAGATTTGTATTTGAATGACACGCTAAATACTCTCCTTGATGCCATTTGTTTTAAAAAAAATGATTCTTTTTGAGATGATTATGCTCATTGATCAGATGTCCAAGAAATTGAAATGTTATACCAGAACGAAAAAGAAAAAAGCCTTTTGAGATACCTCATAATATAATTTGGATAGGAGAAAGTACTTTTTCAGTAAACTGCATGTTGATTATAATTTTATCTGCGCAACTGAACTACATTTTTATATTTGTTTTTTTGGCAGTGCTTTTCGTTAGATCGTGAATGCTTTTATTGAGAAGGTAGTTGATATTGGCTTAAAGAAGTTCAAAAGTATTAGGGACTTTGATGAGAATATGGAAACTCTGGAAGAAATGTTAAGTAATTATCAGACAAAGTGCTCGATGTGAAGACAGAGGTTGAGAATCGAGAGCCATTTGGGAGGAATAGGAAAAAGGAAGTTGATTCTTGGTTTGACAAAATTATGAAGGTTGAAGAAGTATTACGTGTGTTAAATGAATAAGTAACAATAGGGAAGAGAAGTGCAGCTGCTTTGCAGAAAATGAGTGGAATGGTTGGAGAACTTCTTGAGCAAAGTAAACATTTTGGAGTGCTCTTACATGATTTGTATGAGAGAGTGTCTACTTCTTGTAGGCAAGTTCATGTGGAAACCTCAAAACAAAATTTAGAAAAAAATTGGACGTGCTCAAGCATCCATATATATGGTATGGGAGGTGTAGAAAAGACGACTTTGGCAAAGCATATACATACTCATCTTGTTAATGAGATTCGTAATCAACTCTCTTGGGTTAGTTTCTCAAGGGTTTAGCGGTAAAATATTACAAGATGATATTCCCAAAATTGTGCATCTGGACCTTTCAGATGCGGTAGGCGGTAGGCAAACGAAGATGGGCAACCATATTAAATCGGGCATTCTTTTCAAAAAGAAGAATAACATTTTTATCATTTTGGATGAGGTCTGGGATCCCCTTTGCTTGGAGAAGTTGCTCGATGTGGAGGAGGGCTGTAGACTGATTCTAACTCTTCGCTCGTATGAAGTTTGCGAAAAGATAGGTTGTCAGAAACTACTCGAAGTGGGGAAACTCATGACTTATGATGCTTGAGAGTTGTTCAGGAAGAGTCTAGGGTGCGAGACTCTGTTTAGTCTAGATATTGAGCCAATTTCCAAATCCATGGCAGGAAGGTGCAAGGGCTTGCCATTTGGGCTCATCACTTTAGCGGGAAGCATGAGAGGGGTGACTGATATAAGGGATTGGAAGAATGCTTTGAAAGAATTCCCCGATGACATGGAAAATGATGTCTTCAAGGTACTGCAATATAGTTATGATTGGTTAAAAGCTCTAAATATTTGCAAGAGTGCTTCTTGTACTGTTGTGCTTTGTATCCTGAGGAAATAGTATTAATAGAAAGGAACTAATTGGTGAGTTTTCATGGAGGGGCTGGTGAAGAAAATAGTAGGTAAGAAGAGTTTAACCAGGGCCATACCATATTGAATAAACAGTGAAACTCTGCTTACTTGATGCAACTGATGGCACAAAATGTACTCTTCTTACTTGATGCAACTGATGGCACAAAATGTACTCTTGGGCGTTATGAAGCAATAAAGATGCATGATTTACTCAGGGAAATGGCATTGCGGATCACAAATGTTAAACCAAGGTACATGGTAAGGGCTGGAATAGGATCACAAGTGCCAAAGGAACAAGATTGGGCATTCGATTTGGATAAAGTCTCTTTTTACAACAGCGAGATAAAGGGAATCCCTGAAGACACGACACCCAATTGCCCCACATTATCAACCTTCTTTTGGGAAGATTGTAGTTTGAGAAAGATCCTGAAATCTTCTTTCAGCATTTGAACAACCTGCAAGTACTTGACTATGCAGTTAAGTTATGATAACTTATTCGATTATTAAGACCTTGCCTTCTTTATTGGGGATGTTTCTGGAGGACCACGAAATTGTGGTGTCTAAACTGATAACTTTGTGGATGGGGAAGGTTTTGTGCAGAACATTGGATCTGGGAGTTAGGAAAAGGCAGCTGAAGAATACTTGAAGGAGCTCATTAGCAGTAACATGGTAGTGGTTTCAAGGAGAAGATATAAAGGAAAAAACAAAATACTCTCTGGTTCATGATGTAGTGCATCACTTTTGCTTGGAGAGGAGTAGAGAAGAAAAGTTTCTGATGGTAGTGAAAGGGGATTATAGCTACTTTCATCCTTCTAAATGGAAGGAAAACCAATTCAGCCTTGGTTTCATGGATAAATATTTCAAAATACAACTGCCTTCCAATTAGGGAGAACCTTGGGATTGTGATATCTTCCATCAGGTTAGTGAATTGAGACTTCTTAAGGTCTTGGATTCGAGTTCTCATAGAGTGGTTTGTTTTTCGTCAGCTACATTGAAACCACTAATTCACCTGAAGTACCTCGCAGTTTACTATAAATTTGATTTTAATGAGAAAATATCACGTTAAGATTTGAATTTGAATTACACGCAAAATATGGTGCTCCTTGATGCCATTCATCTGATGTTTTTTTTTTTTAATTTTTAATTTTTTTTTAAAAAATGAATCTCTTTAGGTGTTAAGCTCATTGATCAGATGTCCAAGAAATTAAAATGTCAAACCAAAAAAGGAAGCCTTTTGAGATACCTCAAAATAGTAGACTTCCATATAAGTTGGAACGGAGAAAGTTGTTTTTTTTGGAAAATTACATGTTGTCATTTTATCCTCTGCAACTGAACTATATTATTATGTTTCTTTTTCTGCAGCGCCTTTCATAGTATCGTGGACACTTTCATTGAGAAGGTACTTGATTTTGGCTTAAAGAAGTTCAAAAGTATTAGTGATTTCATTGAGCAGATGGAAACTCTGGAAAGAAATGTAAAACAATTATCAGATAAAGCACTCGATGTGAAGACAAAAGTTGAGAATCGAAAGCGATCTGGGAAGAAGAAGAGGAACAGGGAAGTTGGTTCTTGGTTTGACGAAGTTATGAAGGTTGAAGTATGACGTGTTAAAGGAAGAAGCAACAAGAGGGAAGAAAAATGGAGGTGCTTGGACAAGATGAATGGGATGGTTGAAGAACTTGAGCAAAGTAAACATTTTGGAATTCCTGTCAATGATATGTATGAGAGTGAGTGTCTGCTTCTGGCACGGCAAGTTCATGAGGAAACACCAAAACAAAATTTAGAAAAAATTTGGACGTGGTTAAAGGATGATGTCTCAAGTAGGGGTGTATAAACCAAACCGTTAAGTCAAATCGAACCGATGAATCAAATCAATCTGAGAAAAAAAAAACGACTTATGGTTTGGTTTGATTGGTTTGGTGTTGACAAAAAAAATTGATCATTCTTGGTTTAATTTGGTATTAGAAAAAATAAAATCAAACTGAACCCAAACTGAACCGACGTAATACATATATAATTTTAATTTTTTATACGTAAAAAATATTACTTATAATCTACTTTTTAATTACTTTTATTATTTTTTTATATTTAAAAAATAGATATATATTCTTGGACCTTTAATTATAGTATTTTTCTATGGAGAAAATACATAAAGTAACATACTTAAGTATTAAATTATAAAAAAATGACAACTCTTTTATTAAATTACATTTTGTAGCATATGTATTTGTATGTGTTTGTATTTTTATAGCAATAGTTTGCAAAAATATAAAATACATATCGATCATAGAGGTAGTAAAAATCATATGTATTTGTATTTTTGTAGCAACAGTTTTCAAAAATACAAAATATAATTTGCTATATTATGTAATTATGAAATTGTTGCTATGAAATTCATAATTAAGGGAATAAGTATGTTATTTTTGAATTTTGCCCTTTTTCCATTAATAACAAATTAATATAAAACTTAATATTAATATAAAAATCTAAAACTCTTTAATTGCTTCACTTTTACATTTTACTTTTCAAGTATTCAGAGAATTTTCTTTATTTTCTCATTTTAATTTCATCTTACTTTTCCCATTGGTCATGTTGTGATATAGGTTTGTTTGTTTTTTTCTTTTATGGAATTATGTTATAATTAATTATTTTATGGAGTTAAGTTTTTAATAAGTTGTCTCCAATTCTTCATTCTTTTGTATGCTCACATTTTATGTGAAGAAAATTTTCAGACAAGCTACTGTGACTAGTGACTTAGAAATTGAACTACTTGGGTATCCATATAATATTACTTTGAAAGATAGTAGTTTAGACGATTTAGTAATTTGCCAACTTAATTTTTATTGAAACTACTCTATGATTATTGTTATTTTTTTAATCTTTTTAGTGAAAACATTTAATTTTTTCTTCAATCACATTATAATTGTAAAAAATTTGAGAAAATCGAAAAATCAAAAAAATCAAAAAAACCCGAAATAAAAAAATCGATTATATATTGGTTTGATAAAGTTTATAATTTAGAAAATTGACATTATTGATTTGGTTTTGTTTTAATTAAAAATCGAACCAACCCGATTTATGTACACCCCTAGTCTCAAGCATTGGTATATATAGTATGGGAAGTGTAGGCAAGACGACTAATTACATCTACAATTAGTGAACTTCCAGATCTAAAAGTGCTCTACCTAGGCGGACGACTTGAATTGAAGAGAATATGTGATGTAAAATTGATGTGTGATTCCCTCGAATCGATGGCCTTCCTCGGCTGCTGCAAGCTGAAGAGGATGCCTTTGTATACTTCCAGTACAAATAGACATACCTTCCATCTCTTAGAGAAATCTGTGTTGAAGAATATTGGTGGGAAACATTGGTATGGGACCGATCCCATGTCTAAGACCCTCTTCCAACCTTGTATTACTTTAAAGGAAACATTTGTTTTGTTTAATTTTGTTCCTCAAAACAAACATGTTTTAGATTCAACTTCATGTTAAGCAGAGGCTAACTGGTTGTTCAGCAATGATCAATATTTCTTGTTTTAATGACAGACACTTTGCTCTTTTTACTTTTTATTATCTCAACAAAAAGTCTCCTGTTGTCCTTCATGTATTCAGTATGATTTTAGGAATATATAGCTAAAAGATGCCCACTTTTTTATGTTCAAATGTTAGATTGTTGGATATTTAATAAGTGTTTGGATTATGAGATAAAATCAACATTTGGATATATGATTTTATTTCATGAATCATGATTTTAAATCACGAAATAAAATTTCAAATTCTCCCAAAAGCTTGATTTGGAAATTTGATATCATGATTTGAAAATTTTCATGTAAAAAAGTCAACTCACGTTTATATTTTGTGAAAAGAAAATCCCCATCACTACTCTCACCAACCTTCAACCAATCAAATTTATTACTCCCTCTATCTCATATTTTATGTGACACAGTTTTCTTTTAGGTTCATCCTCTAAAAAATGTTGTGCTTTATTTAATAACCATTTAAAGACAGAATTTCTCTTTTAGCTTTATTGGTCTACTTAAGTTCAAAGTTACTTATTTCTTAAAATTCTATGCCTATTTAAAATGTGACACATAAAATGGAACGGAAGAAATTACTTCAAACCAACGCTTACTTTAGTATTTCTGACTGTAACACCTCGTATTTTTGCACTAGAATTCTAACCGTTGTTCTTACGCGTATAAGTCCTAATAGAAATGATTCCCATGTGAAAATAAGTTTCATGATAATTATCCTAGTGTGTGAAGTGTCTAGTAGGTGAAGAACGTTTATAGAAATCACTTAGAGCCAAGTTGAGCTAAGAACCTTAAATTCGTTCAAAGTTTGGTGTTCAATTCTACTAGGATCAACTTTCAAAGTGTATAACTTTTGATGTATGTAGAATTTTTCAGCTCAAGAGCCACCAAATTGTAGATAATTGAATTATCTTTCCAACGATACCAATTTCGCCTTAATCCAATACCCGAGCGAAAAGTTATGCCTATTTTCATGAGAGGCAGTAAGGGTGTACGATGGGCAATGCACCGCCCAACCAAACTTGGGCGATGGGCAATGCGACGCAAAGCCTAGCTTGGGCGATTGATTGGCCGACGCCTAAGTCATTGCCAAGTGACAAAAACACTCCGTTTTGACTTATATCAAGGGTGTTGAAGTCATTTCACACCCCTAACCCATCCCTAATCACTCCAAATCATTATAAGGGGTTTTTAAACGCATTATTTACAATCCCTAAGCCCCAAATCAGTCAAGTTACGATCCAAAGCCCTCTTCCATTCCCAAGAACAAGATTCAAGTATTTTCCACAAGAAATCAAGGAATTCAAGCTTAAAGGTCCAATCTTTTCACAATTTCATCGTCATTAAGGTATGTGGGGTTTATGAACAAGGATACCCTTTCATCCTTGTGACCAAAACTTGATTTTTATTTAAGATTTCATATTTTGCAAATTAGGGTTCATACTCAATTATCATTGTTTGAAGATTTTGATGTTACAAGTGACTTAAATGTTGAATTGCATGTCTATTTTCACATCTTTATGTGTGTGATATGATTTTACAGATTTTCAATTAAGTTTTTAAGCATGATATTGTGAGTTTGATTTCATTACGTTGGATATTACTGAAGTATTTCGAGAAGTATATTGAGCATAACATTTTACTATGAACTTGCATGAGTTTAAAGCATAGGTTTTTACGCCCTAAGTCTAAGTATTGATATTTCAAGAAGATTACAATTTTAAGCCTCTTCTATGAGTTTTTTTTACAAAGATTTAAGAAAGAAATTGGTCTTTTGATCCCAAGCTAAGATAAGGAATCCACATTGTTCATACAATTTGAGATTTAAAGAAGAGAAGCATAATTGGTTTTCATTACAAACCCTTATGCTATTTTAAGGTGGATTTCCTAAAGTTCTGAGCAAAAGAATAGGAGTAGTATTTAGCACCGAGTTAGGTATGTTTCTAAGGTATCATGCCCCAAAACTACGTGCCACCGTAGGATTAAGATTAAGTGCCCATAGTGGGCTAAGACAGTGATCACTAAGAGAAGGTTATACTCCTTGGCAAGAGTATGACACCTCTCCCCAATGTGAGGTTTTCCCCTTAGGGGAATGAGACATTGGACTCCATGACGGCTCACATGATTTATGTTGGTTAGAAGAACCTCCTAAATCCCCTAACTCTTAAATCAAAATGTCAGAATAGTTTTGAGAAAACTAAGTGTAAAGGCTCACAAATTTACTCAAATTTCAGCTGTAAGTTTTAAGATTGAGAAAAAGAGAGCCCTTTTCACTTAGCCTGTATGATTTGAAGGCCAGAACAAGAGTACACTTTTTTAGAACTAAATGTGGTGGATCACAAGAATTTCTCTACGACTTATTACTCAAGTCATATGATTTATCAAATTTTATTATTCAAGCCAAGGTGAGTCACTCACATTTAGCATGCAGTTTTGAAAGTTTATTTGAATTATTGCATTATTATTTTACTTATGCATTCACCCCCATATGCTCAATACATTTCAAAAGTACTCATCTATAAATACATCTATGTGCTACATTGTTTAATAATGTATGTACAATTTGTAGGGTGCATATAAGAATCAGACAGTTGTAGCTTTCAGTCAGCAGGTGATGAGTCCTTTTGATTCAAGGGCTCGAGTCAATTAAAATTTTTGTAGTATTTTATTTTCTTTATTTATTCAGTTGTATTGATTCGAATAGTTGGGGGTCATGTCCCGACTGCCTACAGTCAATACTAGTAGAGGCTTCGTAGACAATCAGTAGAGTTAATGTAGTTGATTCAAGTTTTGCTTTGTATAATCAGAGATGTATCATTTTAATATAGCTTTGTATTGATCATATTCAGAAAAGATTTATCTTTCACATTATTCTTTCAGACATGTATTTATTACAGTTGCTCATGAGTTATGGTAGTAGAAAGGGTTAGCTTGGGATCATTTGTGGTCCTAAGTACTGTGTGATGACTAGGGGTAGTCTCAGGTCGTTACAACTTGGTATCATAGCACAGAGTTCAAGTGTCCTAGGGTGTCTATGAAGTCATGTCTAGTAAAGTCTTGTGGAATGGTTCAGAGACGTCTATACTTTTCTTTGAGAGGCTATAAGGCATTTAAGAAAAGTTTTCTTTCTTTCATACTCTAGATCGTGCTTTAAAGTTGTTCTTTTAGAAACTTCTTTCAATTCGTGTGTTAATCCATACTTCTCCATCTATGTTATATTCTTGAGATAACATGATTAGCAAGTTCCAATTCCTCCTAAGATGATACTCTCAGATTTACTATTAGTAACTTCAGAAGTTACACAAGGGGATTAAAAGGAGCTCGCTAGTGTGTTATAAATTCCTCAAGTTGAAAGTTATTTCCTCATCCTCATGAGTCCTTCAGTTAAGACAGAGTAAGATATGTATTCAGATTCCTCATTAACCCTTCAATACAGATAGCGCTCATAGGAAGAGATAGTATGAACCTAGATTATTAAATAGAGTTTACGTTCAAGAGATTTTGAAAACCTAGAGTGTAATGATTTATTAGTAGAACCTTCTTATAGTTGGAAGTATGGGTTTAGAAGTGTAGAGATAAGAAAGGTGGTGAGGGTGATTGATTGAATATATATCGCTGAACTTTTGCATATGATTGAGTTAGTAGTGAAGTGATATGTCCTTGTGTGTCAGTTTAGTGGCAGGTAGAGAAGGAGTTATTGATGGTATTTATTATGTTAGAAAAGTATAGGATATTCATGAAGTATTTGGTGGTTGAGTATTGTTAATATAGGCTTCCCCAAGTGGCTATGAAAAAAAATGATTTGTTGATGCTTTAAGAGATATGGATGTAATTTAGGTGTATAGAGAAGTAAATAGTTGCAATGTATAGAAAGAGGATGTACTAGAAGATTTTAATAAGTAATACCATATGATTATGACCGATTATTGTTATCATGAAGTTCTAGTGGACTAGTGTTTCTCGATATTTTAGTTTATAGTTTCCAAGTGAGAATAGTATGTGAGGTTAGGTTGTTAATCATGACTAGCACTAGACACTAAGTTGGAATAGTGAATGACTATTAAGGTGGAAATAATGACTGCTTGGTTAGTGATCCTAGTTATATGGAGGTGATTTAGTAGGCTTGAACAGTGCATGTAAGAATTTAAGTTTGTTGAGTTAAAATTTAGCATGATGTTGTAGGTATGATGTAGGGGTGTGCCCAAGGTGTTATGGGGCTGCATTATTTTCAAAGTTTATTAAGTGTTGTGCGTGGTTAATAGTACCCTTGAGTTTGTTAAGTGGAAGAAGGTTAGTATATAGTACATGGTGTTCTTAATAGCTAAGTTGAGGAGTTTTGGATAGATGGTGTTGAGTCTTTTAAGTATGAATTTGATTCTTACGATTTGGAGAAAAATATAAGTATAGAATTGTGATCTTGGTAGGCTATGATTTTGTATTTAGTGAGGTAGATATGTATGCTAATGAGAGTGTAAGTCTTTGATGATAATTATTAAAGCTAGAAATTTAAGAATAGTATGTATCAAGGGGGTATTCATGAATGAAGTTAGTATAGTTTGTTAAAAAGTTGGGAATACTCATGTTAAGTGTTAGAATCTAAGTTTGAATCTTTGAAGATTGAGCTATATAAAGTAGAGTTAAAGAACTAGATGGTGTGAACTCATGGTATGGTAATACTCCCGAAGATTCTAAGCTAGTAAGTGTCAATTTATTAGATGGTGACTATTGGGGCCATAGAAAGATAGAGTTGTAGCTTAGAATAAAGTATTAGCAGTGGGTTTTACACTTTCAGGTGTAGTCTTTCAGGGTAAGTTTGTTATTTATGTGTATTGTATACCCCAAACTCTAGAGTAAAGTGATTACAGTTTAAATTAGAGTTTAGTAAAGGGTTCCACAAACTTAGAATGATGGCTTTAATTTGAGAGAGGGATGACAGTAGTGATAAACAGTTGTTGAGATCGATTTTTTTCTTGTTGAGGAAAGATTGTTGCCTACTTAATGAATGTTTGTTTTATATGAGACTATAAGTGTGAAGTAAGATCGAGACTAAGCTTTTTGTATGCGTCATGGTTAGTTGAGATTTTGTATGTGTCTTCTTAAGAATAATGCAAGAAAGTTGTAAATGATAGAAGTTTAGAGATTATGAGGAAGAGGGTTTTATGGGTATTCGCCTAAAAGTTCTTATGTGGTTAAAATGATAGGCTTGAATGTTATGTTGGTATATAAGTAGATGGGTGCATTGTTCGCTAAAGATTTCCTAGTAAGAGGTTGAATTTTGTTATCGAAGTGATAAGAAGAATTATCTTAGAGAGGAGAAGTTGTGAAAATGCTTAGGGTATTGAATTCATTGTTCAGACTAGTGTTATAATGTTATGTGTAGTACATTGTGATTCAAGTTAGGCTTGAACATGGTGAGAGAATTTAGTTCAGATCAGACATTAGTCTATGAAGTTATATGAACCCGTGTGAGCATGGAATTCAAGGGGAGAAAGTATAGTTGAAGAGAGTATTTGAGAAGTGTTTCTAAGCTTGAAAAATTAGTAGTTTTACTGTCTAAATCCTAGTAATTCTAAACTAGTTTATGTTTAATAAGCCTATGTTCCATGTTAGAAAGTTATAGTTACACTGAGAATTCCTTCTTCAGATATCTCACTCAGATCATACCCAAGATTCCTTTTCCCTAATGTTATTATAACTTCTTGGAAAGAGTGCTGAAGAAATATTCCAGTTGAGTATAAGATTTCAGCATAATTCAGTCCGTATAGCCAGCAATTAGTTTAGTAATCAGACAGACAAGTTCCCATGGTTTTCCATCTTTCCTATTCTTAAGGTAATTCATTCATGTTCATGCAAATTGCAAATTCAGTTCAGTCTAAGCATTATGTTTCAGATTCATTTATTTAGTCATGACTCAGTTCATAAGTGTTCAGAGTATAACCTCAATTTTCCAAGTATTCCAGCCCAGATAGTGTAATACCCCTTATACAATCTTATTCTCGTTGTCTCATGGTTTGTTCTTGCATGAGTAATCACTTCGCAGCTCTATATGTATGATTGTATCATGAACACCTCAAGTGAGTTCTAAACTCCAAGCATGAGATGATCAGTAAAGTCAAGTCAGCTCAGAATTCAGCTTCATGATAAAATTTTAAAAGTTTCAGCTTAACCATTCCTTCATTAGTAGACACATTATTCCATATTGTTAATGTTTCAATAAGTTCCTGCCCATCATTTGAGGACGAATGATTCTAAGGGGGAGATAATGTAACACCCCATATTTTTGCGCTAGAATTCTAACCGTTGTTCTTATGCGTATAAGCCCTAATACAAATGATTCCCATGTGAAAATAAGTTTCATGATAATTATCCTAGTATGTGAAGTGTCTAGTAGGTGAAAAACATTCACAGAAATCACTTAGAGCCAAATTGAGCTAAGAACCTTAAATTCATCCAAAGTTTGATGTTCGATTCTACAAGGGTCAACTTTCAAAATGTATAACTTTTGATGCATGTAGAATTTTTCAGCTCAAGAACCACCAAATTGTAGATAGTTAAATTAGCTTTCCAACGATACTAATTTTGCCTTAATCCAATACCCGAGTGAAAGGTTATGCCCATTTTAGTGAGAGGCAGTAAGGGTGTGCGATGGGCAATGCGCCACCAACCAAACTTAGGCGATGGGAAATGCGACGCAAAGCATAGCTTGAGAGATTGACTAGGAGACTCCTAAGTTATTTCCAAGTGCCAAAAACACTCCGTTTTGACTTATATCAAGGGTGTTAAAGTCATTTCACACCCCTAAACTGTCCCTAATCACTCCAAATCATTATAAGGGGCTTTTAAACGCTTTATTTACAACCCCTAAGCCCCAAATTAGTCAATTTAAGATCCAAAGCCCTCTGTCATTCCCAAGAACAAGATTCAAGTGCTTTCCATAAGAAATCAAGGAATTCAAGCTTAAAGGTCCAATCTTTTCACAATTTCATCTTCATTAAGGTATGTGGGGTTTATGAACAAGGATACCCGTTCATCCTTGTTCCCAAAACTTAATTTTTATTTAAGATTTCATATTTTGCAAATTAAGGTTCATACCCAATTATCATTGTTTGAAGATTTTGATGTTTCAAGTGACCTAAATATTGTTGCATGTCTATTTTCACATCTTTATGTGTGTAATATGATTTTACAGATTTTCAATTAAGTTTTTAAGCATGATATTGTGAGTTTGATTTCATTACTTTGGATATTGTTGAAGTATTTCTAGAAGTATATTGAGCATGACATTTTACTATGAGCTTGCATGAGTTTAAAGCATGGATTTTTATGCCCTAAGTCTAAGTATTGATATTTTAAGAAGATTATGATTTTAAGCCTCGTCTATGAGTTGTTTACAAAGATTTAAGAAAGAAATTGATATTTGGATCTTAAGCTAAGATAAAGAATCCACATTGTTCATACAATTTGAGATTTAAAGAAGAGAAGCATAATTGGTTTTCATTACAAATCCTTGTGCTATTTTAAGGTGGATGTCCTAAAGTTCTGAGCAAAAAAATAGGAGTAGAATTTAGCACCGAGTTGGGTATGTTTCCAAGGTCTCATGCCCCAGAACTACATGCCACCGTAGGATTAAGATTAAGTGCCCATAGTGGGCTAAGAAAGTGATCACTAAGAGAAGGTTATACTCCTTGGCAAAAGTATGAGACCTATCCCTAATGTGAGTTTTCCCTTTAGGGGAATGAGACGTTGGACTCTATGATGGCTCACATGGTTTATATCGGTTGGAAGAACCTTCCAAAGTGATAAGAGATTGAAAAAAGAGACACAAAATAAACACCCAAACAATCCACAAGTTGGAACAATCGAGGACCCCTTTGGTGATCACTCTCGAATTCACTACAAAAATAATGAAAACACAATAACAACAAGATATTAAGGTGTTCAACACCTCTAAAATCAGCGAGCCAACAAACAAGATTAACAACACAAGCACAAGAACAAGAATAACACAAAGTCTCGGTTTTGGGACACCAAACCCGAGAATGAACAACAACAACAATGGAAATAGATAGATAGATAGGTAACTTGATATACAAATGCACAAACACTATGAACCTAAGTGTATATTAAACACAAATACCCAAGAATTCATACAAGTAACACCAAGCTCTACGGTGACCTCAACGGAACGGGATTCCCAAGCAACCAACGTTTCAAAACTAGCACCAACACAAGTGATATCCCCACTTGTTTACCAGGAATCAACCTTTCAAGACTCTCTCTCTAGAGCTCTCAAAATATCATCAAATTTATGAGAAAATAACCTAACATTTTCTATTTATAGCCCAGGTTACAACTTAATACAAAATGACTAAAATGCCCTTAATGAGCCATGGCTAAGGGGTGGGCTTGGAGTGTCCATTTGGGGTGGCTTTGGAGTGTTGGAGACTTGTCCTCTATACTTCAAAGCTTGTTCCATTGGTCGAACAACCCACCTGCATGAGTCTCAATGTTTTGGTCTACAATTACAATCGTGCTTGTGTCATCCTCCCCTTGTTGAAGAGGATTCTACCTCAAATCCGAACCTTGCAAAATAATAGAAGAGACAAAAAAACTCATATTCCTCATGACATGATGGTTAATGTTAGCACAATCAACAAAAGTATCAAACTACGCGTGCACATTCTACATATGTCATGGGACTCTAGGGAGAATAAAATACCCTACCAATCACCAAAAGAAATAACTTATCTATCCACCTAAGTATGACAAAAAACAAAATAAAAGAGATAAAATGCAAACCTTTGGAGCAAGTACTAGAGCTTGCTTAGGGTTCTTCATCACCAAAAGGTCAGAGTGGGATCAAGACCTCACCTTCTTTGGGCCAAGCATCATCATGAGGTGTCTTTCTCATCAATCCGTAAGGTATATTAACTTTCCCTTCCTCCACCACCCTCTCAGATTCATCATCATATCCATCATCCTCTTGAGGGGTTCTCTCACTAACATCAATTTTGGTTATTTTGTCCCCAACAAAGTAAGGATCACCCTCCACCAATATAATGTTTCTTTGGTTTGGGTACTCATTAGCTTTGTGACCCCAACCTTGACATTTAAAACAAATGATACTCTTAGGATTAGAAATGGAAGAACTAGTACCTTCAAGCCCTGGGGTCTTTTGGAATGCTTTATCAAATGGTTTCTTCTCTAAGGGCTTGTAGAGCTTGTTCCAACCAAAGTTCTTCTTTTCAAGATTGTGCTTTTCAACTTCAATGGCCGCTTCTACAAGGTCCTCAAGTCGATCAAATTTGTGGACAACTAGTTGAGAAATAACTTTATAGCACAAGCCACCCTTGAACCGAGCTAGGCAATGATTTAGAGGTTCGATAATATGAAAACATAGGATTAAGTTTTGAAACTCATCATAATATTCCTCCAACTTATATATCCTTGCCTCAAGTTGTAGAGCTTTGTTAGTTGCTCTTGTTTGTACCTTTCTGTGGCATATCTCTCCCTCATAAGATCTTTCAATTCATCCCAATCCAGAAGGTCAAGATTGTCATTCCTTGCTCGTTGCAACCGCGTTTTCTCCCACCAAGTAGATTCATAACCTTCAAATTGAGTAATGGCATGTGTGGCTTTCTTTTGGGAAGTTAACTCGTTGAGTTGGAAAATCCGATTACATTGTAACTCACAATCAAGATAGAGAGATGGATCACTAGTCCCTTTGAAAGAAGAAAGACTGATCTTAATGGAATTTAGGACCGTGTCTCTACCCATATTGCCTCCTTGGTCCACTAGACCTTCTTGAACATGAGGTTGGTGTCCCAAATTACCCCTACCATGAGGAGCCAGTCCAACTCTCCCCTCTCGGCCTCTATGTCTTCCGCCATAAGATCTTTTTTTATTGCGCACAAATTCCACAAAGAGAGTTGCTTCATCTACCCCTCACCACCATAAGGACCCTCACCTTTCACATCATTAATTTAGATTGGCTGGTTTTGGTTTAGTGGTGCTCTCAGCATATCAAGGAGGTATCGAATTTGGGAATCTTCTTGATGGACTTAACTTCGGTTGTTTGGATAAGTAGAGACTGGGTGGATGGGTTCATGGGTTAGTCTAGGTAGATTTAGCAATTGGTGAAGTGTATCCAGGGTGGTAGCATGTCCACTAGTCAAGGCATGGTGGTGTTTGGGACTTGAATGGTTGGAATCTAAATGAACTTCTAATGTATCCATTCTCCTTAAAAAAGAACCCTCCATCCCGTCGATCCTTCCCCCCATCCTCTCCATTCGACCACTAAGATCATGTTTCACACTTATTATGGCCGCCAACAAAGCATCTATGGTTACCTCTCTCAAGGCCCTTGGACTACTTTTACCCAAAGCCATCGTACCTAATAAGAAAGACTAAACAAAACACAAATAATAACAAGTTAAAGGTTAGCCAAAATCACCCTCACTAACTCTCAAGCTCACACTTGTTCAAGTATCACTCAATTGGTCTCACAAGTGTTGGTACACCATTTTTACTCCAATGAAGTTACTTGGTCCCGCTTGTGGCTTAAGGTCGGAATGGATTTTTGTTTGAAATGACTCAAAACAAGTTTGTACGTACTTGAATCAAAAAGATACAATGAGTTTTGAAAAGATGAAAGCACACAAAGAAACGTAAACATGAATAAACAGACCCAAAACTAATTTACAAGATAGTAGGAATTTACTAGGTTGTCAATTAGTGTTCGAACCAACAAACAAAACTAAGAAACAATAACTTAGAAACTAATAATCCAAGTTTGAGCTCAAATTAATGTGTGAACAGTAAAGTGGGCGACGTGGCACCCCCAAATTAGCTGACTTTCAACAAATTTTAATTATCAATATTGATGTTTATGGTTCTTCACAATTTGGAATGGATGAAATTGGTTTTGGAGGGAAAGTGTAAGTCCTAGAACCTTTCTTAATTTCAATATTCAAAAGGTGTGACTTTGACTTATACTATTCCCACAAAACAAGGCCCTTGAATTAGGGGAAAGTGGTTGAAAAAGTTGTGGTCAAGTAAAGAGTGATGTGATCAAGTCTTTCACCAACAAGTCTTGAAACTTTATATTCCACCTTTTTAGATCTATTAGGCACTTTATGTTGGTCAAGATAAGAGAGAGGTGAAGAACAACAAGATCACAACAACAGTTTTTAAGAAAAATAACAACATCAACAACGTCCTACTCCAATTATTTTTACAACATCAAAACATACGACCACCTTTCAAGTTCACAACAACATGGTCAACTTTTTTTTTAAGCTCAAACTTAAGATATAGACACTTTTAGTGTTGGTGAGAAAGAAACCAACACTTAAAACACTCTAAACAAACAAAATGACCACAAGAGCATAACTCTCGGCCAAGAACAACTTCAAGAACATAACTTTTTTTTTCTAGCAAGCCCAAGATTGATTTCGTTGGAACAAAATCAACCACAAGCTTTGATACCAAATGATACAAGATAGACAAAGGAGACACAAAACAAACACCAAAACAGTTCACAAGTTGGAAGAACCGAGGACCCCTTTGGTGACCACTCTCGGATTCGCTACAACAACAATGAAAATACAATAACAACAAGATATTAAGGTGTTCAAAACCTCTAAAATCAGAGAGCCAAAAAACTAGATTAAAAACATAAGCACAAGAACAAAAAGAACACAAAGTCTCGGTTTTGGGACACAAAACCCAAGAATGAACAACAACAATAATGAAATAGATAGATAGATAGATAGGTAACTTGACATACAAATGTACAAACACTATGAACCTAAGTGTATATTAAACATAAAGACCCAAGAATTAATACAAGTAATACTAAGCTCTACAGTGACCTCAAGGGAATGGGATTCCCAAGCAATAACATTTCAAAACTAGCACCAACACAAGTGATATCCATACTTGTTTACAAGGAATCCACCTTAAAAGACTCTCTCTCTAGAGCTCTCAAAATATCATCAAAGTTGTGAGAAAATGACCTAATATGTTCTATTTATAACCTTGGTTACAACTTAATACAAAATGAATAGAATGCCCTTAATGAGGCATGGCTAAGGGGTGGGCTTGGAGTGCGCATTTGGGGTAGCTTTGGAGTGTTGGGGACTTATCCTCTATACTACAAAGCTTGTTCCATTAGTCGGGTAGCCCACGAGCTCGAGTCTCAATATTTTGGTCTACAATCATGATCGTGCTTGTATCACAAAGTCCCTAACTCTTAAATCAAAATGTCAGAATAGTTTTGAGAAAACTAAGTGTAAAGGCTCACAAATTTACTTAGACATTGTTTTACTTAATACTACAGTTATCAGATTTCAACTTTAAGTTTTAAGATTGAGAAAAAGTAAACCCTTTTCACTTAGCCTGCATGATTTGAAGGACAGAACAAGAGTACAGTTTATTAGAACTAAATGTGGTGGCTCACAAGAATTTATTTATGCCTTATTACTCATGTCATATGATTTGTCAGTTTTTATTATTCAAGCCAAGGTGAGTCACTCACATTTAGCATGCAGTTTTGAAAGTTTATCTGAATTATTGCATTATTGTTTTACTTATGCATTCATCTCCATATGCTCAGCACATTCCAAAAGTACTAATCCACATATACATCTATGTGGTACATTGTTTAATAATGTAGGTACAAGTTGTAGGGTGCATATCAGAATCAGACAGTTGCAGCTTTCAGTCAACAGGTGATGAGTCCTTTGGATTCAAGGGCTTGAGTCAGTCAGAATTTGTGTAGTATTTTATTTTCTTTACTCATTCAGTTGTATTAATTCGGATTTCATGGCCCGACTACCTATAGTCAATACTAGTAGAGGCTTCGTAGACAACCAGTAGAGTTAATGTAGTTGATTCAAGTTTTGCTTTGTATAATTAGAGATGTATCATTTTAATATAGCTTTGTATTGATCACATTCTGAAAAGATTTATCTTTCGCATTATTCTTTCAGACTTATGTATTTATTTTAGTTGCTCATGAGTTATGGTAGTAGAAAGGGTTAGCTTGGGATCAATTGTGGTCCTAAGCACCGTGTGACAACTTGGGGATAGTCTCAGGTCATTACACTGACCAAATACATATCACAGGGCCATTAGTGTTTTTGACAAAAATGATTCAAAGTAACAATGTTGGTTCATCTTATCGATCATCTGATCGAGAAATATTGTTCAATCTAGGAGATTGTATGTACTATGTTTGGGAAACCCCCACCACTACAACTCATGTTCAATTTTTGTTTTTTATTGAACTTAAGTTCGATCAATATGTAGTATATTCTTTTAAAAAAATAACTTTTTGGTAGTGCGTTATACTTTTGTTATGAATTTTTTCTTATTTGGTAAGATTATATGAAGAGTTGCCACAATTTTAATAGTTTTCACAACTTATAAGACTTTTATATATGTGATAAAACATAAGGCCCAATTGCATGCTCATACAAAACTTCAACCTCTTTCTGAATAATTTTATATAATTATTTTAAATTATGATTTTACCTCATATGACCAAAGGGGCATTTAGTATGCATCTGTCTATTTGGGGGGTTGGGGGGCGCTCATAAGTCATAACAACAGTGAATATGATAAATAGCTTGATATATATCACATATTCAATATGTGTTTGGACATAAAATAAGTGATATTAAAAAAGTAAAACTTACATAAATCCCTACATGTTTATCCCTAATTATACCTACCTCAACATTTAACATAATTTCATAAAATTTTTATTTTTTGATATATCTACTAACAAGAGATACATTTTATCTAATACATCCATTAAAATAATTATTACGCCTAAATATGAAAATAATGCACATTAAAAAGAAAATATGTTCAATTAATGGAAAAATTTGAAATTCAAAAAAATCTCAGGATTCTTCTAGTAACAACAAGCGGTCATATCTCCTGCAAACTTGTGTTGCCGAAACAACCATAACAGATCCAAAATTTTCAAAAATCATTGTAAGCTCTAACTCGTTAGACCCTCAATCGCTAGCCACTATTCTAGCTGAATTCCCTATCCAAAAATCAAAATCCTCTTCTCCGTGGAAAATACATAAATGCCATCACCACCGTCGCTCTAACCAGCCAACCGATGAAATACCACCTTCCATACATCCACACCATACATATTGATACAATCTGATACATAAATTTAATGTATCAGAGTATAATTAATAAAAAAAGCATACCAATATAGAAATCTGATCTATTAGTAGTTCAATTTAGTATCCTGATACATAGTCTTGAGATATTTTTCACCAGATACATCATTATATCTCTTTTAGAGGGTGCCATGATGTATCTTCATGTCCTTCCCCATCCCAATATTAGTGGTGGATACCTCATGAAACCTACGAAAAGATATGATTTAGAAAGTAGGAAGGAATTTAAATTATTGAGATCTTGAAGCGGACTATCAACAACATCCTTAACCCCAAGAATCAACTCTACATTGTCCCACAACAATTGCATCAAGTTCTTCGCTCCCTTAGGATAAGTTAATTTGATACTAAACTAACAAGAGTATAAATGGAAATGGAAGAGGAATATGATCGAAAGTGGTGGAAGGAGAGATTGGAGAAAGAAGTGGTGGTGGTGGCAACAGTAGCAGTGGTGGCGACAATGGCAGTGATGGCGGAAGATGGAGTGTATATAGAGAGAATTGTGTATTATACCTTTTAAAAATATTATTAAATTGGTAGAGCTAAGATTTTCAGCCAAATTTGTAGGGGATACTAATATATTTGATTTTTTAGGGTGAAAATGATGTATCTAAAATTTAAAGAGAGAGAACGTAAATCAGGAATTTTAATAATTAATATAAAAGATGAGGATTTTAAGTAGTTTAGATAAGTTGTGGTATGAGGTAATTTTTTCATTAAAAAATAAAAATGGACATGAGTTGACATTTTTCAAAATTAATAACCCTTGTTTGGGCCATTGGATATTACATGGCCAGGCGGCCAAAGTAATTCCACATATTGGTCATTAAAATTTGTGCTACCGACCATTTCACAATTTGGGCCATTCAAGCCTTCATTCACATTTTTTGGTGGCTCCAATTTCTTTGGGCTAAAAATTAGTTTTCCTTTTTAAAAAAATAAAAAATAAAAATAAGTCCATATAATTGTATAGAAACTCCATAATTGTTGTATAGAATATGTATAAGTATTGTATAAAATTTATATATTTATAAGTGTGTATAGAAATTATATTATTGTTGTATAGAATATGTATCAAACTAATTATTGCAACTAAAAGTTGTATAGGATGTATATAGAAATTTTACAATTATTGTACAAAAAATATATATTATAAGATAATATGTATATGTATAAGATTTGTACAGAAACTATATAATTGTTGAATAGAGTATGTACATATATAATTATTATAGGTCTGATTGGATGCATCATTAATTAGTTTACATCTTGGGTTCAGAGTAGATAATAATCTGTAATAAATTCTGTAAGAAAGACAGATTAACTCAAAACCAGGGGCATAATTTTAACCATGAGTTTTTATTTCAAAGTCAAAGAATCAAGAATATTCACATCAGACAAAGATAATTGTAAATTTGGTTGTGTTAAAATAAACTGGGCCATAAGCTACCGTGGATTCAATTGAACCCATAAGAGACTATCTGAAATTTAGATTTCTAGCATCCCTAAGTACAGCCAGAAATATCTCTGGTAACCCTTTAAGAGTCAATGGTTTAAATGCAATTTGAACCATTCCTATATGCACAACACCTTAATATATAATTTTAAATATGTGGTTATAAACCACGGCACAAAGCACACAATCTGCTTATGCAATGCACAAATCTCATAAAATTCTTGAGAAATATTATTTAATTCATCTAAACTATAAGTCTCAAAGAACCAAATTCTGAATCGGTTTCATTTTTTATCAAAAAATATTTTTTAATATAACTCCTTGCTTGGGAACCAGGACTAAAATCAATTTGGTGTGGAATCAGATTAGACACTATTAACATCAAACTCCATTTTAGAAGGAGTTGGGTTATCCCTACCAGAGATATTATCACTATCTTGAACAATATTTGTTTAGGGATTGATTTTAATATTTTCTACAAATCTAGTAAAAGTAGGTACAGAATCAATAGTATGTAAAGATGATGTATGATTCCTAGCTGGACCGGCGTTTATACATCTCAATATCACATTTATTTAACAGTCTAATAGCCTGCTCATCCACATTTAATACTAAAGACTACTTAGTAGTTTTTATGATTTGCTTCTGAAGCACTTTATCAAAGAAACCATATTCATAAATGGTTTTTATATCCACCTTGGAGATAGTCCATTTATTTAATAAATCAAGATTTAAAGGTATATCTACCTCTTCAAGCTTAGTAATTTTTGTACTAACTTCTCCTATATCCATTCTGGAAGATTCATATCTATGCCAAAGAGTTCAGATCTGTTGCATAATTACTATGAAAGAACCTAGGCTTTGATACCATATTAACAGGACCGGACAGGCAGACAGTAATCCGCACGGCCTACCACACGCATTATATAATATCGAAAAGCCTTGTTGAGAAATCAACTGAGGCACCAACCAAAATATAAGAGAATTTCAAATAACTTATTGACTGTGTGGAGAATTTAATTCTTTTACCCAAATAAGGGTTCTGTCAGAAGATTAATACTTACTTAAGATGAGCCCATGTGTCTAGCATTTCTAACCGTGAGAAAAGTGATGCCCTTTTCCACCTTTAACGGGCTTAAAATTTATGACTTTCTAGACGTAGTCACTAAGACAAAGCCATCATAAGAAGTACTAATTTCGATTGTACCAACTATTTTGAAACCATGTCAAGAAACTATAGAAAAATTCCTTCATATTTTGATAGAGTTTGGTTCTTTTATAGTTACTATGTAAGAGAAGTTAGATCTCCAGCATAGATATGAAAGGTTTTAGCCAGACATAGTCATGGCTGGAGAAGGGAGGAAAGTATTACAGTACTTAAAATTAAAAGAGAACTAATCACCTTGAAAAATTGTTGTATGCGAGACCGGAATAATAAATAACAGCGGCTATCAACCCTTTTATTCAAGCCTTAAATTTACAACAAGAGGGAGGGGATTTCAAACAACTTAGAAAGAGAAATAAAGAAAATGAAAATTTTTCTTCTGACCTTCCCTAACAAATAAAGGTCCTATATATAGAAAATAATATGATCTATGCATAGTATTTATGGGTCCCACATCCGGGTCCCTATATACAGTGGTTCTACTGTGTATATAGTAACAGAGGGTCCCACATTCGGGTTGTACCAAAAAATATATTTTATAAGAGAATATGTCTATGTATAAAATTTGTACAGAAACTGTATAATTTTTGTATAGAGTATGTATCTAATAATTATTATAGCTAAAGGTTGTATAAAATATGTATAAAAACTTCATAATTATTCTATAGAATATGTATTTTTTATATGATATGAATATAAATTGTATCATTATTATATAAAATATATATATCTGTATAAGATTTGTACAAAAATCGTATCATTAATGTATCAAATACTTATATGTATCATTGTTGTGTAAAATATGTTATTTTTACATCACAAATAAAAAGTACACTTTTTTGTATTTGGTGAGAAGCAACTATGCAGGCCCTAGATGCTGATATACTGTTAAACGTGACTAAGAGGGATTCTTGTTTACAACTGATATACATGGTATAAAGGTATGTTAATGATGACTATTAAGTAGAATTAATTTAACGACTAATTAGGGGTATTTGAATTTGGGGCTATTTTAGTGTAATTATTTTAGAATGAAGTGTTATTGTTGTCCTTTCTCAATCATTTTATTTGTTGCTCAATTAATGTAAATCCCATAACTAATAGTATTTAATAACAAACAGATCTCGTCTGTACCCTGATTATTTGATGGACCTACCAGATTAAGTCTTAACATCTATAAATTAGTCAATCCTCTAGCCATTACGTATGCTTCATATTCTTTATGCAATTTCATAGCTGACAGCGACAATAAAATAAAGTTAGATCAATGAGGCAGAAATCAATTTTGCAACTAAAGCTTTCATTCTCCTCTCCGATACTATCTTTTGCGCAAGGTATGTTTTTCATAATGTTTCTTTTAAAGACTATCATCTTCAAGATCATGACGTACATTAAGTTTACATTTATTTTTTTTAACTAAAACTTACACAAATACACAACTTATGTTTCCAATATTACAAAAAAATCTCAACTCCCTAAACATATTACAAAAATCCCAACATATACACATCATATTATGTATACGTCGGCTATGTTATGTATATTAATAGGGAGAGAGAGTAAAGTAATTTAAAAAGTGGAAGAGGGTGTAATTACTTTTAAAAGGGTTGGTATTTATATTATTTATACTTTTTTTAATTAAATTTTAGGTCCGGAGACTATTTTATTGATAATAGTCAAAAATAAAAAAGGGAAAATTCACAAATAGAATACTTAGCACCTTAATTATAAGATTCATAGCAACACTTTCATAATTACATAATATAGCAAGTTGTATTTTGTATTTTTGGAAACTGTTGCTATAAAAATACAAATACAACTATTTTACTGTCCCATAATTAACTGATTTAAATTTGGAAATATTACCTTTAATCAACTGTTAAGATTGCAATCCCATTAAAAACTCATTAATCACGCATTTTTCATTATTTGCTAACAAACCAATTCAAATTCAAAAAACAGTTTCATAAACGTGTTCAGTAAAAAAAATCAATTCAACAATTCAAATCAAGTGTATTTTTTCCTGTTCGAAATCAGTTTGAGAAATAAGTTTTTTTTGATTCAACGATCAACACTACCTTCTTCTAGAAAAGAATTCAAAATTTAACTATCTGTTGAAAATTTGTGCTTAAGTATTGCTGAAGGTATTCAATCGAATTATTTTTTGTGATTATACTTTTTTTCGGATAGTGTACTGTAAATTGACCGTTTATTTTATTGGTCTAATTGTGCTGCTTCATTGAAATTTTAACTTCATTGGAAAATCGCTTCTGGATATTCATCATAAACAAAATGCAATTTACAGTTTATGCTATAGTAATTGAACAACTAGAACAATAACTGATCAAATTTAGGTTTTAAGACTGATCAAATTCTATTTTTTTGTAGTTTTTGCTTGTCGAAATTTGAGAGTATATCTATATATCTGTAAATATATTTTATATATGTTTTAGTTGTTATTGAATCTAGAAGTTCTGCATTTGTTCGTATTTAATGTTGAATAAATGATTTTTCATTGCATTTAGCATGGAATAAGTTACTGTTAGTTCTAAGTTAAGTCTATCAAATGTTTTGTAAATGTATTTTAAGAACTGATAGAACAAAAAAAGGATAGAATTTAGTTTTTACCAGCTGATGCAATTTTTTTTCTTTTTGAATTTTTTTCTGTGTTTGTATTTTACTTTAAACAAATGTTGTGTAAATATATTTTTTGATTGTAGATGTTGTCTGTGTAACTTTGTTTGCAATTAAAACTGAAAAGTGTATGTTGTAACAATTGACATCTGACAAATATATATATATATATATATTTGTTTATTTTTGGTTAAATCAATTAGAAATAGGAAGCATACCAATTCTTGGGAAGCACTCTGGTAGGTGGACGTATGAAAAAAACTACGAAGATTACGTCACTGCGCTATACTGGTGAGAACAACAACATCATTCATTGAGTTGCATGATGTTTTGGCATCTCACTTAAATGTGGACTTAACCAGCAAACATATTCTAGTGGAATATCAAATCACTGGTAATACAGGGCAAATACAAATACATAATGATATGGTTTTAAAGGTTTTTATGTTGAAGAAAAAAGAGATACAAGACATGAATTGTCTTCCATTATATGTAAGCATTTTGGAGAAAGTTGTAGGGAGCA
The DNA here is from genome assembly GCF_002878395.1 of Capsicum annuum. Lineage (NCBI taxonomy): Eukaryota > Viridiplantae > Streptophyta > Magnoliopsida > Solanales > Solanaceae > Capsicum > Capsicum annuum. The sequence goes on from NC_061114.1 coordinate 29,913,845, forward strand.
GCTTTGCAAGTTCATCTGTGTGTGTTACTGAAACAAGAGTCATTTGTAACAACGTGCAAACAGTATTAAGTGCATATAACGAAAGAGCTTTGGTGGTTTCTGAAGATACTATAACATTAGATGTATTTGATATAGATATGGTTGAGGTGATTATCTCAGACCCACATCACAAGTAAATTGAGGCAGACCAGGTTTACTTGATGAAAAATATTTTAAAGTCAGTCATGAAGGACTATACAATTAGGGAGAAATTTCAAACGCGAAGTGAAAGGTCAAGTAAGAAATGGTACGTACGTTCTGTATCATTTTGATCATGTTTAAAATAAGTTTGGATATGTATTTTGATGGTATTAAAAAATATTGGATGTAGTTATACATTGTTTTGCAAATCAGAGAACTGCGATTTTTTAATGCGTGCATCCAGTATGGGAGATTCTGAAACGTTTAGAATAAGAGAATTCATACCTCAACATACCTTCCCGGTGACGGACAAGGTCTATCCAAAAGTGCATGCTACTAGTATGTTGACAGGTGGTATGGTTAAACAAAAATTCAAAAAACACAAAAGAAAAGATAGTGCAACTGAAATAAAAAATGGCATGAAGGAAGATTTTGGTATGGATTTGACATACACTTTATGTTGGAGGGCCAAGGAAAGAGAATTAGAAGAGTTGAGGGGTAAACCATCTTCATCGTACGGGAAATTACCATCCTACTTATATGTTTTGTACAATACCTATCCTGAGTCACATATTAGAATGAAGAAGACGGATGAAAATAAGTTCTTGTATGTATTTATAGCTCTCCGTGCATCCATTAAAGGATTCAATCATTGTAGACCTATCGTAGTTGTTAATGGTAGTCATATGAGAGAAATGTATACTGGTACATTTATAACTGCATGTACGATGGATGGAGCAGGTAGTATAATTTTATATTTGCATTGTAGAACTGGTTGTATGGTTATATGTATTTTCTGCATATCAGTTGAAAATACAAATATCTAGTTGATATATACACTTCTATTTAAAAATATATATATTTCCAAAGTTTCATGGATGAAACATGTTTAATTGATAATGTATGAATGTGATGTACATTTACATGTTAGTATATGTAATTGATGCTATTTCTTTGATAAAATATACGGTTTTTTGAATCTGTATTTTTTAAAAATACATATGCAGTTATTATATGTATTTATATCTAAATGTCCAAAATGTATTTATAAATACAGGTCATATATTCTCTTTGGCATATGGTGTGCTTGATTCTGAAAATGATGCATCTTGGACTTGGTTCTTTGAGAATCTAAAGGAAGCATACGGGGAAAGAAAAAATATGCCTGTTGTATCTGATTGGAATCCAAGCATCATAAAGGTTGTTGGTGATGTGTACAAAGATATTCCACATTATGCATGTATGTGGCATCTATAGGAGAATGTGAAAAACCTTTACAGAAAGTCACACGATGCATTATCGGGGATCTTTTATACAATGGCCAAAGCATATTCAAAGACAGAATTTCACATTTTAATGAAAAAGGTTGAGGCAATTGATATTAGGGTAAAGAAATATTTGAAATTGGCTGGTCACAAAAAATGGGCTAGGTCCTATGCAAAAGTTCACCGAGGACGGACTATGACTTCAAACATTACGGAGACAATAAATGGAGTACTTGTATCAGTTAGAGAACTGCCAATTTATGATTTTCTTAAGAAAGTTCGATTGTTGTTTTCAAAATGGAATTGCAAAAATAGGAAGGAGGCTTCATATACCTTCACAACACTCGTTGGAAAGTTTAATGACATACTCAAAGAGAACGAGGCTTTGTGTACTCGTATGACGGTATAATCTTTTAGATTTATGAATTTATATTAATGAAAACATAAGTTACAGAATAACTTTCATTCAGTTTTAAATTAATGAAAACATATAAAAATAAAGAAAAAGAACATTAAAAAATATATTATGTATTCTGCATATGTATTTTGTTATTGAAAATTCTTAACACTTCACATGTATTTAGATGCTCAATAAAAATAATGTACTCTGCATATGTATTTTTATTGCAAGATCTGAACACTACATATGCATTAATGTCTATAAATATAGTAAAAACCATCTTCATTAACAAATAATTTTTTTTTTTTGTAATTTGTTTGTATTAAATATATATTTATGTAAATGTATAGTTGTCTAGAAATAATACATATGCTGCTGTGGTTAGAACATATCAGAGAATATGGTTTGCATTTTTTTGTAGCATTGCATTTACATATTTCTTTTGATATCAGGTTGTACCTGTCACAGAATATGTGTATACGGTGCACGACAAATAAAAGCACTTCATCGTTTGCATCAAGGAAAGAACGTACTCATGTAATGCATTTCAACTCGATGAAATACCATTTGCACATGCTTGTGCGGTGTTGGACAACAAGAATTTTCATAAGGGGCCATATTGTTATGATTTGTTTAAGCTCAAAACTGTGTTGAAGACATATGATGTTCCAATCTATCCTTTACCACACCAAGATGACTGGATAATTCCAGTTAGTATATTTGGTGAAAAGTACTGCCTCCGAAGTTCAAACGACCTCCGGGAATACTTGCAAAGAAGGATCATGGAAAATCGGGTCGGGATATGTTTGGAAAGAAGAACATCAACTCATGTGGTGGTTGTGGGGCTAAGGATCACAATAGGCATTTTTGTAGAAAATATCGCAAATGATACATTTGTTCTTTCGTATTATTTCTTAAAACTTTATTTTTCATTTTTTATAATAATGAACTATTTTTTGGGTTAATACAGTTATGCATCATTTGATAACTGAACACAGTTAGATCTGAATACTGCACATGTATATGTTGCAAAAATTTGAACATTGCATATGTATTTTTAAATTGCAAAATGTTAACACTGCATATGTATTTTTAGGCTAAAATATATTTGATGTTTACTCCATATGTATTTTTAAGCAAAATATGAACACTGCATATATATTTTTTAACTAAATCTCACAATATAAAGTAGAACTACATAAAATATTCAAATTAATCTTTAATTCAAATACTCATTTATTTTGTTAATAAATGAACAAATATTAAAATACATATTAGGTATGCTCCAAATGTATTTTTGAAATGTTTAATCTTAACACTGCATATGTATTTTTAGTCTAAAATATATTTGATGTTTACTGCATATGTATTTTTAAGCAAAATATGAATACTGCATATTTATTTTTTTAACTAAATCTCACAATATAAAGTAGAACTGCATAAAATATTCAAATTAATCTTTAATTTAAATACTCATTTATTTTGAAAATAAATGAACAAATATTAAAATGTATATTGGTATGTTCCAGATGTATCTTTGAAATGCTTAATCTTAACAATGCAAATGTATTTTTGGGCTAAATACATTTGATGTATACTGCAAATGTATTTTTAAGCTAAAAATGAACACTGCATATGTATTTTTTAACTAAAACTCACAATAAAAGGTAGAATTGCATAAAATACTCAAATTAATCTTTAATTCAAATCAAAATTAAACACACTTCAGAACTGAATTAATTTCATTCAATTCAAAATAAGTACTACTATAACCTACTATTAGAACTACTTCAAAACATAAAAATTAGTTTGTACAATCAGAACTTACATCCATATACCAGTTTCTCAACTATCCAAAGTAATAAATCCATCAACCATCATACATCAAAAACTTCAGTGACACTGGTTATTCTACTTTGCCTTGCAGGCCTTAAGGGTGCTTCGACATCACTATGAGCATTTGCTTCTTGTTTTCGGATGCCATAGTCCCAAAAAAGTGCAGCATATCTTATATGGAGTGCTTTGGGGTTGAAGTCGAAAGAACTTTGTGACCATAAGAAAGGCACTTTGCATATGTAACCATATAAATACAACAATTCCTACAAAAAAATTATTAATAAGTAAAATATATTTTGTACAAACTTATAATTTCGGTATATGTATATTAAAATACTTACAAGCTTCCACTCGGTTTTTGAGGCAAATTCTCTTCAAATAAAACATCAAACATATATGGATAATCTTTTTCTTTGTATCTTGGATGGTTTTGAAGATCAATTCCTTTCTTATTGTAGAAATCACAAGCTTGGAGACACCAAGGGATAATCTCAGCTAATTTCTCGATCTCAGCAAGAACAACCAAATAATGAACAGATGATTCATATGAATCATATAAGAACATGCACCTCTATGAGAAGGACAAAACTGCGAGCACCCAATGATGTTTTTCCTTTATATTAACTGGAATATAAATGTCTTCCACTGTATGCCATGTCACATCAGCATGCAAATGAAACTCATAACTGTATTCATTAAGATGGGCCTCCTGTCCTCCCGCCATAAGATTTGGATCATCCACAGTATAAACATCATGAACAGACCTAATTATGTTCATAAAGTTGCAGTCTAGTGTGCTAAATTTGTAAGACCTATTGGGGTCATACTTCGACTCTTCCTCAAGTAGTAGAAGCAAACATCAATTTACTGCAGTAATTAACAACAAAAATCTTAGAACATTCAAACAATTTGTATACTAAATTAGCATGTGTATGTAATATAAAATACATATGCAATTTAAAGTTTAATGTCTAAGATTTGCATATTTCTAATTTCATTTGTAAACAACACTAATATATAGACAATGCAAGAAAAATAAATATTCAACAGTATTTGATTCAATAGAAATTCATATGTATATTAATAAGTTATATATGAATTTTTAACACAGTATTTGTAAAATAATAAAAATATAGTAAAAATACATATGTGTACCTGCATATGTATTTGTAGGTAACATAATATGTATTTTAAGTAGTGTTACAGCTGTAAAGAAAAAGTTGTCAAAATAATATACTAAACGAGTCTGTCCATGACTGATTAGGGAACCCCATTGTGTAGAACCAGTTTTTATCTTCAACACTCTCCACTCCAAAATGCATCATTGGAATGGATGATTTATCCTTTTTATAATGATCCACATTTTCCTTCCTGTTTTTTTATCAGTAAATGTTAAATCATAAAAACATAATGGAATTAAAAAAAAGTTGAAACAGTTCAATAGAAATACCTTTTAGCATGAACTTTTAGAAGGTCGACAGAAATCCAATCCATGAACCTCTTGACTATCTTCGTATCCACTATCCCATCAATCGGGTGATAAATAAATGGATGTTTCTATGGGAATATACGTATGTACCCTGCTGAGCTCCTTATATAGTTATAGAATACAAAAATGTAATTAATAAAAACGTATTTGCATAACATATTACATTGAAAACTATATATATAATCTAGTGTACTTACCGGCCGCTGAACCAAACTTCATCGTGTAGGGTGCCTCCTTGAATTTGGATGGTAGCCTAATCCATAACTTTTGAATGGGAGTTTGAAGTTCACGATTAGCAGAGGGATGAACAGTGATGCTTTTACTACTGTAGACATTAAGACTAGGAAGCAACTCATCAGGGATTGTATTTTATGAATCAGGCCAAACTGGTTCATCCCTTTGTGCATCAGTGGTTAGTTCTTGTATTTTAGGAGGTGTCGTAATTTTCTCCTCCATACCAAGATCAACCTCTGCGTGCATCTCTGATTTTGAGCTCAATCCAATGTTCTTTTTTTTGTCTTTATAAAATGGAAAAAAGTTTAGTTTGTTCTGTACAAAATAACCCACATAACCTCAAAAATATATTCATTATACATACTTGATAATGATCTTCAACAATAGACTCAGACATTTTATCATTCAAATGTTCATCAGTGGGTTTTTCTTCACAGGTTGTCGATGGATGAGTTGTAATACTTTCTATCCGGTAGGCATTTAGACTTGGTAACAACTCATCTGGGATTGTAAACTGCAAATCAGATAAATTTGTTTCATTCATGTTCTCATCATTGATCTACAAAAGAAATGAAAGAAATAGATAATTATCCTCTGGATTGTTAGGATTGTTGCATCGCATAAACTCAAAGTTCAATTCATTATACATACTCGACCATCATGATGAACAATCTTCTCAGAATGTATATAATCCATATTTATACTTCAAAGAAGCTCATAAGGTATTAAATGTTAAGAATCAATTTCAACATTTGTTTTATCTGAATGCAAATCAGTGCACCCCTTGCAAACAAGTAAAAAAAAATTAAAACATCATCAAACAAAAATCCTGTTGTATATGTTTATACAGGTCTATATATAAAATTACATATGTGAACTCAAATGAAGAAACATATGTTACTTATTATTTACCTTTGTACCCTCTTGATTTTCACCCAAATTCTGATCAACATTCAGACTGAAACGTTGTGGTGATGTTTCGGTACCAGCATAATCCATATGTTATCTTCATATTGTTGCTACAAATATAAGTTCAATAAACTATTAATACTTGAGTTCACTTAATATGTATATACCAACTCACTAAAAATACATATTGCTATAAACATCATTCTCAAAATATATACTAATATACAAAACTAAAAATAAACTTTTTTACAGATTATAATATTTGCAATCATACTAACAATTCATATTCTTATAACAGAATACTCACAAATACATATGTAATTTTGAATACACTGCATATGTATTTTTTGAATACTTTGCATATGTATTTTTGAATACGCTGCATATGTATTTTTAAATACTTTGCATATGTATTTTTTAATACTCTGCATATGTATTTTTGAATACTCTGCATATGTAATAATAAAAATTTTACCTTGCTTTGTTCAAATGCTTTGAGCATCCGATTGAACTTCTTTTTCACTAATCTACGAATTCCTTTAAACTCTTGACGAATCTGTTTTCGTACAAAATCATTAAACACAATTTGTTTTTTAATGTAAAACAAGTATTTGTCAAAAAATTTACCTCATCACAGAATGCATCAAAAACTTTCTTAGAAATGAAGGCTTCATTCTCTACATTACTCTCTGGTTTTGACATGAATTCTTCCTCTACAGGACTCTCTGGCTTTGACTGTACCGAAGAAAAAATAACCCTAGCTGTTTGCTTGACTTTTTTCGTTCTTGAAGAAGTTGCCTGTCCTGTTTAAATTGGCTTGAAAACTGGTGTCTTCATTCCAGCAGCCTTTGCAGCACGAGGAGCTGGTGTCCTCTTTTGGGTATGCTCATCAACAATATTGACTGGCTTTTTTCTTGACGATTTCTTCACTGCTGGGGTTGTTGAATCAAACTTTTGTTTTTGTTTTGAATGCTCATTGATCTGTTTTGGTGGTGGATCCTGAAAGTTATCATTCGAATCAACTGAACGTTCATCTTCAATTACATCCTTCTGTGGTATTTTAAACTTTGTCAATTCCATTTGCGTTGGCTCTATGTTCTTAAATACAACCTAGGAATATAGATAAAATATGTTAAAGAATCTGTTAAACAATTGTAAATGAAAAAGTATACATGTAGACTTTATAATGCATATTAATACATATGTATTTATTAACAACAAACCTTGCCATCGTCACTGAACATGACATTCATAAAAAACTGAAAACATGTTCGAGGTGTATTTGTCTTCCAATTTAATAATCGAGGAATTCGATTATCAACCTTCGATGCAATCTTTAGTGGGACATTTGAAAAACACTCGTAAAGCCACACTTGAATAACCAGTGGCATTCCCTGAATCAAATAAAATTTACCACCAGCTTTCAATCGATTGTTCAAACTTCTCGCTAGATCCTCAAATGATAAAGTACCCCATGGAAAATTCTTATGTCTTCCACTTTCTACCAAATCAAAATGAAGACGGGGTATAACCACAGTTTCAACATTAGATAACACAAAAGAATGCAGGAAATACAAAATTACAAACTTCTCAGCATCCTCATCATTGTTCTCCCCCCAAACTTTCTATGTGAATTCTAGAAATAGTTGCTTTTTCTGTATAATTTCTGCACCATTGAAATACTTCTCAACAATTCTATTTGGTACACCCTTGTCAAAAATAAAGTTGTACCTAGTAACGATAGCAATTCCCTAGGAGTAAAATTAAGAGAGGTTCCATTAGCACGAATGACTATCCCAGAAGAAGAACTACCCTTAACCTCAAGCGTCATAACACATCTACACAACTGTGCTTGCACTACACATTGCTTATTCTTAATGAAATAACCAAAAATGATATTATCACCAAACTTTTTATACTATTCCTTGTTTAATATGGCGTGTATGCTTCCATCAATATCATTGTCACTGTATGAGCACATATGTGGTGCAAATCTTGGAAGTTTTCTGACAATGAATATTTTGTGACGCATCACCTATACAAAGTAAAACTACAACTTCTTAAACTGAAAAAAAAAAAATCAAATCAGCAAAAAAATACATATAACATGCATATGTATTTTGATCATACAAAAAATGCAATCAATACTGAAAAATACATATCAATTATACTAAAAATACATATAGCCAAACAACTTCTCAAACTATAAAAAAAAAATTCAAATCAGCCAAAATAATACATATAACATGCATATGTATTTTGATCAGACCAAAAATGCAATCAATACTGAAAAATACATATCAATAATACTAAAAATACATATATCTAAAAGACTATTCCTGAGTAGTTAATATAACAATATATTTTCACAATTATACTATCATCTTCACAAATCAGCTTTCTACAATCCCTAAAAATAAATATGACCAGAACATAAAAAAACATATTAACTACTTGAAAAATACATATAACTCCCAACTTTGATAAATCTTTACTTAGAACAAACCAATACTTAATAGTCAATTATCCCAATAAAAAAATACATTAACAATAAAAAAATACCTCTTCTTCATTATCTTCTTCAGATTCATCAACAGAAGAGTTCTGAACATCGCCATCAACCTTACTTGCTTCTTCAATTTCTTTAGCTTTCCTTTTCTTCTCGTATTCTTTAATTTTTTGTTCCTGTGTAGGAGTTTTCTTCAACCGTCTTTTTTTCAAAATTTCAGTCATCTTCACCGGGTCGTAGCAAAATTTTGACCTAATCTCCTTTGCTCTACCAGATTTCTTCGACTGTATAGAATTTGAAACAACTTCAACTACATCTTATTGAGTTAATCCAAGACTAAAAGATGGAGCATAATTAGTAGCATCTCAGCGATTAAAGCAAAAAAAACTTAAAATTGGATTTTGAGATGTATTACAGTAGAAAAAAATGAGAAATTGCTAACATACAATAACTAAATTAAATAGTTACCTGAAATAGAAGAAGATAATCCTTATCAGAACGTGCTAAAAATCGTGCAAAAGGAAAAAAATAAAGCGGGAATTGATTGTTAATGAAAAAAAAAGGAAAAAATATTTTAAATTAAGGACAGAGAAGAAGAATTGCGTGAAAAGGGGGAATAAGCACGGTAACTTCTCTTAGGGGCAAAAAGTAGGGGACCACATTAAAATAATGCTACAGATGCTACAAAATATAATTTGATATAAGTGTTGCTAATTTTTGTAATTTAATACTTAGGTTTGCTACTCTATGTAGTTTTTCCAATAAAAAATGGCTAGAGGCCCAATCCAAAAAGAAGAAGGGAAAAGACATGGGCTAACCACTTGAAAAACAAGTGGTCCAACTTTGGCCTACTTGACATAACATGGCCAGTCGGTCTTTTTATTTCCAACTTATAGCCATAGTACAGATATCTCAAATTCCATAAAATTAGTCTAAGTAGTCTCTTTTGTCTTCTTTATATCATTATACTTTCTATTTTTTAATTTTTTTTCTAACTCCATAACCATTCTTCTTTCTCATCTTTCTCCAATCTCTTATAGAAAAGAACCCAACATAAACTCTCTCTTTTTCTCTAATTTTTATTTTTTCCACCTGGGTCTATCTCACTAAGTTAAATTCTTAAATAATTCATTTAATTTCGACTTATTGTGATTGTGAGATTGTGATTGAAATCATTTTTAAGAAGTACTCGATTGAACTTCTCACTTTTTCTACAATGTTAGCGAACATGCTTAAATTATGTGCGAATTCTATATTTTGTTCTTTTGAGCTTTTCTAAAATTGTGAATTTTTTTGCACATTTGCTTTTGTTCTTTTTTTTTTTTTTTTTTTGGTGGGGGGGGGGGGGGGGTCTTTTTAGCAGCGATTCGAATGTATAACTGTCGAACACAACATATTACCCTTAAAACATAAACCACAACTAAAAAAAGACCAAAAAGCGACACAAAAAAGCAACAAACTGTGTCACTTTAAAAAGCGACGAGAAAAGTGACACTGTCCGTTGCTTTTTTAGTCTAATTTTAATTTTTATTAAAATCGACGGCCAACGTCTTAATATCTGTCACTTTTTTTCACGGATTATTGTGTCAACTAATTAACAAATATTTTTTTTAATAAATGCGACGGATAGCATCGTAATTTATTTAAAAATAATAATAATTAATTTTAAAAAAGTGACGTAGTCCGTTGATTTTTAAATTTGATTATTAAAAGTGATGGACAACGTCGCTATAATTTTTATTTTTTTAAAATATTAATTATAGAAATGCTACGCTATCCGTCGCAATTTATAATTATTTTTAATTTTTTTTATATTTTACTAAAAGCGACGGGCAGCGTCGCTTTTGTTAAAACTAAACAAAAATTAAATTTATGATAAAAACCGACGTTGTCCGTCGATTTTTAAATTAAATTTTATTTTTATTAAAATCGACGGACAACGCAGCTATAATTTTTTATTTTTAAAATATTAATTATAGAAAAGCGACGCTATCCGTCGCAATTTTTAATTATCTTATTTTTCTGTATTTTTACAAAAAGCGATGGACAGTGTCGCTTTTGTTAAAAATAAATAAAAATTAACTTTATGATAAAAAGCGATGTTGTCCGTCGGTTTTTAAATTTAATTTTTTTTTAATTGACGGGAAACGTCGCTATAATTTTTTATTTTTTTAAAATATTAATTATAGAAAAGTGACCCTATCAGTCACAATTTTTAATTTTTTTTTATTTTTTCATATTTTTTACAAAAAGCGACGGACAATGTCGCTTTTGTTAAAAACAAATAAATATTAACTTTATGAAAACGACACTGTCCATCGATATTTGATATTTGAATTTACTATTAAGTAAATAATTTTTATATTTAAAAAAATTAAATGTATTCAATTACATATTAAATACAATTATATCATACGATCGATTGATCAAGGTAATAATATACTGTTGAAGTTATAATATAATAATATAAGCTAAATTAAATGATAATTCATCAGAGTATATATGAAATACGTTGTATTACGAGGTAACATACCCGTATATGTGATGTATATAGTACACAATCTCATATATATATATATATATATATATATATATATTACTTATTGCTCTTAATAATAAAGGACAATAAGCAGGCACGTCTTCGACATGCCTGCTTGTGCTGCCTGTTTCAGCTGCTTCAATCGTAATTTTACTATATCACCCCTAATTAATTAGTATAAGTCATTTAAGTATTAAAATTAATAATATTTGATTAAAAAAAAAAGATAAAATAGAAATAAAATAATAAATTAACTCTTGATGTTTTGTGCTACCTTCTTTAGCCGCTTCAATTGTAATTTTACTATATCACTCCTAATTAATTATTATAAGTTATCTAAGCATTAAAAAATAATAATATTTAATAAAAAAAAAAGATAAATTAGACATAAAATGATAAATTAACTCTTAATGTTTTAAATTAACTTGATGTCTTATATATGACCCATTTAAATTTTTTCACAAGTATTTTTTATAGTTATTTTGCTATATCATTTCTAATTAATTGTTATAAGTCATTTAAGACATGTCTAATTCGTTGTTTCAATTGTGATTTGATTATATCACCCCTAATTAATTTTTATGGTCATCTAAGCATTAAAAAATAAATAATATTTCATAAAAAAAAGATAAAATACACACAAAATGATATGTCAACATAAAACATTTGATTGACTATTGTTGACACTCAATTTTGACCTCCCGATACACCTCCTAGGCTGATATTTTGATAAAAATTATTAATTTTAAACATTAATATTTTTTACGTATTATTTTGATGTCGAATAAATGACGACATGTAACATTCATGATTTTAGAATATACAAATTCAATTATAATATTTTACATAATTTCATTATTTTTTCGTAAATATGCACACTCACAATTTATAAATACATTGTCTATTATTGTTTTAATTTATTTCAAAATTTAGTAACGACAATTTTTATGTAACAACTTTTACGTAACATTAATTTTACATACGTAGCTTATTTTTAATGTCGACATCTTATTATTTTCGTCGTTATTATATTTATAAAATAGCAGTCCGAATTTAATTCAACTTTCTCAATTTATTTAACTTCTAGCCATCTTTGTATTCAAATTACGTCAATTTTAGCTTAAATTCATTTTAATTTTGACCCCAAATTGCAATCTCTAATCCCAATTTCAATTTTAACCCAAATTCAGACTCAATTTTTAATTTATAATCTAATCCTTTTAGTTCTTAAATTATAGTCGTTGATCTGATACGATCAATGGCTAAGATTAAATCATCTTTTTCTTCCCTTTTAAACAAAACCAAGACCAAACCCTAACATATTCTACAAATAGCCGCATCTACTTTCACTCTCATCTCTCTGCCAATAGCCATGGCTGCTGCTGATCGCCACCTCTTCCACCATAGGCACAACCATGGTCGAAGAAGCCTCCCCTCTTCCTATACCTTTTTTTCTCTCTCTTCGTTTCCCACCAGCGAAACAAGTGACCATCACCAATAGCCCTCGTCGTTAGGCACCGCCGTTCTCTATCCAACCGACACCACAACTTCCACCTGCCGCTGCCACCAACATAAATAGCGACAAGCGCCGCCTCTCTCAACACCAGAGCATCCGCCACCTCTCAACCAACGAACCCCATGCTCCCACCATCGACCAAAACTGCCGCCAACACCCAGTTCGCCCTGGCCATCAACATGGACAAAGCTAACCAGCGAGCATTGTCGGTTTTAAAATTTGCCAAAAAATATTGCAATTTATGATGGATTGAATCCGTCCCAGGTTTGTTTCTTAGTTTAATTTTATTTTCTATCCCGTCTTTTTATTTTTATCTTTCTTGGACAGGATCTGTAATTTGAAATTGCCGCTAACTTGTCATATCTGATTAGTCTCTCAAAGCTTTGTTCTTCTACAAGTCCTACTTTTATTGGCTTTTCACAATTGCATAACTGTCCTTCCTATATGAAATTGGTGTGTGATGTTTCCAATACTTTAAAATCTCAAACTAATTCTTATTCTTTCTATCGTGGACCTGAAAAATAGTTAAAAGATCTCGAGACTAATTTGATTTCTTCTGTACTTTCTTTCTTTCAAAATATTGGAATTCTATCACCAATTTGATAGGTGTAAATCACAACCTAATATTTTTGATAATCTTATTTTAACTTTCCAAATTATTCAATAAAATATGTTTAGCTATGTAAATTGATCCTATTGACCCTCCATAAGTTAAGTGTAAGTTATGTTACGAAAATGGTCAAGTGTAAGTTACTTAATGAAAATAATTAAGTGTTATCACTTGAAATATGAATTTATGACTTGAAAATGGTTTAGCCTTGTGACTTGAAAATGACCAAGTGTGGTGTTTTGAAATGTGTACTAGTCACTTCAAAATGATCAAGTGTAGTCACTTGAGAAGTGGATTAGTGACTTGAAAATGGTTTAGTGTAGTTACATCAAAGGTGAACTTGAAAATGGTTCAGTGTAGTGAATTGAAATGTGTACTAGTGACTTGAAAATGGTTAAGTGTAGTTACTAAAAAATGGTTAAGTATAGTGACTTGAAATGTCAATTAGCTATTTGAAAATGGTTTGAGTGTAGTGAGTACTAGTGACTTGAAATGTGAATAAGTTATTTGAAAATTATTAAGTGTAGTGACTTGAAAATGATTAAGTGTAGTTACTTGAAATTGGGAACTTGTGACTTGAGAAAGGATAAGCGTAGTCCTTGAAATTGTGAACTTGTGACTTGAGAACGGCTAAGTGTAGTTACTTGAAATTGTGAACATGTGACTTGAAAATGGTTAAGTATAGTCACTTGAAATGTGTACTAATAACTTTAAAATAATAAAGTATATTTACTTGAAAATGATTAAGTATAGTGACTTGAAATGTGGATTAGTTAATTGAAAATAAGTAAGTGTAGCGACTTGAAATGTGTACTAGTGACTTGAAAATGGTTAAGTATAGTTATTTGAAAGTGGTTAAGTAAAGTGACTTGCAATGTGAATTAGTTACTTGAAAATAGTTAAGTGTAGTTACTTGAAAATGGTTAAGTATAGTGACTTGAAATTCCAATTAACTATTTGAAAATGGTTTGAGTGTAGTGACTTGAAATATGTACTAGTGACTTAAAATGTGAATAAGCTATTTGAAAATTATTAAGTGTAGTGACTTGACATTGTGAAATTGTGATTTGAAAACGGTTAAGTGTAGTTACTTGAAATTGGGAACTTGTGACTTGAGAAAGGTTAAGTGTAGTCCTTGAAATTGTGAACTTTTGACTTGAGAACGGTTAAGTGTAGTTACTTGAAATTGTGAACTTATGACATGAAAATGGTTAGGTATAGTTACTTGAAATATGAACTAATAACTTTACAATAATAAAGTATAGTTACTTGGGGGTTTAGGCCACAGGTGACAAAAGAGTTTTAAAATGAGGTGTAGGTGACACAAGTCTTAATTATTAGTTGGAGATGACAATTACTTTATTATGGATTAAGAAAGTTGAAGAAGTTTTAAAATAACCCACAAGTTTTTAAATTTACACTTTGATTCCAATGTTTACCTAAAATAATGGGAAACGGAGGGAAAAAGGTGTCTTTCTCTCTCTTTTCATCCATTGTTGTTTTCTCTCTCTTAGCGATTTTTGTTGTTCATTGTTTCTGTTGCTTTATTCATCATCTTTTGCTTCATCATCATCATCTTCTACTTCATTATCGTCTTCATCTTCTTCTTGTCGACCATTTGTTGTTGTTGTTGTTGTTAGTACAGCGCTACTGCTGCGACCTGACCAATTTCTTAGGTCAAATTTTGTTTACTACATCACTTTCCACTTTGGCATTACTTCATAGGTGACTTTGGTAAGTAAAATTATGATTTTTATTCATATTTGTCATCTGGGTACACTTCTGTTTTTCCAACAATGGATAGAACCCTGATCATGAATCCAGCATAAGTGCCCACAATTTAAATGGATCAATCATCTGGTGCATCAGGTGAGTAATCTTTTGCATCAAAAGATTTATTTGTTGCATCAGACTGTTTATCTGTTGTATCAGAATATTTATCTATTGCATCAGACGTTATCTGTTACATTAGACGTATTATCTTTTATATCAGAATGTTTATCTGTTGCACCAGACTAATTATCTATTGTAATGAATGATTAATCTATTTGGAACAACAAAAATCCACCCCTGCCACAAACCCAACAGATAACCAATATGTTTCAACTCTTGCTAGTGCTATTGGATTAAAAATTATTCCTTACGTCCAATTACCCGTCCCAAATTTTCTAATTCGATTTCTCATTTTACTTGTCTTTTTCATTAATCAAGAAAAGATTAAAAAAAATCCATGTTTTGCCCTTTGCATTAATCATTTTTTTTCAAATTAAAATGGAAACATCATTTAATTAGGGGACTATACGCTGACCGACGTTAAAATCTTTCTTCTCTTATGAAATTTCGATTGAATAGCAAACAATGGTTATTTCAAACACGTCTACTATCCCACCAACTAATCAGTGGGTTATGGTAAACTAGACATGTTATTAATTATTTTTCTTAATCAATATGGCATCTCAATTTGGGACGGGTAATTTGAGACGAAGGGAGTACAAATTAAAATGTCAGAGCCAAGCACCAAACTAGTCATCTGTTGAAACAGACTTCTTATTTATTGCATCAGACTTCTTATCTATTGCAACATGAGTAATTTGTTTTGGACAACACATCAGCCCCTGCCACAAACCCAATAGATAAATCTTGCTATTGCTACTGGATTCTAAATTATTCCTTTTTACGTCGAATCGTCGACATGTTTGTTGAGAAAATAATAGACAGAATGGAAATTAAATATGGATTGAAACGTCAAAGATCAAACATAATTTTTTTATTAAACAAAAATAAATAAAAATACATATAATAGACTAAAAGAAAAATAATAATCTAATTATTATTATTATTATTATTATTATCATCATCATCATCATTGCCAGCCGGCCAATCTTCAACCGAAAGTGGCAAGGCCCTCCTCAGCCTACGTATCTCACGGAGCATTCTTGATCTAACTCCTCCCAGTTCCCATTGCAGTTCACGAACTTGATTTCGAAGTTCATTCACGGTGTCTTGCAGAAAAGCAACGTCCCACACTGGGTCAGCTATAATCTTCTAGAGTGTAATATGAAAGACGAGATGTAATAAATAAATAGAGTGTAGTTGAATGAACAATTGAGTAAGGAGGGACTTATTTATAGAGGATTGAATTTGAATGAGAGGCAAAAAAGTGTGACTATTCACCTTCATTCATTAATTATATTTTTGATTAAATTAAGAAAATAAATATTGTGATATAATTCATGACTTTTCAGATTATTATTATTAATTAGTTCTTTCGAAGAACCATTTTTATTGAGTTGTGGCAACAGATTCTATATCTCTTGCATCAGATAATACATCCGTGACAACAGATATATTATCTGTTGCAATAAATATAAAATATGTTGCATCAAATAACCTATCTATTGCAACATATAATCTAACTCTTCACCTTCATTTATTAATTACATTTTTTATTAATGTGAAAAATAATCACTTAATTAAATTAAGAAATATTGTGATAAGTCATAGCTTTTCAGATTATTATTATTATTAATTAGTTCGTTCCAAGAATCATTTTTATTGAGTTGTAATGACAGATTCAATATCAGTTGCATCAGATAAATCATCGGTGACAATAGATATATCATTTGTTGCAACAATAGTGAACCTGTTGCAACAATAGTGAACCTGTTGCATCAAATAATATATTTCTTGCAACATATAATCTACTTTTTTTATAAAAAAAAAACTATCATCATATCATTAATACAAATTTGCTTACTTTTTCATTTTATAAATAAAAAAATACCTTTTCAAATTCCTTAATAAAATAATAACCATTTTATTATATAATAAATAATTTTAAAATATAAATTCAAAAACAAAAATGGTGAAAAGTCACGATCAATTATTAAAATTAAATAACCGTTGTTTTACAATTATAAATTGTGTTTATCATTTATTTCCTTATTATTTATTTACGAAACATTTTTCATATTGAATAATCGAAAAGTCATGTCTTTTCTTTTTCACCCTCTCAATAACAACAATAATCTTTTTTTATTAATAACCGCTAGGTGCAACATATGATCGATCTGTCGTAGCAGATTATCCTCTGTTGATACAAATTGCTCAATCCCTACCACCAACCATCGACATGTTGAGAACAAGGAATAAACAGAATGATTATTAAATACTAAATAAGAATCAAAAATTCAAAGTCGACAACAAAATGAAATGAATGTTCATTGATTTTTGAATCCCTTGGGTAGATCCGATATACAAAAGGAGAAAAATACATGACCTAAAATAAAAAAAAATTACCATTATTATTACTACTATTATTATTATTGTCAATCAGATATTTTTCATCCGGCAGCCTTGCTCCGAAGTTAAATAAAGAGTTCATCAAACTGCCTTTGAAGTTCACACAAGGACTCGATATGAATATTCTTATACAAATATGGATCATCCATATTTGTAAGGAGGGACCTATTTATAAATTATTGTATCTCGGAAAGAAAAGAAAATTACTTTAAAATAAATCTAACAGATGGGTAATCTGTTGCAAAATATATTCTTTCTGTTAGATAACTTACAAACAACATACTGACAATATTTTACAATAGATGTATATATCTTTTTGATTTTTGCAACATGTTGATCAACTATCATAATAGATGTCTCCAATTGTTTGACAATATAAATAGATGTGTTATCTGTTGCAACTAGCTAGTCATCTATTTATTTGATTTAAGCCATAGATGGGCTAGAAAGAGTAAGGTGCGTGCCAATGGATCCACTATAATATGTGTGGGAGTTAAGTATGTATTACTGATAAGGTCATCGGGACAACACACACAAAGTACAATGTTTTTGTGAATGCAGTTTTTAATCAATTAGGCATTGATCATTCAAACAAAATCTTGCATTGTACCGTTAAGTTTGATGGGACTGAAATTGATAAGGCTGAGGACCTCATGAAGATGGTGTAGATACCCTGTTACAAATTACTGATGATTTTTGGTCGTGTTTATGCGTGCCAAGTTTTGAGAAGAGATCAATATTTATCGTCACTATAGAGAACCAATAGCGATTGGACTTAACTTTAAGTGTGCATTGGACCCTTAGAGGGCCCTCGAAGCCTCACATAGCATCAAACAAGAATGGAAAACCAATAGAAATTCCCCTGGCCAAAATTTATATGGTTGGGTTTCTCGCTCGGGGTGATGATTATATGCCAAAAAGTGCGGTAAGAGAATGCCTCGAGGAAAAATGGGTGGTTGATGGAAGACTATATCATCTGAGAGCTAATTGAAGAAAAGCCATAGGGTAGAAAGTAACTTCTAACGAATCTGGCCGATGGAATTATCTTAACAGATGCAAAATCTGAATCAAGTGCAAAAATAAAAGTGTATCCGGTAATTTAATTTCGTCTGTTGTCTCTCCGAAAGAAAAATAATGCAGATGGACACTTTTCTAGGGAGCTGCGTGGTTAGGATCATCACCTAGGTAAAAAATAGAAAAAGACCAACAAAGCAGCCTCACGGGCATCGAGAATTGAACTGATGTTTAGCAAGTCTAGAAAACTTACGCCAACAACAACTTCAGTTAAAATAAAGAAACTAAGCGAAGGCGGCAATTTTTGAATTTTAAATTTCATCCCATTCCTTCTTGTTTGTGTTTTCGAAAAATGAGATTGAAAGGCAAATAGAGTATCATTACTTCCTTAGCAATATGGATTAATTGATTGTGTTTTCTTATCTTAGCATGCTTTTAACATTCCTTGGAGAAGATTAGATGTTTGTTGTAGTATATGAATCTCGATAATTTTTAAGCTTGCCTCCAGCTTCCTGATTCTATATTCAAGTTGGTCGTTGTCGTCTTCGAAGTTGGTAAAGAGTTTCTCATCTCTTGTGAGCTCGATCAGGAACACTACCTTCAAAGTTGTGGCATTTTAGAAGACCTTCAGAACACTTTCTTCAGAAGCCTTAAAGGATACATGGAGGGTCGCTGTGTTTGTTTTAGGTCAAAATGTGTTGATGCATGTTGAAGATGTGATATCAATAGTTGAACAACACACTTGTATCGAGTGTTGCTCCATGCATCTTGCTTAACTAATTTGATAAATTAGTAAGCATGGAGTTACGTAGCGTGTGATCTAAACCGACTCTATCAAGCCTATCAAACGTTACGTAACTCCGAGTTCATTACCCTATCAAAAAAATATGCCCGAGTTAGTGAACAAATCAAACAAGCTCAATCTGTCAGCCTTTCTGTTGATCACTCTTCTCCAATATAGATGACAAGAAATCTGCTATGCAAAAGTCTATGTCGTCGCCAGACATGCTTGCCTGGGAGAAATCAACAAATATCTTCAGATTAATTGCTCTCAGGCAAGAATGTTTGGCAACGGTGTAGACTTTTGCATAGCAGATATATTGTCATCTATATTGAAGAAGAGCGATCAGCATAAAGGCTGAGAGATTGAGTTCGTTAATATCAAAAAGCGGATCAAAATAACAATTTTAGTCGAGGAAAGATATGAATCGGTTTAGATCCGCAACGATCTTTATGAGAAGAGAAGATAAAAGTGAAAAAAAAGTTGTGACCCTAAAGAGGAGAGAAAAAAAAAATGATGAGAGTTGAATAAAATAAACTGCAGCTGAAGGAAGAGATGAGATAATTTCTACAGATGTATTGTGTACGTAGACGTGGGAGTTTTTAATATTCATTAATTAATATTCATTCATTTCATCAATAATTTGAGGGGCATGGGGAAGACTAAGACTAGTGACATTGAAAAGACAAGACAAGACTGCTCAATGAACTCACTTTTGAGATATCCAAAAAATATTTTTTACCACCTTTAGTAGTAAGTACTACTACTTGATATTATTTACTCGGAATAGAAGCTTTCTTTAAAATTAAAAGAGAAAAAAAGTTTCAAATAGATATGTCATCTGTTGCAACATATATAAATATCTGTTTAGAATTTCGAACAGCTCAGTCATAATTTCAAACAGATATGTCATCTGTTGCAACATATATAAATATTTGTTTAGAATTTCAAACAGCTCAGTCATCTCTTACAACAGATATCAATATTTGTTTAAAAATCCCAACAACTCAGTTATCTGAGACAACAGATAAAAATGTCCATTTGATAATTAATTAAACAGATATGTCATCTGTTTCAACAGATATAAATATCTGTTTGAAAATTTACAACAGCTCAGTTATCTGTCATAACAGATGCAAATGTCTATTTGATAATTAAATTAGATATGTCATCTATTACAACAGATATGAATATTTGTTTAAAAATTTTCAACAACTCAGTCATTTGTTGCAACAGATTTTGTTTTAATTGATTTAGGTGGAACTAGGGATGAATGAATGACCTCTCAGGGTCAACTACAAATCTAATCGAGTCTTTACAATTGAATGGCGTTGGTATTGCGTTTATCCCAACCCGAGTCATCGATTGATCACTCTGAGTTGAAATAAGTTCTCATCAACTCAATGTTAGGATAGTAATAGTACCTAAGTTGATTTAGGTGGAACTAGGGATGAATGAATGAGCTCTCAGGGTCAACTACAAATCCAATCGAGTTTTTGCAATTGCATGGCGTTGGTAATATGTTCATCTCGACTCGAGTCATCGATAAATCACTCTGAGTTGAAATAAGTTCTCATCAACTCAATGTTAGGATAGTGATAATATAGGTGGTACTAGGGATGAATCAATAAGCCCGCAGGGTCAACTACAAATCCAATCAAGTTTTTACAATTGCATGGCGTTGGTATTGCGTTCATCCCGACCCGAGTCGTCAATTGATCACTCTGAGTTCAAATGAGTTCTCATCAACTCAATGTTAGGATAGTGATAGTACCTAAGTTGATTTAGGTGGAACTAGGGATGAGTGAATGATCTCACAGGGTCAACTACAAATCCAATTGAGTTTTTGTAATTGCATGGCATTGGTATTGCGTTCATCCCGACCCGAGTCGTCGATCGATCACTCTGAGTTGAAATGAGTTCTCATCAACTCAACGTTAGGATAGTGATAGTATAGGTCGGACGAGGGATGAATTAATGATCTCGCAGGGTCAACTACCAATCCAATCGAGTCTTTACAATTGATGGCATTGGTATTGCGTTTATCCTGACCCGAGTCGTTGATCGATTACTCTGAGTTGAAATGAGTTCTCATCAACCCAATGTTTTAAAAACTATATCTTTTAAAAATTTTAAAATTAATTAAGATCAATTCGGACCAAATTAGCAATTTCAAAACTTGTCATTCTTTTCTAAAATTACAAATCAACCCATATAAATCATCCATTTGCGCAAAAAACTTTTTATTTCAAATCTTAAGTTTTGGATCTTCTCTCCTTCTCTCTCTCTCTCTCTCTCGGGGTCTCCTCTCCCTCTTAATAATACAAATAACAACTACTCAACATATTGCTCAACCCTTCTAAACATGTCGATTTTCTTCCCATTTACGACTATATATAGTTGTTTTTTCGACTTTATTCCTACTTGTATCCATTGTTTTCTCTGTGTTCGTAGGTAACAACATTCGAGAAGAGTTATACATTTGTTACTTATTCTAAAAATTTAGGATTTTTAGTTAATCATGAAAAAGAAGACTTTTAGTTGTATTATCTTCGAGAATGGGTTAACAATTTTGAGTTTTGATGCTTAAAAAGTAGGAAACACCTGAGAAAACCTTAGTTTTTCTCTCAGTGTTTTGTTGACTATCGTGGTATTATTGGATGGTGTTTATGGTGTTATTGGTGGTTGTTGGTGGTGGTGTTGGTATTTGTGTTTTTTGGCGGTGGTGGCGGTGGTCTTGTTGTTACTTTTGGTGGCATTAGTGGTAGTCTTGGGGGCATGGTGGTGGCATTGGTTGTGGTGGTGGTGGTCCATCTGTTACAACGGGTGGAAGATCTGTTAGGAGATATTAAATAGGTCTTCAAACAGATTCCACATCTGTTCCAAGTGTAGGTTATTTGTTGGAGTAATTTCTTGTAATGTGGCATAGAATAATTTATTAAAATTTATCCATCTGTTGCAACAGGTGGAATATCTATTGGGAGATATTAAATAGGTCTTCAAACAAATTCGGGTTCTCCATTTGTTCCAACTGATGGGTTGTCCGTTGGAGTATTTTTTTGGTTATGTGGTATAGAATAATTTATTGAAATTTGTCTCACCTTTTTTAAAACAAATATGCAGACATCAAATGCAATGTAATTTTTGTTTTTCAATTGTTTGTAGTTAAAAGATGTCTCCTAAAAGAAAAAAACTGAAAATGGAGAAAGTGTATCAACTTTTGATCACCAAACAAAAAAGGTTAGAGTACAGATAGATTCGGAGAAACTTTTAGAACAATCTCAGTTAAGGAAAAATGAAGCCGAGTAAAGTGATAACTCCTCCTCACCAATAGGGCATGAAATAATATCGAAATTCCAGCATGATTCTGTCAAAACTATTAGTATTGACAATTTTCAAGTTGTGATGCCGCTGAATAGTCCTAAAGCAGTATTTGGTGATCTTGTACTTAAATGTCAGTTAGAGAAACCATTTTACTAACTTAGGAGTATTATGAAGAAGGAAAACATAGATGGACTTTTTAAGAAGAGCTGTTTTGCACACTTTCTTGAGTTGTCTGGTCCCCGCCCTTTTCGTTTCCTAATGATCATGGTATATGGCCTTCTTAAGTGCAGGATCAAGTATGCGGAGGATGATGGAGGTCCGAAGGAGGGCAGAAAAAAGATGGATAAAGTCTGGATCAACTACTGTGGCATGACGGTTTGTTTTGGATTGAAAGAGTTTGTCATAGTGACGGGCTTGAGATGCAATCGTCCAGAAGAACCTCCCATCAAGAAAACACCCCACAAAGGGTCCAACAAATGCAAGGTAAAAAAATATGGGTTATTGGGCATTGTTGGACCTAGCTATAGAGCGGAGGATTTGATGGCGGATCTCAAGAATAAAGACATACCAAAGCTCTACAGGGAGAAATTATTCATAGTTTGGTTTGTCCATTCTGTTTTATTGGCAAGAGACATCAGGAAAGTCATAGAACATGATTTTTTGGCGTTTGCTGATGATTTTAGAAAATTCAACAATTATCCCTGGGGATACGATAGCTACTACTTGACTGTCAAATATTTACTGAAAAAGCTAAAGCCAAAGACAACCATATTATACGGCTTTCCTTGGGCTTTCATGGTAAAATTGATCACCATTTTATTCATTCATTAATTTATATTGAATATACTTATGACCTTTTTTTTTTGCTTGCTTCCTATTTACAATTTTTAGGCTTGGGCATGTGAAGTCATTCCTCCCCTTCGAAAGTATTTCAAGGATTACCCGGATAAGGTTTCTCATCCAAGGATCCTTAGGTGGTTGGCTGCAGCAGAGAGTAGCAAAAAAAAATATTAACAAGGCTGATCTCTTTAAACCTCCGAATGATGTAGTATGTCTTCTTTCAACTAAAATAATTTTTCTCAACAAAATATATTGAAATAGATATTCTATCTGTTGCAACAGATGGGTCGTCTGTTGCAACAGATTACCCGTCAACTGCAACTAGTGCAATAGATGAGTAATCTATTATGACAGACGATCCATATTATACAACAAATTAACCATATGTTGCTCTAGTTTCTAAACCCTACTCAACAGATTACCCATCTAGTGCAAACTATGCAACAGATGGGTAATCTAATGCAATATATTATCAATCTGTTTCACTATACAAATCAGTTGTTGTGGTAGCTAGATCTTTTGTCGCATAAGTTGGTTGTGTTAACATAACCCGAGCTCCATGTAACCCAACTGACTGCAAATTATTATTACATGATTTAAATTCCTCCTATATTTTTGTATAGGTTATGCATCCTTAAATCGTGCCTACCATTGATGAGCTGGGAATGACTTCTTTTCTTACTCTGGGTCTTGCTGATATAAAAGAAGACCCAACAGTGGAGTTAATAAAGAAGGAATTGTATGGAGCAACATCCATAAAAAGAGCAGTTAGGCAAGGTCAGCCTAACGTTGAAGCATTTCACGAACAACCTCAAACTGCAATAGATTCGGGTGCTTCTACTGGGGGTGCTGTTGGTGGAGTTGTTTGTGATGGTGGCAGCTATCCTGCTGCTGCTAGTCGTGATTATGAGTATGTTGGTGCTCAGCAAAAAATAAATATGTTTGAAAACACCCCTTGCACAGGTCCTCCCTCTCACCTCTACACTGGTCCCTCCCACTCTTACAGTGGTCCCTCTCACCCCTCCTCATCCTCATGTTCTTATTGCAAATGCAAAGTGTGCAAGGACAGAGTGGATAAACTCTTTAAAAAGCTAGAGGCTATTACTGAAGTTGTCGAGGAGTTGAAATCCAGGAGGGGTGTCATACTATCCAACGAGGTGAGGGAGCCATGCATTTCTACAGTAGAGGTTAGGAGGAAGAGAAGAAAAATTAGACAAATTCTATTGGTTCTGAAATTAGCAAAAATTTCAACTCCCCTCGCTCCAATAGTTGTTGAAGTTCAGGGGCCGCCGAAGAAGGTGGACATATTCGCGGCTCTTGGAAAGGAGAAGAAGAAGGAATTGGAAGAATTCATCAAGATGAAGGTTCAAAAATAATACACCATGCATTAATTTGCAGCCAAAGACTTCTCAAATATGACAAATATGTGCGTGTGGTACGGGGACAAGGTAAGTTTACTTTTTCTAAACTATCCTTCCAATCTAATCCATGAAGAAGAATCATGCAACAGATGTGTAATCTATTGCAAAAACTTGGTATTCTATTGCAACATAATACACATCTATTGCATAAGTTGCGTTGGCTGGGTAATCTGTGAACTGATTCAGAGAACCCTCTGCATCGAATTCTTTCCACTGTGTTTTTATTCTTTAGAATTACTAACCTATTTAAAAATTGTCTTCTTATACCACAGTATGTTGATGAAATTCTCTTCCTAATGAAAGGCAGGCAATTAGCGTACCCGGATACTTATGATGCTGCTAGTAGAATAATGGACCTCAAATTCTATAATAATTTCAAGGATAGGTATGCTAAATCTGTAAAATAGCTAATTTTGGTGGCCCGAGATTTGATCAGTTAGTTTCTATGTTCTAATGGGATGAAGAAGCGATTAAATATGTTAGAAGGAAGAGGCCATATCCACATTGTAAGAGCTGAACCAAGGCAAAGAGAATCCTTGCAGTTATGAACGTGGATGTCACACATTTTCTCACTGTTGAGATACTACTATACGAGGGAAAGATTAAGGTTTATGACTGCAACTTACATGTCTTCAGCGAGAAGACATTTTTAACCCACATGCAGCCACACTTAAAGTTGTTGCCCAAGTTGTTGACGCAGAGTAAGCTGATGGATCATTTGCTGACTGAAGTCTTGGCAAAGGAATCATGGGATTTTGAAGGTCGAAATAAGAAAATCCATCTCCCAAGAAATACAACTGGTGCAACGTGCAGGCCGTACTCACTTGCATACTTCGAGTGTTTGCTGATCGGCACACAAATGATCGGTGTATGCGACAACATTGTGGGAAAGATGCAATGGGTATGGGCATATAGGGTACTACCAAAATGTTTGGAGCCCGTGTATAAAAAAGAACATGTACAAAGACAAAGACAAACACGATAACAAATATTTATTTCAAGCCAATTCACTTTACATGTAGTGGCAATAATTTTTATGTCTGGTCAAGTTGAATTTTTATAATGCAATAGATTTTATATCTGTCGTAATAGATATAGTACCTGTTGTGACAGATTGATTATCTATTGGAATAGATTGGTCATTTGTTGCGTTATGTAGATGTTCCCAGTCTGTCTGTCGCAATAGATATACGATCTATTATAACATATAATCTATCTATTGTAACTGATCAATAATCTGTTGGAGCAAATCAAAAAAGTAGGAAGACCTGTTATATAATTTCCAGCAGATAACCTACGTGTTACATCTCATGTTGCAACATATGTCTAAATCTGTCTGATAAGATATGTCGTCTGTAGCAGTAGATATATTATCTGTTGCGATATTTGAATCTAGTACCTATTTCAATCAACTTGTTTAAAACTAAGAATTAATTATATTCATAGACAGAATAAAATAAATTGAAGCCTTCAAAATTACATGAAATAACTCAACAAATCAATGAAATGTAAAAAATATCATTATAGGTACAAACATCTACTCTACAAATAAATTAACAAGTTAAACCGAGGAGGATAGGTTATTACATTAATGGACTCAAGCTATAAAGATCTAATCAATATGGACAAGTTGTTCTTCATCTGGTGCTATGGAATTCGGCTTTGGTCGTCGTGGATCTTTAACGTCGGTTGCGTATGGCTTTTGAGCTTTCGCTTCTCCGTATTTCCATAAAAGAGTAGCATATCTTTTGCATAGTAATTCGGCATCAAGTCCATCATTTGGTACTTGTAATCCATCGCTTAAATACTCAGCATAAGTGGCAACAAAAGGACCGCAATCCCTGCGTTAAAAAAAATAGATAATCCACATCTTACAGTTCATGCAAGCATTGTGAAATTTGTAAAATGAAACTAAATCATGACACTTAAACTTATAGGCTACCAATGATTTGTTGAGCAATTTCATCACCATATTGTACATCAAATGGATTAGCCATTTTATCCCGGTATGCTTCAATCGTCGACCAATCAGTACGAACCTTTTAGTCCAAAAAACAACTCATATCAAAGTAAGTAGGAAATATTTTGTCCATCTTTTATATCTCAGACGATGGCTCAGAACGTCTCATTCGTGACATCCAGTCATAAACTCGAATACGCCTCTCTTTTAGAACGACGACATCCAACACCTAATGGATTTCATCACCAAAATTAATTGGGATGTACACTTCGTCGACCAAATGCCAAGGTAAGCCAACCAAAATGCTAAAAACTTTGATGATGTTGATTAAGCATTCATCGTTTTGTGAAACTTCCGATTGTTGACAATACCTATCATAGGCATTATTGATGTAAACTTTGTACAAACAATTGCCTATTGTGTATCTATATTGTTCTTGTGTTTGCAACTTAGCCTTCTTTCGAAGGTAGTAAAAAATGACATCGATGTGCTGCACATATTATCAAATATTTTGGATTACGTGATGAAAAAATCAATACACAGATGCAATTAAATAAAGTATTAATTAATAGTAATATGTATGACATTTAAACCTCATCATTCAAGCAAGTTTGAGGCTATGACATCAAATAGAATCAATTCTTCATTTTGGGATGTGCAACAACAAAGTCGAACATATCAAAAGCAAGATTCGATTCGTTCACTTTATAGCGCTCGTCATTTTGTTTTCTATATGTTGATTTATATGTGTTAATGTCAGGTTCTTACAATAAGAATTGTATAAACCAATATCTATAAAATTGATTTATGTACCTGCCAGCATGATGCTTTAATAGCCCATCGGCAATCCATTCTGAATAGTCATTGATCAATTGTGTTAGTTTTTTTGGAGCCTCATCTAAGATGTTGAACCCTTCAAACGGGTAATTCTTCCATTCTCCGAAACTGACAGGCTCTACTTTTTATTTATCTTTGGAAACAGTTGATGGATTATCAACTATGATATTATGCTCTTTGGCAGTAGCTGTGACATCCACCTGGAAAGCCAGAATTATCAATGCTAAGTAGAGATATACAATAGCTTTTCCATCTGTTACAACAGATGGGTCTTATGTAGCATCAGATGGATTATCTGTTGGAAAAAATTTGAACAGGTTAATCAGAGCAGTATGATAATTTTGAACAGATGACTCATCTGTTGCAACATAAAACTCATCTATTGAAACAGATAACGAATCTGATGCAATAGGTTAGATAATAGTTGCAACAGATGTATATATCTGTTTGATAATTTTCAGCAGATGTATCATCTATTGAAACAGATATGTGCTTGTTTGTTTTTTTGGAATAGATGATGTACATTCACCTTCTTTAGCTCATGCTACTCTCTTGTGTCCCTTGCACACAGAACATCGGTGCAAGATAAAGATAGAGGCATTGCAATCTTGCTTTTTTTTTTTTATGATTGATGATGCCTTGGAAGTGTTTTTCCTTCTCCTCTTAGCCGCCTTGATCTCTAGTGGAGTGTCTGGATATGAAATCCTCTTTGATGGAATGACACCCCTCTTAGATATTATTTTCTTTACAAAAGCAGTTAGTGAATTAATAACATTAATCACTCCATATTGTTTTGCCTTGTAGTCTTGACATTTGCATGAAGAACATTCGCTAGATGCGGCAAAATTTGGAGAAAAATCTGTACAACCATTATGATCATAATCATAATGACTTGTTGTTTCAAAAATTGTAAGAGGAGCATCATTAGCCCCACCCTCCAAAATTGTTTTTCTTGTGATGGTTGTTGCTCCAAACAATTCCATTTTTATTCCATCAACGACCTTAGGATTCGATAAAATTTGCACATACCGTAAAGTAAGAAAAAATGGCATTTTCAACTCTCGGTTGGTCGGAACAAGCCATGGATGGACAATCTAAAATAAATCGATACATATATTAAGAATGAAGATGAAATCATTTAATCATTAATTAAAATAAAAACTTGATTAGAATTAGACTTACTGCTTCCTTGGGGGGATTTAAAAGATCAAGAAATTTTGCATTTTTATCAGTTTTAGCCGACAACTATCTCAGAATTCTTGGACAGAAAACTTCTTCTTGATAGTTCACTTGTTGTCTCAAATAAGGAATTGCTTCAAATACCCAAGCCTATAACATAACGCTAATAAATCAAAAGCATTATTGAATAAAAAAATAATGAATCATATCATGATAAAAGAAATATTTACCATGAAGGCCAATGGAAAGCCATATAAGTTGACTGTTTTTGGCGTTAACAGAGTCAACAAATATTCGACAGTCATTTTAAAGCTTTCATAACCCCAAGGATTGTTGTTAAATGCCTCAAGATCCTCAGAGAGATTTATTAAACCGAGGCTTATGTTGTTGTTAACGTCTCTCACCTAAAGAACATTATGTACAAACCAAACCAAGCACAATGATTGTTTGTGCTTCTTTGAAAGTCCTTTACCTTTCAACGCTTCTATCAGATTTTTTATTTTTGAAGCTTGGACCAACAATGGACACCAGATCATCACGATCACTCGACTTGCCTTTTCTTTTTTTGGGTATGCAGGGTGATTTTTTTTGGGTCAGAGTAGGTATGACTTGAGAAGGAGAAGGAGGATAACATTTTAGTCCAGTAACTTCGGCAAACTCCTTCCAAACAAAACAAACAGGCATGCCATAGTAATTTATCTACACCTCATCCATCTTATCTTTGTTTTCATACATAAACCTGCGCTTGAGAAGATCATATACCATTCTCATCTGGAAACGAGCATTGTTGTCCTCCGACAAATCAAGATATTGCCCAAAGCAGCATTTCCTGAAATAAGAGTCCAATTTTTATTCTTGAAGTATTTTTCTGAAGGCGTCGAAAGATTTTCCTATGACTGACTTAACCACGAGATCACCCATTAAATTTGTGGCACCATCGCACTGCATTCTCACAGGATAATGATCAATGCTGAAGGTTTTGACCAACATTTCGGCGGAAGGGCTATTAGCATTTGGATCATCTCTTTTGAAAGATTCCTCCTCCCCATGTTCATTATCTTCTACTCTTGATTGAGATAATGCTTGTAAAGCAAGCTTATAGAGTAGTGGAGTAGCTGAGCTGCTGCACTTGTTTCTTTACTTGGACTTGATTCGATTTCTTTTCTTATGGGAGCCATATTATCTTAAATTAACAGGAACATAACATAGATTATAATTGATTAATGCATAACAGTAATATAATAGTTCCAACAGACAACTAATCTGTTGTACCAAGTATGTTATTTGTTGCAACATATAACTAACCTGTTGCAATGGATAAGTAATCCATGGGAACCATAAAAACAACACTAATCTATTGCACCTGGTATTTTATCTGATGCAACATATAACCAACCCAATGCAATGGACGAGTAATCTATTGAAAACCATAAAAATAGATCACTAATCTATTGCACCAGGTATTTTATCTGTTGCAACATACAACCGACCTGTTATATGTTGCAACGAATGAGTAAACCATTGGAAAAATAAAAATAGATCACTAATCTATTGCACCAGGTATGTTATCTGTGTAACGGATGAGTAAACTGTTGGAAAGAATAAAAAGAATCACTAATATGTTGCAAATGAAGAGTAAACCATTGAAAAGAATAAAAATAGATCACTAATCAGTTATATGTTGGATCAATATTGTTTAGATTTTTTCCAAACAAAAGAGTCGTCTGTCGCAACAGATGAATGATTTGTTAGATTGTTCACCTATTGCATTAAATTTCTATAGTTGCATCAAATTTTCATCTGTTGCATCAGATTTGCATCTGTTGTATCATATGTTTTATCTGTTATATTAGATGTTTTATTTGTTGCAATACCATTTTTACCAAGACAAATAACAAATCAACCCAGCAACACCAATATATCACACACACACACAGAACATCAACTGTGACAAAAAATCACCAAAAAATTTGAATCAACAGTACGACAACAAGAAGAAATTCCAGAAATTAGGGTTTTATTCAGTCCACATTTCAATACTAGAAGAGTAGTTGGCTCAAGTTCCTCTATTTCTTCATAATTTTTTACCTGTGAAAAAAGAAATGGGACGACGAAGAACTCAAAGTTGTTGTCATCGGAGAAGCCTTCACGTCGATTGACAGTTAAAAGTCAAAAAGAAACTTGCCCAAATATTTGTCATCAAAGGTTGATGAGAGAAATTTCGCAGAACTGTTGGTTGGGAGAGAGTCGAGAGAAGCTGAAGAAAGAGAGAGAGTGGTTTATTTGGATTGAAGAGGGGTGTGGGTTGGGTTGATTTGTATTTTTGAAAAGATTAGAAAATTTTTAAAATATTAATCAAGTCCACAATTAACTTAATCAAGTTTCCTAATGATGTTTGACCCTTTAAGTTAGTCAATGTCACCAATCCTTCGTTCAAGACTTAAAAGACACCTTTCCTTCAATTTTCTCTAGTTACTTGAAAATGATAAGTATAGTGACTTGAAATATAAATTAGTTAATTGAAAATAGGTAAGTGTAGTAACTTGATATGTGTACTAAAAAATGGTTAAGCATAGTTTCTTAAAAGTGGTTAAGTATAGTGACTTGCAATGTGAATTAGTTATTCGAAAATGGTTTAAGTGTAGTGACTTGAAATGTGTACTAGTGACTTGAAAATAGTTAAGTGTAGTTACTTGAAAATGGTAAAGTCTAGTGACTTGAAATGTCAATTAGCTATTTGAAAATGGTTTTAGTGTAGTGAGTACTAGTGACTTAATTTTTATATGTTTTGATGTTAACTTGCATACAGATGACATCCGGTGGTGACAGTGATCGGCCTCGTCCTGATAAGAGTTCGAAGTCAACTGCTAAAAAGAAATCTAGGACGCCTATAGACTCTAATAAAAAAACTTTAGGATTGTTTAAATATTTTAAATGTTGTTGGATTAATTATTAAGTGTTTTGGATTTTGAATTGATTGTTCAAGTGTTGTTGATTTGAATTGCTTAAATGTTTTGATAATGTAGTGTGTTGTATGTTTATTTTAGAAATGCGTGTTGCATTAGACTATATATATTGAATTACATTTTTATTTGGCAGGTGGGATGCAGAAAATACAAATTTCTACATCCAAAAAATATTTAAGTGTAGTTACGTAAAATATGAACTAATGACTTGATTTTTATATGTTTTGGTGTTAACTTGCATACAGATGACATCCGGTGGTGACAGTGGTCAGCCTCGTCCTGATAAGAGTTCGAAGTCAACTACTAAAAAAAAATCTAGGACGCCTATAGACTCTAATGAAAAAACATTACGATTGTTTAAATATTTTGAATGTTGGATTAATTATTAAGTGTTTTGGATTTTGAATTGATTGTTCAAGTGTTGTGATTTGAATTGCTTAAATGTTTTGATAATGTAGTGTGTTGTATGTTTATTTT